>NC_034593.1:54661788-54695445 GCF_900095145.1 Mus pahari
AGAGAGAGAGAGAGAGAGAGAGAGAGAGAGAGAGAGAGAGAGAGAGAGAGAGAGAAACTGTACAAAAAAGGAAAAGTGCTCATTTGCTGGTTTCCATGGTGTCAAGTCTCTCTCTGTGACTCATTCCAGATACCAACAGAATTTCTAAAAAGTTAACAATTGGCTCTTACAAGCCAGTACAGGCTAGTTTCAGGAAACCAACTGAGGAAAAAGTGGTATTGAGCCAACAAAATTGAATAACTCAGAATGTCAGTATCTCGAGAGTCTGATTCTGCATTTAATGCACCAGGATTATGTGTAAGTACCCTCTCATCTTTCTCAGACCCTACTCAATTATCTTTTCACTTAGGCAAAAAAAAAATTATTATATCCTCTTTTTACTATCAAGTCTTAGAGAAAGTAGAGTATGATTGCACAGGAAAAATCAAACACAGAATAGTAAGTTATTGCGGAATGAAAGAAGATTTTGTATTTATATTTGAAGGGCACCTTTGAAACTGGGGCCTATAGATGATAAAGGGGTCTCTTTGTTGATGTCTTAGTGTGAAGTACAGAATAGCTATGCCCTGCATGTTCTGCATTGCTCTAAGAAAAGCTGTTCAAGCTGTATCTCAGAAGTAATATATATATTCCGTCAAGCTGAAACTCTTCCTTCAAAAGTAGACAACAGTCTTAGAGGAGTGAAATGTGAGATGTCCTTCAGCCACAGTACCAGCCTCAGTGGCTGCAAAAGACTTCGTGTGATTTTTTTTCAATAGAAAAATAAGTTTTTGATCATTTCTTCCAACCTAAAAATAGTTTCCTTCTGAAGGGGAAGTTTCTGGTTATGTCATGTGATGCAGTCACATGGTGTTTTGCAAAGACAGACTCATGTGGTGTTCTGCTGAAGCAAGTCCCCTGGGAGGACACATGATGTTTGGAAAGAGTATACATAGTAGTAAATGAATAGTGAAGGTGTGCTTGCGTAGTTAGCCTTGCAACGCTTTGTTGGTCTTGCATCTTCATTGTTGCCTTGGGTGATCTTTGCTTCGTTGAGAGATGCATGGCAGAGAACTTCTCCTGGCGTCCCAGCTGTTCCTGGGCTGCTCCTTCTGGCTCAAGTCAATTCAATAGAGGCCTGGCCATTTCTGCTTGATTGTACCACTGATGCTGATTCATGTTTGGTATCCTAACACTACTGAGCTGGACTGCTGCCATCTTGACAAATGGAGATTGGAATTGCCCCTAAAGAACTACTTCTAAACGGTCCACATGCCCTTGTCCTATTGACCATCTTTTCTACCTGACCTTTGGACAGTGGCCTATTTATCTTTTTAATGTCTTTGGATAAAAAGTTTAACACTGAACTTTCAGAATGAACACACATCATTAATATGAATGTATCTAGTAATCTGATCGTGACCTAGAGAGTCTTGTTGCAGAGGTAATGCCAGCCAAGTGCCATGCTTTTCAGTGAAAGTGCCTTGAAAAAGCATGGAGACCAGAAAATCTGAGTCTTTTACAGGAGGGAAAGTGTTAAGACATGATCCAAAATAAAGAACCTTATATAATCAAAACAGCATTGTATTCATTTGCAGCGGTTGGTAATAGAGTAATGCTCTTGTAGCCTGTTAAGTAGCTAATGTTTCCTGCAGATTTACACACCCCTTCTTAGATGGAGGGAGAGGTTCACCAAATTCATTACTTTTTAAAAAGTGAGAAAACTTACAAGAAAGATTTG
This sequence comes from Mus pahari, assembly GCF_900095145.1. NCBI lineage: Eukaryota > Metazoa > Chordata > Mammalia > Rodentia > Muridae > Mus > Mus pahari. The sequence goes on from NC_034593.1 coordinate 54,663,509, forward strand.
AGAGACACTTTGTGGGAGGCATAGAAGCACGCAGTTGTCATCACCATCATGTTGCCCAGGGGATGTGGGCGATGCAGTCTTTCTGCACCATCATCCTTGCTGGGACAAGCTTGATGGTGATCCAGCCATCGGACTCATTTGTGCTCCAGTAATAATCCAGAAAACTCATTGGTTCACCAAACAAGATTAGGTTGAATTGTCTCTTTGATCTGTGGCTGGTACCCTGTCTGAGATGATTGCAAGCTCCTTCATGAGTACCCAAGAGTGGTTACAACTCACAGGTACTGCCTTTTGTCCCACACCCAAAAATCTCCTGTGATGTGATTATGCTACTTTTACAACAGAAAAGTCAGAAAATATGTTTTTTCACATCTGCAAAATTTTAAACTTCATACAATCAGAGCAGTATCCAAGGAGAGAAGAAAGCTATTTTAAGAGTTTTAACTAAATATCAGGAAGGGAGACCAGTTAGCACTAAGCCATTTGCACCTCCACATTTTTTCAGAGAATAATTTATTTATCTACTTATTCATTTATTTAGTGAATATGAGTACACTGTAGCTGTCTTCAGACACACTTGTAAAGGGCACTGGATCCCATTACAGATTGTTGTGAACCACCATTGCTGGGAATTGAATTCAGGACCTCTGGACAAATAGTCAGTACTCTTAATCATTGAGCCATCTCTCCATCCTGCTCTACCTTTAAACAAACAAACAGAAAACCGAAAAAAAAACAAATGAACAAACAAACAAACCATGATTTCACACAGTCAGTTGAAGGAGAGCTGAAGGCCATCCCTCTGTAGTAGGGATCCATCCCTCTGCAGTCAGGATCCAGGAGATTTTATCCCAGAGCGGTGTATTCAGCGAGAAGCTTCACTCAGAGGCTGGTGTTGGGATACAGCTCAGTGGCAAAATATTTTTCTAGTGTGTGTGAGGCTCTAGATTCAGTGCTCACACACACACACACACACACTAAAACAGCCACATATACACAGGCTAAGAAAGCTTAATTAAATGCATATTGCCTAGTTAAGTCTGTCTGTATAATGGAAAAAGATCCTTTTTCTTTCCATTCACTCATCAAAACATCATGGTCAGTGGGCTTCATTTTCTCCTGGCCTGTCCAATTCCCTCATATCCAACACTCACTAGACTCCTTGCCAAAATCAAGGGAAAAGGAAAAAAAAAAACAGAAAGGAGAGAACTTTTTTCACTCCTAAGAGTGAGTTTTTGTTCTGTGCATGTCCATGTGTCTGAGTGTGTGTGAATGTGTATATATGAGTGTGTGTGGATGTGTATATATGAGTGTGTGTGAATGTGTGTGTGGATGCATGTTTATGTTTGTGTTTGTGGGCATCTGAGTATGTGAGTGTATATGTATGTGTAGGGGAGTTGTGAGGACGCTAGAGTATGTGAGAGTATGTTTAAAAATGAATGGGAATGTAAGTGAGCAAAGAGTATAAGGGAGTGTGTGGTAAGTGTGTGTATATGAGTGTGAGTGTGTATGGGTGTGTGCACGATAATATGTACATATGGGTAGGAGGTATGAGTATGTAACTGTGGGAACACATTTGAGCATATGTGTCTGATAGTGTGAGAGTATGTGTGAATACATACTGGTATATGTATTTAAATGTCATGAGTATGAGTATGTGAGTTTGGGGTGGTAACTGTGTGTGTGTGGCTGTATGTGTGTGTATAGGAGTGTGTATACAAGACATATATGGATGTGTGTTTGTGTGTGTGTGTGAAAATGTGTGAATGTGTGTGAGTGTGTATATATAAATATAAATATGTGTGTACAAGTGTGTATTAGTGTGTGTGAGTGTATGTGTATATGTGTGATTGTGTGAGTGTATATATGTGTGTGAATGTGTGTGTAAGAGTATAAAGAGTATGTGTGTATGTGTGTGCATGAGAATGGTTGTGTGTGAGTGTGTGAATAGGTGTGTGGGTGGGTCAGTGTGTTTGTGAGAATGGTGTCCATGAGTACATTTGGGTGTGTGAGTGTAAGTGTGTGGAGTGAGTGTGTATGATTGAGTGTGTATATATGTATGACTATGTTTGTGAGAGAGTTTGTGTGAGAGTGTATATGAGGGTTTATGTGTATGAGTATGGAGGAGTGAACACATAAGTGTATATGAGCATGTGTGTGGGTGGGTGGATGTATGTTTAGTGTGAGTGTGTGATTGTGTATAGGTGACTGTGTATGTGCTGTGTGAGAATTATTATCTGTGTGAAAGCAGATGTAAGTATGTATGTGTGAGTGTGTGAGTATGTGTATACAAATGTATGGATGGATGGGTGAATGTGAGTATGGTTATGTGATTGTATGCATGAGTGTGTGTGTGTGTGTGTGTGTGTGTGTGTGTGTGTGTGTGTGTGAGCTTGTGTGTTTGCCAAGACGCTTGTTCGTACCATTGCACATAGATGGAGAGATAAGCAGAAAACTTAGAATGTAAAAAAGAATCAGGCTTGCAAAGCGGCAGAAGTAGGTTCTTTTCAAGTGTCCATGACCTCACTCCTCCAAGAAGCTGGCCAGGTTTCCAGTAGCAGGAATAATTTCCCTCCTATTTAGTGGGTCTTAAGTCCAATTAGGCAACTGTTGTCAGTCACCAAGATGTGACTGCTGCTCCTTGCACTTGGAGAATATCTTGCCATGATAGTATTGTTGTGGTTCATAGCTGCTGCGCTGGATAGGACTGTTTAATTTCTCCCTTCCCTCGATTGGTAGCTTGCATGGTATTACCATGAAGTTTGAGCCTCTGAGTTGTGTGTCCTGAGGATGTTGTGACTTCAGCAATAGGGGACCACCCTCAACCCCTTTGGTGAAACCAAGGACTATATCCATAATTTATGTTGCTTGGAAAATCATTGCAACTACCCTGACCAGACCTTCAAAAGAAGGTTACTTGTGTCTTGTACTAAGTGTTTCATAGTCTATGGTTCTTGTGGGGAGAAAAACTTTTTATTGCTATTATTTGTGTGGCCTCTGATGGAGTGGGTGTACCATTATTTCTCATGTCAGCAAAAAGTCAGAATTCATAGTGGATGCTCATCAGCTTTATTCTGATGAATTTTTTTGCATCTTTTTTCATCAAAGTAATTGTTCTACACCTTTATTATTTTTTCTTATTTTTTCCTTGCTTTCATTTTTTTCTTTTCTTTTCTTTTCTTTTTGTAGTATCAATACCTGGTTTTTGTATCCAGATAATAATAGCTTCACAGAATGAATTTGGTAGTGTTCCTTTACTTTTAAATTTATGGAAAAAGGTAGGAAGAATTGGCCTGAGGTCTTTCTTGGAAATTTGCTAGAAATCATCAGTGAATCCTTCTATTCCTAGGCTTTTCTCTGAGAGGAGCCTTTTAAAAATAGCTTCAATATCATTGCTTTAAATGAATCTGTCTATTTATATCTTTTAGGTTTAATTTTGGCAGATGATATACATTCAGAAATACTTCAGATTCTCCTGTATTATCCAGTCTTTCAGACTAAATTTTCATGGTAATCTCTAAGGATGTTCAATACTTCTCTGAAGTTGGTTGTAATGACACCCATTTGATCCCTAATATTATTAATTTATGTCTTTTCTCTTTCCTTTTACCAGATTTGTTAAGGGTTTTACAATTTTATTAATTTTTCAAAGAAATAAATACTTTTGATTTTGTCATTGTTTGATTATTGATATTTATTTAACCTATATTTCATTAATTTCTTCATCACGGATCCTTCAGTGGAGCATTTCTCCATTAACATTAAAAAGTTATGAATACCTACCACAGAGACCCTTGATCATTGCTGCTCTATTCATAGAAGACAGAAATTAGAAACAACCTAGATGTTCCTCAACAGAAAAATGGATTAAAAAGTATGTAGTACATTTATAAAATAAAGTATTACTTAGTCATTTTAAAAATGGCATCATGAAATTTGAAGCCAAGTAGATGGAACTAAAAAAAAAAAAAAAAAAAAAAACTTGAGTGAGGTATCTCAAATCCAGAAAGAAAACTATGGCATAAAAAGTGGGAGTGGGTGTGTAGGGGAGCAGGGGCGGGGGGGGGGTATAGGGAACTTTCAGGATAGCATTTGAAATGTAAATAAAGAAAATATCTAAAAAAAGAAAGAAAGAAAAAAAGAAAAAAGAAAAAGAAAACTATGGCATGTAGTAGCTTATATGTGAATGTTAGTTGGGAAGTTAATGATGACCAAGCTACAATACACAGAACCACAGAGGGTAAGTGTAGAGTAAGAAACAAGAAGAAACAGATAGAGCTCTTTAGGGAAGAAAAATAGAATAAATAGATATGGATGGAATGGGGGAGCTAGAAAGGGGGAATCAAATGGGGAGGATGTGAGGAGAGGGTGTTTGGGGAGGGAATACATGAAGGGACAGCTAAAATTAATATGTGTATGTGTGTGTATATACATATACATATACATATACATATACATATACATATACATATACATATACATATACATATACATATACATATACATATACATGTGTGTATGTTTCCTGGAATAATTGATAAGCTACTCATCATTTTTAAGTACACTTTATAAAGAATTATGGCCCCCAACTACCCTAAAATATAAACTAAATGTATTATGTTAAAATTTGTAAGAAATAACTTGGATTTTTAGAGATTATTCTTAGAGAAAGGAAAAGGATGCATTATAAGAAACTGAACAAATCATGTACAATTTATTTTACTGTCAAATAGGCTAGTTTGCTATTCACATAGTACCTTGAGTTAAATCTCATTTATTTTCCCCTAATTATCAATACCATTGCAAGGAGATGGCAGTCAAATGTTGAGATGAGATTTGCACAGAAGAACATAATTTGGTAGCGTCGACCATTTTAGGAGTTTATGAAGGCTAAGAAATAGAAATGTAAGAAAAACTGCAGGTCAACATAAATCTTATAGATTTTTCTAAATAAACAATAGGAACTTAAAAATGATTTGCATACTGGGCCACGGCAGTTAAACTCTGGCCTGAGAGATGTTTTCGATCACCTGTATCCATCAGAAATCGCTCTTAGGAAGAAAGAGAAGGAACTGCTAGAAGGTAAACTTAAGGCTGAAGTGCCTCTGAGTGCAGAAGAAGGCAGAAGGCAGGTCTACACATGGAACTGAAGAAGGTGTACTGGGTTTCACTCCTCAATGCAATTCAGTGCTACCTTTTAAGTCTTAAAGCGAATTGTTCTTAAAGCAAATAAGATATGGTATCTTACAATCCCACCAGCAATGGAGGAGTGTTCCTCTTTCTCCACATTCTCGCCAGCATTTGTTGTCACCTGAGTTTTTGATCTTAGTCATTCTGACTGGTATGAGGTGGAATCTCAAGGTTGCTTTGAATTGCTTCTCCTTGATGACTAAGGATGTTGAACATTTCTTTAGGTGTTTCTAGGCCATTTGAGCTTCCTCAGTTGAGAATTCTCTGTTTAGCTCTGTTCTACATTTTTAATAGGGTTATTTGATTCTCCAGTGTCTAACTTCTTGAGTTCTTTGTATATATTGGATAAGCTCTCTATCGGATGTAGGATTGGTAATGATCCTTTCCCAATCTTTGGTTGCCCTTTTGTCCTATTGACAGTGTCCTTTGACTTACAGAAGCTTTGTGATTTTATGAAGTCCCATTTGTGGATTCTTGATCTTAGAGCATAAGCCATTGGTGTTCTGTTTAGGAACTTTCCCCTGTGCCCATGTGCTCAAGGTTTTTCCTGACTTTCTCTTCTCTTAGATTCAGTGCATCTGGTTTTATGAGGATGTCCTTGATCCATTTGGACTTGAGCTTTGTACAGGGAGGTAAGAATGGATCAATTTGCATTCTTCTACATGCTGACCACCAGTTGAACAAGCACCATTTGTTGAATATGCTGTATTTTATCTACTGGATGGTTTCAGCTTCTTTGTCAAAGATCAAGTGACCATAGGTTTGTGATTTCATTTCTGGGTCTTCAATTCCATTCCATTTATCTACCTGTCTATCTCTATACCAATACCATGATTGCAAGCTGGTACAACCACTCTGGAAATCAGTCTGGTGGTTCCTTAGAAATTTGGACATAGTACTACCTAAGGACACAGCTATACCACTCCTGGGCATATACCCAGAAGATGCTCCAACATGTAATAAGGACACATGCTCCACCATGATCATAGCAGCCAAATTTATAATAGTTAGAAATTGGAAAAAAAAAAAACAGATGTCCCTCAACAGAGGAGTGGATAGAGAAAATGTGGTACATTTACACAATGAAGTACTACTCAGCTATTAAAAATAATGACTCCACAAAATTCACAGACAAATGGATGTATCTATAAAATATCATCCTGAGTGGGGCAACTCAGTCACAAAAGAACACACATGGTATGTACTCTTGGATATTAGGCAGAGAGCATGGAATACCCATGATACAACTCACAGAACACATGAAGTTCAAGAGGAAGGAATACCAAAGAGTATCCACTTTAGTCTTTCTTAGAAGGGGGAATAATATAATCAAGGGTATTAGAGGGTGGGAGGTACTTGGGAGGAAGAGAGAAGGGGAAGGGGGAAAGGGGGCAGAATCAGGTATGGGAGGAGATGTACAGAGGGTCAGGAAATTGAAAAGAGGTGTGTAGCAATGGGGAATGGGGAACTGGGGGTAGCAACCAGAAAGTCCCAGTTGTCAGGAAAGCAAGAGCCTCCCTGGACCCCTTGGGATGACATTCCTGAAAAGGGGGGAGGGAGAACCTGTTGAGACCATATCCAGAGGTTAGGCATGGCCCCCAGTTGAGGGATGGGGCCACCCACCCATCTCCAAAATTTTAACCCAGAATTGCTCCTGTCTAAAAGAAATACAGGGACAAAGAGTAGGATGTGAACTCAAGGAAAGGCTATCCAGAGATTGCCCTACCTGGGGATCCATCCCACATGCAGACACCAAACCCAGATACTATTGCTAATGCCAAGAAGTGGTAATACAGCTGTCTCCTGAGAGGTTCTGCCAGATCCTGACCAATACAGATGCTGGATGCTCGCTCGCAGTCAACCACTGGACTAATCACAGTGATGCTGATGGAGGAGTTAGGAAAAGGACTAAAGGAGCTGAAGGAGCAATATCTGGCTTCAATAGGAGGGGAGGCCCTTGGTCCTGTGAAGGCTTGATGCCCCAGTGTAGAGGAATGCTAGGGTGGTGAGGCAGGAGAGGCAGCACCCTCATAGAAGCAGGGTAAGGAGACCTGGGGATGGGAGTTTGCAGTGGGGAAACTGAGAAAGGTGATAACATTTGAAATGTAAACAAATAAAATATCCAATTTTTTAAAAAGAAAGAAATAGTATCATACAACAATTTAATAAAATGCCTTGGGACTCATGAATTAGGCTCTCTGTTTTAAATAAATCATATATTCCTGTTTGTCTCCAATTGTTTACTGAAGAGTACACTGAATTAGGTCACTAATGAGCTTCACCCAATGCAGTTCCTCTTTATTAGAAGCAGCCATGAAGATTCCCTCTGTGAAAAGTAACCATGTCCTTCAGCATGTTCCTTGTTGGATGTTGTGCTGTATTAAATTGCGGAGATTACATCATCTCCCAGAAGGTGGCAGGCCCCTCATCCTTCCAGCTGGCATGAAGACACCAAAAATGTTCTTAAATAGGCCTGGCATTAATCAGTAGCCGGTTCTATCATTTCTCTTATGCCACAATTCTTGGCTTCTAAACCATGAACTTAATTTACCCTTCTTCCAAGTACTGGCCTGACATTACCTAAGACTGAGCCAAGCAGGTTCTAATTACAAGAGTCGTTAATGCCTTGAAAGAAGAACCCTTCAAAAGCTCAGGGTTTTCTAACATCAGACTACAATAGGCCTTGGAGTTACTTTAGACTAAGCCTCTTTATTTAGGTGAAGATCAGAAAATTATTTGTCCAAAGCCACACACTTCACTAATGGCAAAGGAAAGGCCAAGTCTTAGCTTTCTCTTTCACAGGTTTTCATAATTATGTGCTAAAACTAATACAGATGAACTCAAGGGAGAGAGTTTTGGTCCAAACCTAGGCAAACATTAGAATCACCAAAGGATTTTTAAAATAAAATTCCAAGACCTCACTTCAAAATAATTTGATCAGTGGTTAATAGAGCTGAGTTCTATTTTTTTTTTTTAAGTTTCCATGCCATTATTATGTGGAAGCAGTTCAAAAAATCACTATTTCCATACATTCTCCTTCCCTAGAGTTTTCTTGGTGTATTTCTATTCTCCTAGGTCTAGTTATTAGTGGAAATCACTCTAAGTTTTCCTGATATGCATGACAAATAACATTCTATCTTTAATTTGTCTGACTTACAGGCATTGAAGTAAAAGCCATGATATCAAACATAGTTTTCCAAAAGCATTTTAAAAATTATAGTCTAATCATAGTGTTAAAAATTTTAATCTACTTTATTCTGGAACTTTCCCCTTAAGGATGAAATAATTTCCCTTTCCATTTGCGTACTGGCTTTTGGCTTTTTGAGCTTAAAAAAAAAATGATATAGGCCAAATCATAAAAGACTTTGCAAGCTCGTTTTGCTGTGACCTGCCTAAACATAGCCTTATGAGTTCCCTCTTTTCCAGGTCAAGAAAAAAAATCAGTATATTGACACTGGCTACAAAAACAGTGAGGGCTGGTGAGATGGTTCAGTAGATAAGAGTATTTTCCCCAAACCCAACAACCTGAATTCAATCACCAAAATACATACGTATGTCAAGAGGAGAGAACAGAACTTGACAAGAAGTCTTCTGACCTCCATACAACCCTCTCTAAATAAACAAATAAACACAACAAAAAAGCCAAAGATGTACAGAGAAGTGCCTCTCTGTAAAAAAAAAAATCTAGAAAATATGTAATAGAAGAATTTTCATGTTTTTATGAAGCCTTCATTTTATTTGTCGCTGCTCCTAACTTAGGTTAGGATATTTTGGACTATGAAGAATACAAAAACAATTCAAAACTTCAAATAGGAGGTAAAAAGAAATCAATATGTAAATTTATGAAAGTATGATAAAAAGAAATGGTACCAATATTTAGCATAAATAACGGACATCATGGTCCGTCCACAGGTGTCAGTCATTTGTCATTTGAGGATATGACTTGTTCTCTCTTATAAGCAGAATCTAGATACACAATGTGGAGGGCAGTTGCCAGTGACCTGGATTCATATCCTTCTACTCAGGAGACCATTGAAATAAGAGACAAGTTTCCACTATATTCCAACAGAAATAGCCTAAGGAAACTAATTTACTAGGTGATATTGTTCAGCTAGCTTTGAACCAATGTAATCGAGGCCCTTAGGAGCCAGTGAAAATAAAAACATCAAAAAAATGCCTATGTCTCTAGCTGCATATGTAGCAGAAGATGGCCTAATCGGCCATCATTGGGAAGAGAGGTCCCTTGGTCTTGTAAACTTTATATGACCCAGCACAGGGGAAGGCCAGGGCCAAGTAGTGGGAGTGGGTGGGTAGGGGAGCAGGGGCGGGGGGGGTGGATAGGGAACTTTCAGGATAGCATTTGAAATGTAAATAAAGAAAATAATAATAAATAAATAAATAGCCTTGAAAAAAAAAGTTAAAAAAAAATGCCATGTGCCATGTCCTTGAATGTACATGAAATTTCTTTCTTTAAATGAATTTTATAGATCAAATATATTAATAATATTGAGTATTTTGAGAATCAAATAATATGTAAAAAAACTGTGCAACTTTTATATTCATATCAATTCATACACTAAAAATATCATTAATGAATATTTAATACTATCCATAACTGAGGATTCTATATCTTATGTTGAATACTACATTGTTTCAAAACATACAAAATATTATTTGAGAATTAAGCATAGTAAAAGAGCATAAGATATTAAAAATGAATTAAGAAATATATTCAAAAGCCCTTATATGATACCAACTGATATAGTGGGAGAATGTTTAAAATGCATTATATATGTGTGTGTGTGTGTACATTGTCTAACAATCAGTTTGCTTAAAAAAGATTATCAGTGTTTCTATCTAGGAAAGAAATTATTTTATCAATGAATGTATTTTAAAAATTTCAAAATACTAAAAACTCTTTGATGTTAAACATGAAGAAAATGCTAATTTCAAGCAACGTGAGGAAAATTAGCAGTAATATTTCCATGATGTTTGTAGAACATGATTTTAATATTTTCAACTGTTAATATTCAAAAAAACAGAATAATTATTTTAAGATATATTTCATTGTTATGTTTCCCTTTTCATTTCTGATTTTATTAATTCGGATACTGGCTCTTTGCCCTCTGGTTAGCCTGGCTAAAGGTTTATTTATCTTGTTGATTTTCTCAAAGAACCAGCTCCTGGTTTGGTTGATTCTTTGTATAGTTCTCTTTGTTTGTATTTGGTTGATTTCAGCCCTGAGTTTGATTATTTTCTGCCTTCTACTCCTATTGGGTGTCTTTGCTTCTTTTTGTTCTAGAGCTTTCAGGTGTGTTGGAGACACTTAGAGCTATAAGTTTTCCTCTGACCATTGCTTTCACTGTGTCCAATAAGTTTTGGTATGATATGTCTCCATTTTCATTAAATTATAAAAAGCTTTTAATTCCTTTCTTTATTCTTCCTTAACCAAGTTATCATTATGTAGAGCATTGTTCAGCTTCCATGTGTATGTGTGCTTTCCATTGTTTTTGTTGGTATTTAAGGCCAGCTTTAGACCATAGTGATCTGATAGGGTACATGGGATTGTTTCAATCTTCTTGTATCTGTTGAGGCCTGTTTTGTGGCCAATTATATGGTCAATTTGGACAAGGTACTGAGAAGAAGGTATATTCTTTTGCTTTATGATTAAATATTCTATTGATATCTGTTAAATCCATTTGTTTCATAACTTCTGTTAGATTCACTGTTTAGTTTATGTTTCCATGATCTATCCATTGCTGAGAGTGGAGTGCTGAATTCTCCCACTATTATTGTGTGGGGTACTATGTGTGCTTTGAGCTTTAGTAAAGTTTCTTTTATGAATATGGGTGCCCTTGCATTTGGATCATAAATATTCAGAATTGAGAGATCATCTTGGTAGGTTTTTTTTAATTGACCAGTACGAAGTGTCCTTCCTTATCATTTTTTATAAGTTTTGGTTAAAAGTTGATTTTATTCAATATTAGAACAGCTACTCCAACATGTTCCTTGTGACCATTTCTTGGAAAATTGTTTCCAACTTTTCCCTCTGAGGTAGTGTCTGTCCTTATCATTAAGGTATGTTTCCTATATGCAGCAAAATGTTGGGTCCTATTTATCCAGTCAGTTAATCTATGTCTTTTTATTGGGGAATTGAGTCCATTGATGTTAAGAGATACTAGGGAAAAGTGATTGTTACTTCCTGTTATTTTTGTTGTTAGAGGTGGAATTATGTTTCTGTGGCTATTTTCTTTTGTGTTTGTTGAAAGATTCCTTTTTTGCTTTTTCTAGGGTGTAGTTTCCCCTCCTTCTGTTGATGTTTTCCATATATTATCCTTTGTAGGGCTGGATTTGTGGAAAAATATGGTGTAAATTTGTTTTTGTCATGGAATATCTTGGTTTCTCTGTCTATGGTAATTGTGAATTTTTCTGGGTATAGTAGCCTGGGCTGGGGTTTGCGTTCTCTTAGGGTCTGTATAACATTTGCCCAGGATCTTCTAAATTTCATAGTCTCTGGTGAAAAGTCTGGTGTAATTCTGATAGGTCTGTCTTTATGTGTTACTTGACCTTTTTCCCTTACTGCTTTGAATACGCTTTCTTTGTTTAGTGCATTTGGTGTTTTGATTATTATGTGACAGAAGGAATTTCTTTTCCAATCTATTTGGAATTCTGTATGTGTCTTGTATGTTCATGGGCATCTCTTTCTTTAGTATAGGAAAGTTTTATTCTATATATTTTAAAGATATTTACTGGCACTTTAGGTTGGGAATCTTTACTCTCTTCTATACCTATCATCCTTAGGTTTAGTCTTCTCATTGTGTCCTGGATTTCCTGGATGTTTTGGGTTAGGAACTTTTTGCATTTTGCATTTTCTTTGACTGTTCTGTCAAAGTTTTCTATGGTATCTTCTGAACCTGAGATTCTCTCTTCTATCTCTTGTATTCTGTTGGTGATGCTTGAATCTATGGCTCTTGATCTCTTTCCTAGGTTTCTGTCTCCAGGTTTGTTTCCCTTTGTGATTTCTTTATTGTTTTATTTCCATTTTTAGATCTTGGATGGTTTTTTTTCTTTTCCTTAGCCTGTTTGATTATGTTTTCCTGTAATTCTTTAAGGATTTGTTGTTGTTGTTGCTGTAGTTGTTTACTCTTTAAGGGATTCTAACTGCTTACCTGTGTTCTCCTGTATTTCTTTAAGGGAGTTTTTAATGTCCTTCTTAAAGTCCTCTATCATCATCCTGAGAAGTGATTTTAAATCCTAATCTTGCTTTTCCAGTGGGATTGTGTATCCAGGACTTGCTATGGTGGGAGAATTGGGTTCCGATGATGCCACATAACCTTGGATTCTGTTGCTTATATGCTTGCTCCTATGCTTGCCTCCCACCATCTGATTATCTCTAATGCTATCTGAACTTGCTATATCTGACTGGAGCCTGTCCTTTCTGTGATCCTGGTTGAACTCCTCAGAGTTCAGCTCTCTCTGTTATCCTCTGATACTGGGATTTTGTGATCCTGAGATCCTGTGTGTGTCAGAGCTCCTGAGAGTCAAGTTGCCTTTGGGACCCTGAAATCCTGGAGTGATCAAGCCCCTAGGATCCTGGGATCCTGGATTCCTGTGGTCCTGGATGTGTTAAAAGGCCTAGGAGTTGAGCTTCCTCTGTGTGTTGTGAGACTGGCTGTGGAGTTAGCGCCCAAGGTCTACTCAGGGTGCTGGCCCAGCCCGAAAGGAACCCGTGCCACTGGTCAGGCAGAGTTTCTGAGTGCCTGGGTCCTGCTGGTCCCAGTTTCTTTTGGTGTTGGGGCAAATGTTGTGTCCTCCTCACCTCTGATCCTATGATTCTGGAAGTGTTAGAGCACCTGGGATTGGATCAACACCTCTGGGTGTTGTGGGACTGACTGCAGAGTTCGGGCCCAAGGTCTACTTAGGGCACTGCCCAAACAGAAAGGAACCTGTGCCACTGGTTGGGTAGATTAACCTCAAGAAACTGAGTCTTGATCACCCACTACAGACCAAACATTCATATCATTCACTAGAAAAGAAGGGAGTCAGGATGTTCAGTAAACATTGCTGGGTTTTCCCTATCTGAATTTCTGTGACACAGGGAAGGGAATCCATCTTCTTTGTTGAATCAAATAATCTCTGATATAGTGCACATTCTTGAACAGTATTTGTTCAGTGGACTCACTGGAAATCAGACTATTTCTGTGATCCTGATCTGGAGGCTGGAGGAAATAAGATTCTGACCTGGATCATGTCATGGAGATCTTGAGACATAGTGTACATCAACTTTCACCACATCGCTTTTACTTAGCTTAGTAAGACTTCCCAGAGACTTTGCTAAACAAAGAAATTACTGTGCAGTTTAATCTTTGCCAGAATGTTACATTACCTTAGTGACTTTCCCTTCCACATCCAGGCTATCTTTAGACTCCTACCTTAGGGTTTTTGAAATAACCAATGAAATTATGCGTCTACATAAATGGGAGACAAAGAAACAGAAATCATAGAAAAACCCCATTTTACTACACTCCCTGCATGTTAGTTTGAACAGGAGGTCAGCTGAAACTGCTAATGTAATTAAAAGCTATTTTCCTGAAGAAGTCTCCATTTCCCATTGCCTTGATCAGATTTCCACAATACCCATTTAAGTTTAAGGAATATAGGGTGATGATTTTGTGGAAAACTGTGCTTCTAATATCTAAAACTGACTCTTCCTTCTATATGGCAATATTGGGAAATATATATTTAATATATTAAAATGTATATATTTATAAATGCATAATATATTATATAGTTAATGCATATATACATTATACATTTATAAATATATAAATTTTAATATATTAAATATATAATAAGTTTATATATTAAATATATGCATATATTTAAATTTCCAGCATCTGTGCTTCTTCACTAATATTATATAATATATACAGGTATACATGTATACATACACGTATATATATACATATATATATATATATATATATATAAATGTTGGTGAAGAGGCACAGAAGATGTTGGAAATTTATAACAGTATCTATCCCAGTTATGAGCCATCCCCACAAACTCGTAAAAAGCAGATGTTTTCAATTCAGTAGGCTAATAGAAAAAACATCACAGCATATGTGAGGAAAAACTTGATTGTTTCTAAATTGAGTAATGCTAGGTAAAAACTTAGAGCATTCTCCCAAATCTACAAACAAGCATTGAGAGTAGCATGTTTCCCTGTAAGCACTGTGGCAGCTCAACTGGGACGTTGCTTCTGGAAGCATGGTGACCCACCAACGAGACAGACAGTCCTTCACTCTAACCAGATTCTGAACACAGATGGAGGAACATTAAATTACACAGGAAGTATAGAAAAGAATGAAACCCAGACTTAAGATGTCCTAACCCTTCCCTGACCCTGAACAAACAAAAACTTTGCAAAGAATACATTCATGCTCTATATCGAGTATCAAGTGGAAATCAAGGATTTGTGGATTAGTCGGAGACTAAAGAAAACAGGCCAAAGAAAGGCAGCCAGGAGATGTGCAAGTTAGTGCTCTTTCTGATCCATTTCAGAATTTATTTCTTAGCTGTTTGTCTCCAAGTTGGGACCACATTCAAATTCGAAAGACATGCTGAGTGAACACAGCTGGTGAGCATTTTAATACCAAGAGTCCAAAAGCATGAAGCACAATTCCATGAGCTCCCTCAAGTGTACTCTCTAGTTACTATCAAATGTTTTAATATATTCATTCCACCCCGGAATGTACTTATAGTACTTTGTAAACGTGAATGAAACTATCGTTGGCTTACACAAGGGGAAAAAAATGGAGGAGTAAATAGGGCCTCTTTCCCAGAACTGGACAAATTATAATGGAGATTAAGAATCAACTGAGGGGGGATATTGACCGGACATCAACGAAGAGACTGTTTTTCTTGGAACTCATTTCTGGGTTTCAGGTGCAAAATGCCGATCTTCAGGCCAATCTTTACCCAAGTTTTAAATGTTCTTATATTATGCACATTGCCTTACACATTACCTTGCTGACTCAGTGCTACTGGATCAAGGACCGACACAGGAATCTTTTTTTTAAAAAGAATTATTTATTTTATGCATATCAATAGTACAATGTAGCTATCTTCAGACATACCAGAAGAGGACATTGAGTCCAATTATAGATGGTTGTGAGCCACCATATGGTTACTGGGAATTGAACTCAGGAACACTGGAAGAGCAGTCAGTGCTCTTAACCCCTGAGTCATATCTCCAAGCCCCTACACAAGAATCTTAACCTTACACAGTGCACAGCTCGTGTAACAGTGGGGACCTGGAAGCTTCCTTTTGACAGCAAGAGAGATGAGAGTATTTATTGTCACTTCCTCTATTCAATATCCTATTAGTTGAACTAACCAGTTGTTAAGAAAAGTAATAACAATAACAAGGTTAAATCTGATGAATTACATTAAAATGAAAAATTCCATTATTCAAAAATGCCATCAGTGGCTGCAAGGTATTTCAGTAAGAAAGGATGCCTCGAGCAAATCCTAATGATGTGAGTTCAAGGTCTGACATCCTCTGACTTTACACACCTACACACACACACGCACACACACACACACACACACACTTTTCTTTAAATGTCATCAAGCTACCCTACCAGCACCAGGCCCTAACAGGTAAGAGATAATGAGATGCCAAGCCTCTCCATGGGAACCTCTGTCTTCAGCCAACATTACGCTGTAGCAGGTGTACAGTTCCCAGAGTCCTGCCTCTCATGTACACTTTTGTACTTACCCTAGCCAGGCCCTTGTGAAATCTTTAGATATCCTATACCACTGCAACTTCTATACAGCTCTGTTGCATCCTAACTGATGAAGCCAGTACACAGCTCTGCTGCTGTGTGTGCTCCTGGACTAAAGAAGGGAGTAAATACAATTCACTTATACCAGGGGCACAAACTCGACACTCTTTGAACGCTGGCTCATGAAGATAGAGGTTTGGGCATGGCCAACTCCCACTACACACTCCCCAACACCTTGTAAATCCTGGCTCTTAAGATGAGAATTAGGAAAAAACCTTATATGGACTTCCAAAATTGAACACAGGTCACTCATGAAATAAGGACAAATGGGACTTCATGAAGTTAGAATGTTTGTGCACAGCAAAAAGCGAAGTGATTTTGCACACCAATCAAGCAAAGAGGCAGCCTGTAGACAGGAAGAAAAATCTTTGAGATCTAGAAACCTAAATGTATGCCCTTCAAGCAGTGTAACTCAGAAAACCACATACACAACTCTCCCTCATGAGAAGCACTCATGTCTTTGGTGTGTAGTGCCACTTGTCTGTTACTCTGTCTAAATAATTAATAAACCCACTAACTTTAATTCACTCTGGTTTGTCCTGAAATTCTTTTCTGTTGTAAACCAAAATATCTAGCTTCTCCCATGTGGGGATATTTCAGTGGGCAAGGATTCCTCAGGCTACAAGGCACAGCGCTGGGCTGGTTTGCTGCTACCAGTGATATTTTCTTGGGTGATCTATCTGGGTATATCACTCATGAGCATTTACTGACTGCCACATACCTCCCTGGCCTTATTCTTCAGATTTCTGGATATCTTCTTTCTGTACTTTTTTTCTTTTCTGGCCCAAAACCCACCTTGTTTGAATTTCTTAATTATCATTATCTTATTTTATGTGCACGGGTCTTTTGCCTACATAACCATGCATACCATAATGAATAGCATGAGCATACCTGATAACCATGGAGGCAAAAAAATAGCATTAAATCCCTGAAACAGACAGCTGTGCACCATCATGTGGGTGCTGGGAATCAAAGCCCAGTCCTCTGAAAAAAACACTCCTACTAATTCTTAATCATGTCTCCTATCTAAGGACTCTAATCCTTTCCTTCCCCTTACTCTCCCTCCCTCCTTGGAAGGTAATTGCCTTTGTGTGAAGCCTGTAGTCTTGTGTGTAAGAAATCTGCCCACTCTCTCACATGTACTGCTCTGCCATTCTGTGTTTGAAACTTGAAAGTTTTCTATTACTTAGACTCCCCGACTCTTATTAGTGTTTCTGAAATTTAATTAAATGATATCCCGGGGAAGGGACCTCCAAAACCCTCCAAACTAAATGATCAAACTTAGACATTGTGGGTTCTCATTCAGTTAGCCTCTCTTTGCTTCTAAGTATATCTCTAAAACCACATGCCTCAGTAGTATCTCAGAACAAGCCTCAAAGAATACCTGTGTCCTTGTTTACCTTTTTGCTGCAATGATAAACATCATGATCAAAAACAAGTTGGGGAGAGAAGGATTTAGTTCATCTTACAGGTTACAGTCCATTATCAAAGGGACATCGGGGCAATAACTCAAGGCAAGAGTCTGAAAAAGAAAAAGCCAAGGAGGATGTCAGCTTACTAGTTTGTTCCTAGGCTAATGTTCAGCTTCCTTTCTTGTAGAGTCTCAAGCTCAATTGCCTAGGATTGGTACTACCCACAGTAGGCTGGACCCTCCTACAGAAATTAGCAATCAAGAAAATGCCCTACAAACATGGTCATGGGCTAATCTGATGAGAGCAGTTCTTCAATTGAGGTCTTCTCTTCCCAGGAGTTGATAACTAAAGTCATCCATCACAGCCTAAAAAAAAAGTTAGTCATTTGAGCTCCAAGAATGCAAAAAAACCTGAAAAATTACATCAGGCAGGATATTGATGTCTAATCTAAAAAGAATGCAAAGAAGAGTTGAGTGGGTCAGAATTTCTAAAGGGGAATCCAAAGAAAAGTTAAATATTTCAGATTTTAAGGGAAATTCAAAACAAAGATTATCTGTGATTTTATCTCAATTATACTCTTATGATCTTTGTGGCAATTTATAACATCAACTCTCTAGCCAGTAAAAAGATAAAATTCAGTTTTTTAAACTAATAGGGTCTCCCTGGCCTTAATAGTTGATTATTAATGAGAAGTGGGCTATTCAATAACTTTCAATACTAATAATATCTAACTACTTCTCTCACAGTGAAATAGGTTTCAGTGATGCATCTGTTTTGAATCACCTGTGTTCCTATAAGCACATAAATTCACTGATTCAACAGGATTTCTTCAGACAGGATCATTTATTTGGTCTGTCTTTGGTACCTTATCTGCAATGAATAGACACTTTTCATATCACCCCAGGATATTGCAGACAATGTCAGGAGTTTAAATAAGTATTTAGACCTGTTTCAGGATCCATTGTTGATGTTCAAAAGTGCTACTAAGTCCCCCCTCCACCTCCTTCTTCTATCCTCCATTCTCCTCCCTTTCCCTTTTTAATGTCTTCTCTGAGGTGAACGGAAGGCCTAGCATAGGCAGAAGACCCCTGTTTGTCCATCCCTTGCCACATGAAGAGCAAATGGCAGGTGAGCGAGCCATCAGCACTGTAAGGTTAGATAAAGAATTGCACCATTTCCTCAGTCTGGCATTTGCTACCTGAGGTTTGATTTTAATATTATGTACATGTGCCTGCACAGTCCTGTGATGGTTAGTTTTTATCTGTCAACCTGACACAACCAAGAATTATGTGGGAAAAGTCTTAATTAGCAATTGCCAATATCAGGTTCACCTGTGTGTATAATTGTGTTGGACTGTCTTTTATTATCGTTGGTTGATGTGAGAAAACTCAGCCCAGTATTCAGCACCAGACTATAATCATGGGGTCCTGACCTGTTAAGGAAAGGAGAAAACAAGCAAAGATGGACGTATTTATGTCTCTCTTCTCTTGACTCTAGATGTATTTTGACTAGCTGTTTGTTGAAGTTCCTGGCATCACTCCTTATAGTAATAGACTATAGCCTGAAACTGTGAGCCAAAGAAAACCTTCCTTCCATTAAAGTGCTTTTTGTCAGGATATTTTATCACAGCCATAGAAATATAAACTAAAACAAGTCCTGATTTAACCTAAGAAATTTATAAAGTGACGCCCTTTCTACTCCCAGGAATAAGTCATTCATCAGTCGGTGCTGTGTGGGTGCTGCCAGACAGATGGGGCTGGTTATATGTCTACCCAGGTGCAGAGTGATCCTCCATTTTAAAAAATGGGCTCTAATGTTACTTGTAAAATGGAGTACTCCCATCCCAGGATGTGGGGGGAGTAATGCTGGGGAATTTGGATGAGGCCTGGGTGTTGACATGGTTAAAATATACTCTATGCTTAAACGAAATTCTCAGAGAATGAATAAAAATAAAGAAACAATTGGAATCTCTCATGGCAAGGCGCAGTCTGAAAGCAAACCACTGTTTCACACAGCATCGAATAGCTTAAAGAAAAGAACAGCTCAACCTCAGCTTTGGAAAGCCACTTCTAAAGCTCTGAGAGAAGTCACAAAGCTCAACTCTCAAACAGCAATGCATACCCTGAGCCATATTTTCACATTAAGGACTGTGCCTCTTTTTCATGAATTAAAAGGTCTCATGATTGTTACTGAGGATGAGAAATGGTTGCTGTGCCTGCAGATAAATATTTGTGTTTGGCAACTGACCTCAATTAATTATTCCCTTCAGTGTTTCAAGGCGGTTGATACAGAAAGCTCATCACTCATACCTTGCTGTTTTCAAAGAGAACATACGATATTAATTGATTAGTGACTGTAACCAAATCTCAGTATATAATTCTAGTTAATTGCTGCCAGTTAACTGTGTTTTTTTAGCATTATTTCTCTTGTAGTGTAATAAAAGTCAGCATTTAGAATAAGACATCATCTTACTCAGTATACCAGAAACAAACTGCTGAAATGGAGGATTAAAGAAACCTCTCAAATCCAGCCCTCTAAATGGAAGTTAAATCTTTGTAACAAACTTTGCTCAGGGTAGTCACAAACCATGATTAGAAAAACAAAAACCAAATACTTGCATGGGCTATGGACCATTTGTCAGAACATTTCCACATACATGCTATAATTTGCCCCCTCTGCTTAATAAAAGATATTTGCATATGTTTGGCAGAAGTAAATTCTATATTAATAGGTTCTTTTCTTCTGTATTTTCCCTTCTTTCTTTCCAAGAGGACAGCAGGCTCTTTTTAATATCTTTCCCTCAGTTTGGTAGCCATTGCCAGACCTGCCCACAGGAAAGCCATAAATATACTTAAATGGGAAACTCAGATAAGAAGCTCTCCCCAAACTACCAAAGCAGTAATTTTAAGTCCTGGAATGCAAATTTTGGTGTGGTTCACATGGCTTCCTAGAAAAGAGAAAATATTCTTCTATGGCAATATATTATTCTGTAGCTGATGTAACTAGAAATGTGAAAGACAGTGAGTCTGCCTCCAATGTAGTAAGTAGTTTCCTCTGCAGATGTTCCCAACATCCTGAGGTTAGGGATGCTTCTATCAGACAGAAGGAATGTAGGAAAGGGTTGGACCTACTTACTTCTGTCTGTGTCTTCTTGTATTTATGCTTTACTTTAAAACAGAGTTAGCACTAAACGGTCTAACAGTTCTTACCCTTTCTCAAGCATGAACTAGCCTCTATTATCTGGTGCCCAAGTTTAGAGATATCTGCAGGACCAGGAATAACAAGTCCTGTTCAAAAGGCTCTGATGGTTCCTATATTTGTGGAAGGTCACTACTCGGAAGGTCAATACTCACCGGAGGTTATGGTGCATATTGTCTTGGAATGTCTTTAAGAGTACACATGTGAATCTATGTCTGCCTCGAGGAGCAGAACATGGACAAAAAGGGAAAGAATTCTATAAAACTTTTGTCCTGCTCTTGACAAAGCCTTGGGGATTTACCAAAGGGGGTTGTCCTACAGGTAGCATCAAAACAGAGAACTGCTGAGTTTTAAGAGTTTATGTTTGCTCGTGCCATGAGCAGCAAATGAAGTAGATTTGAAGTTGGGATTTGCTGCAATTTCCAAGCATCACATGCGCTCTGGATTCCTGTGTAATCCCAGGCAGACAGAACATTGCCATCAGGGTTAATAGTGCATTTCTCATCTCAGAATGGAGAAATGAGATTAAAGCTTAAACTAATTTAAAGAAAATTACTAGATTATTTTCTAATAATAAATAAAATTACTAGATTATTTTCTAATAATCTAGTACTAGATTATTTCTGAGAGATCCTATGTGTTTTGATATTTACTATATAAGATATAAGATTATAATTTACCTTTCAAATTGAAACAGTTATCAAAATAATATTTAAATAATTTTCAAACATATACACAAAGGCACATATATAAAATTTTCCATGGTATCAAACTCAGTACAGTATTCCTCTGTAATTGTAAACTAACATCATCCCTTCCTTTCTCTTGTTCTGTGGGAGAGAATACTTGTAAATTTGTCATAAATGCACATAATCCACCTGTCCTTCATGCCCTTCTTTTTCACCTACCAAGAATTACTGATAGCAGCTTCAACCCCCACTGTCCAAATCCTTGGCAGCAGTTCCTGTTTCCTCCTTCGTATACCTTAAATATTTACCCAATAAGTTGAAAAGATTTTGACTCTTTTTGCATTAAGTTTAGTAGTCAAATGAAGGAAATAATATATATATATATATATATATATATATGTGTATAATAAGTATATAATATATAATATATAATATACATATAATACATATAGCATAGTAATGCACATATATAGTACAAATATAATAACAAACATATACACATACATATACATATATGTATAATATATATGTCATTTTAACAGCAAAAAGGGGAACAAGGATTTTCATCATGAAAGAGAGACAAAATGCCTGCATGCAAAGTGAAAAGGGCAACAGAGCAAGAACTGTATATTTTGATAAAGAAATGGATGGAGAGTTTATGCATGGGAGGCAAGAGGAAGTGGCAATAGGGTTCCTTGGAAAAGAAGAGATTTTTAAAATAAGAATAATGAAAATTATCAAACAGAATTATCAAAACAGAAATTTTGATTCAAAATAAGAAGAAATTATTGGCTGCTATAACACTTTATCTTGCTGTTTCCAGTAGAATAGGGAATGAGACTGTGGTAGAGTGATGTGGGATGACTTTAAATAAGCTGGTTTAGGATGTATTACTTCCTAATACAACAGTTAAAATGATAGTAAAGATATTATGCTGTAACAGTTATGGTCTTCTGTTTTGTTCCCACGGTTACTGTGGTTCTCCTCATGTGCTTCCACCTCCTTCAGCTGTCCTGCTTTCAGGACTTTTCTTCTGCCTGCCCCAGAGTTCACACATCTTGGTCTACCCACTGCCATCTCTGAGCCCTTTTCACTCTCTATTCTTTTCCGTTCCTGACCACAAACTCCTGCTATCTTGCTTGACTCTTTGAGTATATAAGAACTGCTTCCTCATTTTCTTGCCATGACTCACATTCATTTTTTTCCACCTTTGCTTTCTCCCACATTCACCCCCAAACCTGTAATTTACCTTTTGTTTGTTTGTTTGTTTGTTGGCTGTTTGTTTTCCTCTCTCAATCTCTATTTGGTTGAGAAATGTTACTAGTCCAATCATTTCCTTTCATCTTCCATTTCATATTCCCTAAAACAGCAGCACATCAGACCACTCAGCTATTCAAGTGCCCCGTTTTATATTTCTGAAGGTAGGCCAGCTCCTCTAGTCCCCGCTTCTTCCTGCAGTAACCATGTATCTTTGTACACCTCCTTTTCCCAGAGGTTACCACAACCCTAGTTTTAAATATGAATCGTAAGACTAAAAGGGTGGTAGTTTGGTGGTTAATATTGATTGTCGATTTAAGGGAGCTAGAATCAGCTGGGAGATGGGCATTATCTAGGGTTATCTGGATAATGTTAATCAAGGTGGGAAGACCTGCCCACTGGGGGCCACATCATCCTTGTCTGAAGTCTTGAATTGTATGAGGAGAGAAGAAAGGTGAGAAGCAGCTTGCACTCTTGTTCTGTTATAACCGCAGATGTCATGTGACCAGATTTTTCATGCCCCTGCTGAACTGTATCTGGAACTGTGAGGTGAAATAAGGCCCCTCCTTTTTTACATTGTTTTAGTTATAGTATTCTATCACAACGACAGGAAAAGAAAGTGGGACAGTACACACTTATAATACTTGCACTCAGAAGGGTGAAGCAGGAGAATCACAGTTCCAAGTTGGCCTGAACTAAATAACAATCCCCTGCCGAAGGGAGGGGAAAATGGACATTTTTAAAACTACTCTACTTTTTCGCTCACAGGCAGAACTCAATACTTGTTTAACAACTAAGTAACTTCTTCAGTGTCAGGGGGGGTAAAAGCTTCTTTGAGATTTATTTGGTTTATTTAAATTATTTTATTTATCTACATCCCAGTCGTGTGCACCCTCAGTCCCCTTGCTCACAATTTCTCTCATCCCATTCCTCCTCCACCTTGACTCCAAGAAGGTGCTCCCACCACTACCAGACCTCCCCTTTCCCTAAGACCTCAAGTCTCTCATCTTCTCCCTCTGAGGCTAAACCAGGCAGATCCCTGCTATGTATGTGCCAAGGGCCTTTGACCAGCCCATGTACACTCCTAGTGGGTGTTTCCGTCTTTGGGAGTTCCCTGGTGGCTATGTTAGTTGAGACTGCTGGTCTTCCTATGGAGTCGCTCTCCCTTTCAGCTTCTTCAGTCCATCCCCTAATTCAACTATGGAAGTTCCTGACTTCAGTTCAATGATTGGGTGCAAATATCTCCTTCTGTCTCAGTCAGTTGCTGGTAGGGCCTTTCAGAAGACAGTAATGCCAGGCTCCTGTCTGTAAGCACATCATAAAATCAATAATAGTGTCAGGCCTTGGTGTCCCATCCCCCATGAGATGAATCCCAAGTTGGGCTGCTCATGGGACCTCCTTTCCTTCACTCTCTTCTCCATTTTTGTCCCTGCAGTTCTTTTAGACAGGAACAATTCTAAGTCACAAATTTTGAACGTGATCCTCTACTTGAGGCCCTCTCTATCTGCTGGAAGTAAACTCTTAGAATTCCCTGTCCCCAATGTTGGGCATATTGGCTAAGGTCTCCCCCAATGAGTTCTGAGAATTAGGTAGTTGTCCTTCTGTTTCTATTTTGTGGAATATTTTGAGGAGTATTGGTGTTAGCTCTTCTTTGAAGGTCTGATAGAATCATGCACTAAAGCCCTGGGCGTTTATGGTTAGGAGGTTTTGATGACTATTTCTATCTCCTTAGGGGTTATGGGACTGTTTTGATAGTTTAGGTGATCTTGATTTAACTTTAGTACATGCAATCTGTCTAGAAAGTCATCCATTTCATTTAGATTTCCAGTTGTGTAAAGTATAGGCTTTTGTAGTAGGTTCTGATGATTGTTTTTGTAATTTCCTCCATTTCTGTTGTTATGTCTACCTTTTCATTTCTGATTTTTTTTTTTTAATTTGCGTACTGTCTCTGTGCCCTTTAGTTAGTCTAGGGATTTATCTATCTTGTTGATTTTCTCAAAGAACCAGCTTTTTGTTTTGTTGACTCTTTGTATCACAATCTTTGTTTCTATTTTGCAGATTTCTTCCCGGAGTTTGACTATTTCCTGTTCTTTACTCCTCTTGGGTGTGTTTGCTTCTTTCTGTTCTAGAGCTTCCAGTTGTGCTGTTAAGTTGCTTGTATGCAATCTCTCCCATTTCCTTGTGAAGGCGTTTATTGCTATGAATTTTTCTCTTAAAACTGTTTTCAATATATCCCATTAGTTTGAATATTATGTGTCTTCATTTTCATTGTATTCTATAAAGCTTTTGATTACTTTCTTTAGTTCTCCCCTGACCAAGTTATCATTGAGCAGAGAGTTGTTCAGTTTCCATGAGTATGTAGTCTTTCTGTTGTTTTTGTTGTTACTGAAATATGTGGTGATCTGATAGGATGAATGGGATTATTCCAATATTCTTGTATCAGGTGAGGCTTGTTTTATGTCAGAGTATAAGGTCAATTTTGAAGAAGCTTCCATCAGGTGCTAAGAATAAGATATATTCTCTTGTTTGGGGGTGAAGTTTTCTGTAGATATATGTTAAATTTATTTGGTTCTTAGTTTCTATTAGTTTCACTGTGTCTCTAATTTAGTTTCTGTTTAAATGACCTGTCCATTGGTGAGAGTGGGGTGTTGCAGTCTCCCACTACTATTATGTGAAGTTCAATGTGTGTTTTGAGTTTTAGTAATATTTCTTTGTAGGGGGGATGCGAGACATGTTATTTTTTTTTTTTAAAGATTTGTCTTATTTATTTGAGTACACTATAACTGTTCTCTGACATACCAGAAGAGGGCATCAGATCCCATTACAGATGGTGGTGAGCCACCATGTAGTTGCAGGGAATCAAACTCAGGACTTCTGGAAGAGCAGTCAGTGTGCTTAACTGCTGAGCCATCTCTCCAACCCTTTAGTAAAGTTTATTTTACCAGTGTGGGTGCCCTTGTGTTTGGGACATACATGTTCAGAATTTAGACTTCCTTTTGGTGGATTTTTCCTTTGATGAATATGAAGTGTCCTTCCCCATCTCATTTGATCACTTTTGGATGAAAGTCTAATTTATTGGATATTAGAATTTCAACTCCAGCTAGTTTCTTGGTACCATTTGCTTGGAAAACTTTTTTCTAGCCTTTTACGCTGAGGTTGTGTCTGTCTTTGTAACTTAGGTGTGTTTACTGTATGCACCAGCAAATTGCTGGATCCTGTTTCCAAATTCCGTCTGTTAGCCTGTTGCTTTTTAAACAGGGTGTGTCCATTGATGTTGAGAGATTAAAGATAGATGACTGTTAGTTTCTGCTATTTTTGTTTCTGGATATGATATTATGTATGTATGATTCTTTTTTTTTTTTTTAGGTTTGTTGTGAAATGTTTAGTTTCTTGTATGTTGGGGGTATAGTTACCCTCCTTGTGTTGGAGATTTCATTCAAGTATCCTCTGTTGGGCTGCATTAGTAGAAAAATATTGTTTGAATATGGTTTTGTCATGAAATATCTTGGTTTCTTCATCTATAATTATTGAAAGTTTTTAAATTAATATTTTTATTAAATATTTTCTTCATTTACATTTCAAATGTTATCCCCTTTCCTAGTTTCCCTGCCAAAAATCCCCTATCTCCTCCCTCTTCCCCCCACTCCCTAACCTACCCACTCCGGCTTCCTGGTCCTGGCATTCCCCTATACTGAGGCATAGAACCTTCACACAACCAAGGGCCTCTCATCCCATTTATGACTGACTAGGCCATCCTCTGCTACATATGTAGCTAGAGCCATGAGTCCCACCATGTGTCTTCTTTGATTGGTGGTTTACTCCCAGAGAGCTCTGGGTAGTAGTGGTTATTTCATATCGTTCCTCCTATGGGACTGCAAACCCCTTCAGATCCTTGGGGTTTGCTGGGTTATCCTGGGCTGTGTTCTCTTAGGGTCTGGATGACATCTGTCATCTTCAACTCCAGCTAGTTTCTCAGTACCATTTGCTTGGAAAACTTTTTTCTAGCCTTTTACTCTGAGGTAGTGTCTGTCTTTATCACTTAGGTGTGTTTATTGTATGCACCAGCAAAATGCTGGATCCTGTTTCCACATCCAGTCTCTTTCCCAAGTTGTCCTTCTCCAGGGTTGCCTCCCATTGTATTTCCTTTGTTTCTATTTTCATTCTTAGTTCTTGGACCATTATGTTCAATTCCTTCACCTGCTTCATTGTATTTTTCTTTATTTCTTTAAGGGATTTATTTGTTTTTCTTTCTTTTTTTTTCTTTAAGGGCTTCTACCTGTTTGCAGTTGTTTTCCTGTATTTCTTTAAGGGAATTCTTTATTTCTTCCTTAAAGACCTGTCATCTAAATGAGATGGGATTTTAGGTCTTTATGTTGCTTTTCAGGTGTGATAAGTTATACAGGGCTTGCTGTGGTGGGAGAACTGGGTTCTGATGGTGCGAAATTGCTTTGGGTTCTGTCACTTATGTACTTTCATATAGCCATCTGGTTCTCTCTGTGTTATCTGGCCTGTGTGTCTCTGCCTGAAACCAGTCTCCTTTGAGGCAGGTAGAACTCTGTGGCATGAGTTAGAGCTGGTCTCCTTGGAGGCAAGCAGTGTTGTCTTTCGTTAGGGTGGGCCTCCTTTATCCCTGGTTAGAAAAGACCTTCTGTGTTCCTGGTTACTGCATATCTTCTGTACCCCTGGTTTCTGCAGACCCAGACTCAAAGACCATAGTGTTTGTGCAGTATCAGGCCACTCTGGCCCAGGTATGTCAATGGATCAGAAGAAAGGTGGAGCTGGGCACAGTAGGACATAGGTCCCATGTCAGCTGAACTGTGTGGGTGTCCTAGCTGGCATGATAGTCTTACCTGTGTCTTTGGCTACTGCAGACCTCCTGAGAGGTAAGTAGGTTGTAGCATTTAGGGGGTGACAGGAAGGTATAGATCCACTTATTTTTTTAATATGTGTGTGTGTGTGTGTGTGTGTGTGTGTACATGTTTGTGTGTCCCTGTAGAAATCAGAAGAGAACATCAGACTCCTGGAGCTAGAGTTCCACGTACTTGTGAGCTTCCTGCCATGCTAGGGGCTGAATCCAAGTCCTCAGAAAGCATAGCAAGTACTCTTAACCAGTGAGCCATCTCTCCAGCCCCAAGACTATGTTAGTCAGATACATTTCATCCCTCAAATATGTCATGTTATCTACCCTCTCATGTTTCCTGAAACAATTTTTTCTTTTGCTTTTATACAGCCAGCAGTTTTTGTACTCAGCTTTCCTATCCCAAGGACAAAGAATATCCTCTAACCTTGGTTAACTAAATATATTGATTCATCTGTCTTGTAGAACACTATAATTCCCTCACCCCTGAAACCAGAGAAGAAAAATATAAACTCAAAATCAAACCAATTTGTGTTTGTGGTTCTTTCTCCATGGATATGTGCCAAACTTAGGATGACATGGAGTTCTCTGCAAAGTCACTATGGCATAGATGGAATAATATTCTCAAATTTTAAATGGTCTCTAATTACTCTGGCTAGTACCATGTGGCAGAGTCATTTTGTATTAGTTAACAACTTCCACTATTCTTTTCTTAGGAGATTTGCTTTTGGCAACTTTAGCCACTAATGGAGAAATCAACTGGAAAGATCAGATGTCACTCCAAAGTGAAGCATCCAACTGAGCAAAGCTTCCTAGTTGGCTTACTAGGGCCACTGATATGTTAGGAAAGTCTCCAGAGCAGACAATATAGCGTGAATATAGTGTAGTCTTGGGTAAGTTATTATTCAGTAATAGACAAATCAGAAAGAATTCCGTAGGCACACCCAAACACCACTTGTACACAATTAGCTGAACCTCATTGTTTCTCGGTGACATTGGAATGTAGCACCATTCTTTAACAATTTTTTTTTATTTATGTGTATGTGGTTATGTCTGTACATGTGTATGCCGTGTGTGTGTGTGTGTGTGTGTGTGTGTGTGTGTGTGTGTGCCTGTGGAGGTCGGAAGAGGGAATCTGATCTCCAGGAGTTACAGACCCTTATGAGTTCCTTGATGTGGCTACTGGGAAATAAACACTGGTCTTCCGGAAAAACAAGTTCTCTTACCCTTGAGCCTTCTCCATAGGCCCTGTATTATCATTTATTTGCATATAGATAAGTATATAAAAGTATATAAGGATATACTTTATATAAAGTATAAAAAGTATAGTTTATATAAAGTAGATAAAGTATGGAGTCGGTATAGAACGTTAAGATTTTAGGCTTAAGAATTGGACTGTATGGCGCTCAGTGCTGACAGGCTACCCTCTCTCCCTTTCTCTCTTTCACTCCTCTCCCAGGGCTGTTTCTCCTTCTCTATTCTTTGAGAATAAATGTGAATAAATGTATTTACTGATTGCCAGGAAAAGATACTGTTTGCATAGCTGTTATCTATATTATAAATTGCCATAATTTTGACATTCAATAGTCTGTCCCATGCATCTCAAAAAAAAATCTGCATCCTCTCTTGATTGTTTCCCATTTTTGAGAAAAGAGATTATTACTTCATATGTGTTCATGCACAGTCACATAGTGCAATGCCTGAGTGAGACCGGAAGTAGCATGCAGAGACTAAAAGAATTTGAATATTCCAACTGTAAAACCCTCTTGGCCTGTAATCAACATGACAAGAAGTCAACACAATTTTTCAGTAGATAAATATGTATTTGGAATGCGGGAGAGAATTTTGTTTAGTGGATATAAGTATGCTATGACATTCATTCTTGGAAATCTGTAAGAGACTATAAGGGACAATCTCACTCATCTATCATTATAACAATTGTGTTAAATTTTCAAAAATCTAACATAATCATAATGCCTCAAGTCCTTATGTGCATGCTTGTCAGAAAATCAGGTAGGCTGCCTGCAGACCTTCACTTCTCTCACTGTTGCCCCATACACAATTTTCGAGTCTCATCCCCAGCTCAGTAGCAGAAGACCAGTGAGAGACTTAGATACTCTTCTGCTTTCATCTCCTGCAGATCCCACAGATCTTCTCCTCTAACCTTCTTCACCCAATGTGTTGCTTTTTCCTAGACCCTAACTTTAGCAGGCACCACCTTCTCCCAGGGCAACAAGTTGTCTGAAGGCAGACCCATACCTCTCTTACTGTTTCTAAGATCCAACCTCCTCTAGTTTTTGCTCAGTTCTGTAGAAAAAAAATCTGCTATGGCCTCCCTTTCCTCTCAGACCCTCTCCCCAACAGATCACAAAGACACTCTTCCAAAACCTTCTCTCCCAACCTTCTTTCCTCAAACTCATCCCGGTATCTGAGATTTCAGTACCAGCAGGAATTCCCTGTGAATACGCCAACTATGCAAGCCAAGAAAACAAGAAACAGACTCCAAAAAAATCCAGAGAGGAAAAAGAAACTAAGCAACAAAGCACTCACCCACAAAGACAAATCTAGAAATCAGTACCTAGAAATGTGTTCACCCCAAATCGAGATGTCTAGATATTAGTGTAAAAACACCCTTGATAACAGCCCGGGCAATATGTCTCCACTAGGCCCGGTTATCCTGCCAGAGAAGGCCCTGAATATTTCAACATAGCTGAAGCATAAGAAAAGGACCTTAAGATCAATTCTATGAAGATGGGTCAAGGCCATTACGGAAGAAATGAATAAATCTCTTAAAAAATTTTAGAAAAATGGGAGGAAACTAAAAATAAAAAAAAAAAAGCATTACTTTCAAAAAATAAAAATAAGAAAACCACAAATAGTTGAAGGAAATGAATAGAATCGTTCCAGACCTGAAAATGGAAATGGAATCAATAAAGAAAACACAAACTGAAGAAATTCTGGAAATGAAAATTTTAGGAATTTAAATAGGTGCTATAGCTACAAGCTCCACCAACAGAGTACAAGAGATGGAGGAGAGAATCTCAGGTGTTGAACAAACAACAGAAGAAATAGATACAAAAGGCAAAAAAAAAAAAAAAAAAAAAAAAAAACCTATTAATCCCCAAAACTCCTAAAACAAAACATCCTGGAAATATGGGACACTATGAAAAGACCAAACCTATGAATAATAGGTATAGAGGAAGGAGAAAGAAGCCTGAAAAAAGGAATAGAAAATGTCAACAAAATCATAGAAGAACATATCCATAACCTCAAGAAAAAAATGGCTATAAAGGTACAAGAAATATACAGAACACCAAATAAATTGTACCAGAAAAGCAAGTCCCCTTGCAACATAATATTTAAAACACTAAACATACAAAACAGAGGAAGAATATTAAAAACTGGAATGGAAAAAGATCAAGGTACATATAAAGGTAGGCCTATTAAAATGACAACTGATTTCTCAATGGAGACTCTAAAAGACAGAAGGACATAGGCACATATGCTGCAGACTATAAGGGACCATAAATGCCAGCTAAGAAAACTATACCCAGCAAAACTTTCAATCACCATAGATGAAGAAAATAAGATATTCCATGGTAAAGTAAAATTTAAACAATATCTATTCACAAATCCAACCCTACAGAAGGTGCTAGGAGGGAAACTCTGATCTAAGGGCATTAACTACATTCATGAAAACAAAGAAAATGAATAATTTTACACCATCAAAAACAAAAGAAGGAGCACACACACACACACACACACACACACACACACTACCAGCAGCAACACCAAAATAGCAGGTGTTAACAATCATTGGTCACTGGTATCTTTGAATATCAGTGTCTCCGTTCCCCCAATAAAAAGGCATACACTTACAGAAGGGAAACAAAGCAGGATCCATCCCTCTGCCCAATCCAAAAAACACATATCCTAACATCAAGAATAGGTGTTACCTCAGGGTAAAGGGCTAGAAAAAAGATTTCCCAAGCAAATGGACCTAAGAATCAAACTTATGTAACCATTTTAATACCTAACAAAATAATAGAAGTGGAGAAAGAACACTGCATACTCATCAAAGGAAAAATCCAACGTGATGATATTATAGTTCTTAATATAGCTATGTCCTAAATACAAGGTGACCCAAGTTTGTAAAAGAAACACTACTGCAGTAATATGATTGATGAGTGAAGCTGTTTCTCCATAACATGGTTTGTTATTGGAATGTGCTTTTGTGCAATACTAGGTATAATAATTAAAGCAGGTTCTACTTTATTAGATGACTGACTGTAGTGGCTATTCCTGGTTGTCAACTTGACTATATTTGAAATGAACTACAATCCAGAATTGGAAGGCTCACCAGTGAACCTAATCTGGACACTGAGAGATAGAAGTTTCTGATCTGGATCTTGGTATGGAGATCTTGAGACACAGTGGTGATTGAATCCAGAAGATTAAGACAGGGAGATCTCCAAGTTCAAGA
>NC_034593.1:54698510-54713068 GCF_900095145.1 Mus pahari
AACTGCTAGATCCTTGGACTTCCATTCACAGCTACTACTGAACCATTGTTGGGATTTGGACTGCAGACTGTAAGTCATCAATAAATTCCTTTACTACATAAAGACTGCAAGTTCTGTGACTCTAGAGAACCCTGACTAATACACTGACCATCTTACCAATTATTATTCAGAATGATGTTTCTAGGCAAGAGTTGTCTTCTTGTCTATGTACAGATCTGAAACCTTGCCCTGTAGACTATATAAGCTTAGGAACAAGAACAAGGAGGGGGAGGAGGAGGAGGAGGAGGAGGAGGAGGAGGAAGAGGAGACCTGAAAACTCTAGAACAAAAGGAAGTAATCACACTCAAAAGAAGTAGACATCATGAATTCATCAAACTCCAGGCTGAAATCAATAAAATAGAAAGGACAATACAAAAAAAAAAATCAGTGAAACAAATAGTTGGTTTTTTGAAAAAAATCAGTAAGATCTACATACTTTTATCCAAATTAACTAAAAGGCAGAGAGAGAATATATAAATTAACAAAATCAGTAACAAAAAGGGATATATAAAAACAGACACTAAGGAAATCCAGAGAATCATAAGGACATAGTTTAAAAACCTGTACTCCAACAAAAAGAAAAATCTAAAAGAAATGGTTAATTTTTTGATAAATAGCACTTTTCAAAATTAAATCAAGATCAGATAAACCATTTAAATAAACCTATAACACTTACTGAAATAAAAAGTAATCATTTAAAGTCTCCCCCCTCCCACCCCCAAAGTATCCAAGGTCAGCATAGAATTTTACCAGACTTTCATCAAGAGTTAATGCCAATACTTCTCAAATTATTCTACAAAACAGAAACAGAAGGAACATTGGCAAATTCATTTGCTGAGGCCATGGTTATCCTGACACTTAAACCATACAAAGACTCAACAAAGCAAATAATAGACCAATTATGAACATAGATTCAAAAATACTGAATACAATTCTTGCAAATCAAGTCTAAGAACATATCAAAAATATCACCCATCATGATCAAGTGGACTTTATCCAAGAAATGAAGAGATAGTTAACAAATAGAAATCAGTCAATGTGATCTACCATACTAATAAACTGGAAGAAATACACAAAATTATCTCGTTAGATGAAGAAAGGACGTTTGCCAAAATCTAGCACCTCTTTATGATAAAAATCCTGGGGAGATTAGAGATACAAGGGACAGATCTAAACACAATAAGATAAATATACAATAAGCCTATAACGAGCATCGAATCAAGTGGAGAGAAACTCAAAACAGTTCCACCAAAACCAGATATAAGACAAGACTGTCCTCTCTAGCCATATGTATTCAATGTAGTACTTGAAGTCTTAGCTAGAACAATGACACAACTGAAGAGTGTCAAGGGGATACTAATTGGAAAAGAATTCAATGTGTTGCTATTTGTGATAGTATATATAAAGTGATCTGAAAAATTCTACCAGGGAACTCCTACAGCTGATAAACACTTCCAACCAAGTGGCTGGATACAAGAACAATTTCAAAAATGCAAATCACAGGATAAGAAGGAAGTCAGAGAAACAACGCAACCCTTCTCAACAGCTTCAAATAGCATAAAATATTGTGGGATAACTCTAACCAAGCAAGTTAAAGACTTTTATGATTAAAGAACTCAAATATTCAAAGAAAAAAATTGATACAGAGCTTAAAAATATCAGCCATTTTGAATTCTTTACCTTGAAAGACCAATTATCAACTTTATATAGAAACAAAAATAAAAACAAAAAGGAAAACAATCAACAACAACAACAACAACAACAAAAACAGGATAGCAGGACAGCTAAAACAATTCTGAGCAATAAGAGAGCTGCTGAAGATATCAGCATCCCTAATTTTAAGTTTTACTATAGAGCTACAGTAATAAAACTCACATAGTTTGGGCATAATAAAAACAGACACATTGTTCAATGTAACCCAACTGAAGACCAAGGCAAAAATCCACACATCTATGGCTACCTGAAGTTTTAATAAAGAAGCCAGAAAAACACACTGTGGGGAGGGGGAAGAAGACAGTATCTTTAACAAATAGTGTTTGTCTAACTAAATGTCTGCATGTAGAAGAATGCAAATAGAACCATATCTATCATCCTGCAAAAAAACTCAAGTCCAAGTGAATCAAAGACCTCAACATAACACCAGATACACTGAACCTTATAAAAGAGAAATTGGGGGATGTCATGGGATGCACTGGCACAGGAGACAAATTTCTGAACAGAAGACCAATTAATAAATTGAACATCATGAAACTGAAGTGTTTCTGTAAAGCAAAGAACACTGTCAATCAGACAGAGGTGGCCTACAAATGAAAAAGATGTACCAACTCCGTATTAGGTGACTAATATCCAAAATGTATTTAAAAACTTCCAGAAACCATATATCAAAAAAATCAAATAATGCAACTTATAAATGGGGTACAGCTATAAACAGCAAATTTTCAACATAGGAATCTCAAATGGTTGAGAAATACTTAAAGAATGTTCAACATTCTTAGCCATGAAGGAAATGCAAATTAAAAGTACTTTGAGATTCTATCCTGTAGAATATCCTGTACTGGAATGGCTAAGATCTCTAACTTAAGTGACAGCTCATGCTGGTGAGGCTCTAGAGCAAAGGGAACACTCCTCCACCTCTGGTGGGAATGCAAACTTGTACAGTCACTATGGAAATCAATATAGAAGTTCCTCAGAAAATTGGGAATCGGCCTACCTCAAGACCCAACTATCCATCCCACCCTACCACAAGGACACTAGGTCAACCATGTTCACTGAAGCTTTACTCATAATAGCCAGAAACTGGAAACAACCTAGATGTCTCTCAACTGATGACTTAATAAAGAAAATGTGGTTCATTTACACAGTAAAGTATAACTCTGCTGTTTAAAAATACTGACATGAAATTTGCTGGCCAAGAATGGAGCTAGAAAAAAATTCTCTTGATTAAGGTAACCAAGACTCAGAAAGATGAACATAGTATATATTCAGCTAGAAGTGGGTGTTAGACATTAAGTAAATGACAGCCAAGCTACAATCTGTAGACTAGAGAGATTAGGTAAAGAGCAGGGGTCTAGAGAAGATACATGGATCTCCCTGGGAATGGAAAATAAAATAGACTTCACAGGTGGAATGGTGGCATGTGGAGACCAGAGCAAGTGGGATCAAGTAGGGTGGGGGAGATGGGATGGAGTGAGAGAGTGTGGAGAGATATAGCTAGAATTTAGAGTTGGTGTGGAAACTGAGCACACTGGAAACATCCTAGATTTTATGAAGGTAATTCTAATGAAGATTCCTAGTAACAGAGGCTATGGAGTCTCAATTGGCTATCTCTTGTAGCTAAGCAAGGCTTCCAGTGGCAAGGCTGGGTTGCTTACAGTTGAGTTGTTGACCAATGGGTCCCATAGAAATCCTTAAACAACCCAAATTGATGCTAAGACAAGGTTTGGTTTCTGAAAACTGATAAAGGGACACTATTGCCGAGAACCATATTCACACAACTCATTGAATATGGAGAAGTCAAGCTGGTGCCTACATGATACCTCCATCCCTATTTTTAATCTCTTTGGTGAGGGAAGGTACTTGCAGCCAATCAAAAGAGAAACATGAATATCAATCCACCCACAAACTTTCGACTTAGTCTGTCCTCTATACATGTTAGAACAATGGTGGGACAGAACTTGTAGGAGTAACCAATGAATGTTTAATTTGACTTAAGGAACCCATACTTGACACTTCTTTGGTAACAAAGAACCAGAGACTAAACAGCACATAGACCTATGGAAAACCCAAATACTATTTGTCAAAAAATAAAATAAAATGATTCCTAATGATATACTGTTATAGTCATAGACCAGTGCCATATCCAGTCATCATCATATCCAGGCTTCCTCTTGCAGCAGATAGAAATAGATGTAGAGACCCACAGTCAGGCATTATGTGAATAGAGAGTCTAAATTGAAGTCTTCCATCAAATCCCTTCCCTCAGAACTAAGGGAATCCTCAGCTAGAGAAGGCAGAAAGATTATAAGAGTCAGAAGTAATAGAGGACATTAGGAGAACATGGCCCTCTAAATCAACTAAGCAAGGCACATATGAACTCACAGAGACTGGAGCAACAAGTATAGGGCCTACAAAAGGCTGCACCGAGTTCTCTGTGTATATACTATGTGTGTTAGCTTAGCATTTGTTTTCGCTTAGTATTTTTAATGGACTCCTGATTGTGAAAAAATGAGTGAGTCTCTGATTCTTTTGACAGCTCTTGGGATTTCTTTCCTTCTTTTTGGTTGCTGTATTCAACTTTGATATGAAAGTTTGTTTCATCTTATGTTTTATTTTGGCATGTATGGTTGTTACCTATTATAAGCCTGTTCATTTCTAATGAGAGAGAAAAGGGGAGTGGATGTGGACTGGAGGGGCTATGGGAAGGAGTCAGAAGGAGAAGAAGAGAAAACTATAATCAGAATACAACTCAATAAAAAGAAAAGAAACTCTCTAACAAAGAAGAGAATCAGATTGTTATTGAACCCACCTCTGTAACTCACAGGTTATACAACATACTAAATATGGAAGAGCGTCACATGCTGTACATATGAACCTGTTACTTTGTCCTATAGACTCTAAGCAGGAGAGATCCAGTGTGATTTCCAAAGAGTGCTCCTGGCTATCTCATCAAGGAATGAGGCAATGTAAAACTAAGAATTATACTCGCTTGATCAAATCAGCTATTCCTTTATATGTTTTGCCTATTAGGCATCGAGACCAAATTTCCATAGAGAAATAATGCTGTTAAAAATAAAATACTAAAGTAAAATTCTATTCTTCAAAGCTATGAGTTCAAAGAAAAAGAACTTCTGCCTGAAATCCTTTTCCATTGTCTTTATCAACCCTGTTCATCTTCATCCACTTTCTAGACAAGACTTGATTCACTTCAGAAATACTTTTTATGTCATCTCCAACTGTTGAGCAGACTACTTGCTGGCACATCTCATTTGTTCCAAGCTGTATACTTGTTCTAAGAAGAGAGTGCATCTTTTACATATAACATTGCCAGCCCTATAGAAGTCATGACACATGAATGAAAGCATTCTGTTGGAAGCTATAAAGAAAGTAAAGAGTCACTGATATACCTGAGTCTCACTGAAATTCAGGTTCTATGGTATAATCACATGCTTAAATGTTTGTCGCAGACTGAACCAGAAGCTACAAAAAGAAAACTTCACTTTTACTCATTATCATGACTCTTATACCTAAAGCAAAATACATTCTTAATATTTGTGATGATGTCTAAGTGGATTATACTTTCTGTTTTATGAAAGAAGTTGATTAAATGTCTAAGCAGAAAACAATAATTAAAAAAAACAACCCTACCTTTTTGTAACTAAAGCTTGCATTTTCATTAGATAGAAATCTTGGAAAAATATAATTACCATTGTGATAGTTTAACTTTTTACAAAATGATTATGAAAAAAATTTACTTTTAAAACTATGCTTTAATCTTAGCAAAAATTGAAGGGATGGTGGCTAAAGAGATACTGAAGTATGAAGGGTTGTGAAATACAGGGCTGAAGGATATGGCAAAGTCATCTGTAACATGACACTACCTACTACTTATAGTGGAGGAAGTGCCCTTTCATGGTAATTAAAAGTATGAGAAAGGAAGAAACTGAAGTAGAAATTTTTGGTTTCCTTGGAGACCCAGTTGTGTTATGTGATGTTTTTCGAGAATCTGTCTATAAGTGAATGTTTTGCTGAAGCAAACACATGAGAGGATGTTTTGCTAAGAATAGACATGTGGTGTTTTTCTGGATACTGCCTGGTGAAATAGCATATGATGTTTTGCTGAAGAAGACACTTGAGAGGGCATGAGATGTTTGGAACAAGTATAAATACAATCCAACAGACAATGAACAATTGTCTGCCATTGGTTCGCCTTACTGGTCTTAGTTGGGTTTCACTGATGATGCTCTAGCATTGGTTTGCATTGTTGGCCTTGGATGGGCTTCACTGATGTTGATGCTCTGTACTGGTTCACCTTCCTTTCTTCTCTGATCTTTGCTCATCATACATTTGTAGAGAGAAACACACCAAAGAACTTATGGTGTTGTTCCAGCTGCTTCTTGCTGCTTTGGAGCCTCATGGTTTCTTCGGGATCAAGCCACTACTGCTAATTCTTGTTTGCTGTTTTGCTAGTGCTCTTGACTGCAGACAATGAAGATTGGCATCCCTGCAAGGAACTACTTCTAAGCAGGTGCTACAAGCAACTATTTAGCTAATATTAACAATTGAGGAATGAGAATCAGAAGTTTACAAGTTTACTGACTGACTCAGAAAAAAAGAGTATCGAGGGTTATAAAAACAATGGATTTATAATCCTGTGAAAGGAAACTACATCAAGAAACTCTAGGTACCATCCCTACAAAGTACCTAATACCTTTAGAAAGGAGCATAGCTTTTTATAATGGAAAATTCTTACTGCAACTTTAAGCATGTAACGAAACAGCATCAAAAATAATGAGATATTTAATGATATTTGACTCTTAATCTAACAAAATAAACAATGGAAAGCACTCATGTAATATACTTGACAAAAATATCCTTTTGCTTTCATGGGAGAATAAGTTTCTTTTTTACTAGTCAATTACAACAACATATAGCATTTGGTAGTTTTAAACATTTTCTTCCTAAAATGTATTAACATCTTAAAAGGCTTGCTTTGTCATTGTTCATTTTCTCCAAATTGTTTATTCATCTTTATCTGTATATATTATGCTTTAGAAAAGACATTCAGAAAGTGGAAAGTCTACTTAGCGTGGAACTAGAAACATTTACTCTAATAAATAACGTATAATTAATGATTGATATTATTTACCTCAAATCACAGTATTTATATTCAAATGATGGGTATGTTCAGTCTAGATTCAATGACTGGACAGTTAAATAACTTTAGTACTTATTTTTTAGAAAGTTCCATTATTGCAAAGATGAATAAAGCAATTTTGTATCATTATTGTAATACTGATAACAGTAGAAAAGTAAATATTTATCCCTATGAACTATGTTTTATGAAAAAATTACATGTCAAGTATTATTTTTATGTTAACTGTTATTAATGGAAACGAGAATCTTTAAATCTATTTTAGTGCCCCAATATCTGTTATAAATTTATCTAAACTCATTCTCTTTCCATGTCATTTGTTCTTGCTATAATTAATTTGTTTAATTATAAAGGGCCAAGCCTTGGAACTTCAAGTTATGAAAAAAGACTTGATAGAGTTTATTACAAACAGAAGTAAAAACCCAAGTCATTTTAGCTAAAAGAAATTAGGAAGCAGATAACTGGGTAGTCTGGAATCCAGTCCACATGATGCCAAGAAATAGAACTGCTAAACCAGGAGGATAATTTTCCACCCAAATTCATCAATTATTTTGTTCCCATTTTGTATAGGTGAACATGAGTCTATGGACTTTCACCTTCATATAAAGCCTTATCAAGATAATAATTACCAGGATTATTTGCTAAGACTATAATTTAGCATAAATAAAACAGAATAGTGCACTGTCTCTGAATTGTGGTTTCCATTGCTATGAAGAAACACCACAACTAAGGTAATTATTATAAAGGCAAATATTTAATTGGGGCTAACTTACAGTTTCCAAGGTTTAGTCCATTATAATCATGGCAGGAAGCATGGCATCATGCAGGCAGACATGGTGCTGAAGGACCAAAGAGTTCTACATCTTGATACAAAGGCAGCAGAAGGAGACTCTTCTACGGGCAGCTAGGAGGAGGTTCTCTTCCTCACTGGCCAGAGCTTGCACACTAGTAGACCTCAAAGCCTGCTTCCACAGTGACACACTTCCTCTAACAAGCCCACACCTATTCTAACAAGGCCACACCTCCTAATAGTGCCACTTCCCATGAGCCAAGCATATTCAAACTACCACACAATATAATGTGGTGTATAAAATAAATATACACAGCATAAAATAAATAGGGAACATGAGGGTTGAAATCTGTCAAGTTCTAAATTCTCAATCCAGTTTTAACTTCTATTTCTATAAAGTCTATTTCTATATAGTGTCAAGTACATATCTATTCTTTATTTTCTACATAACCTATGCGACATTGCTTCTAACACAGCTGAATTCGCTTCAAGGTTTCTGCACAGAGAAACCAGGCAACAGACAGGATAATCATGATGCTACAGCTGTTACTGAATAGGGGGCTTTAAACAGCAGATTACTCTCCTATCACAAAGTAAATAAAATGAAGCTCCTTACACAACACACGTTGAACTCACTGCCAACAGATAGAGAGTATTCCAAAGGAAGCCATAAGCTGCAGACCAGCAAGTGAGAAAAGAAGCCATTTCCAAGGGAATAATAAAATGAAAGGAGCCAGAAAGGGTAGCTGTGTATTCACAATGAACCCAGAGCAATAACAGACAGTTTAAAAGGAAAACAAGAAAACAAAACCCAAAATAAGCAAAAGAAAACTATAACTGTTAATCAAGTCCCAAATTCCAGAGTACAAGTTTCTCAGGATTGACAGGTACAAGGCAGGAAATATAGAGGAAAACATGACAATCAAAGAAGATGAAGCCAGATAAGAGTTAAGCCTTTAACTTCACTCAGTTTAAAGAATCAGAAATGAGTTATAGGAGAGAGACATGTAACTATTAACTTCAGAATTAGTTCATTATTAATGTTTTGACTCCACAGACTGTAAAATTCTCATTTAAAATAAGGGTGTAATCAGTTTCAAGGTTTTACTTTTGTTGCTAAAACTTTCCAAGATATGAATCTTCCATCAGGAGTGTAAGGGTAGTAAGGATAGGGCAGTAGAAAAGGAAGGAAGAAGCCAAATAACACCAAGAATGTTTGAGAAAGCCATAGGAAACCTGATAGTTATACGTGTATGCCTATGTCTTTAAACGGAGCAGTCCTATATAGAAATAATGATCCTTCTTGAAGGCACAGGTTGCCAAACAAAAGTTCAGTGCTGGGTGTGTGGGTATATCCCCTCAAGTTGCTCATCACAGAGTCCTATAGTATCTGCCCCACAAGCAATATAGATAGTTGCCATTGCTCTTCTTTGCTGTATAAGTTTTCTTCTTAATTGTGGTAATAATATTTTAATCATAAACAACTTTGGAAACAATGTATTTATTAAGACTCAAATGAAATGTATCAAACTAAAGTTTCCTACAACTGACTTAGTTCTTTCTAACTCATTTCCAATGTTTCTCCTCTAAATGTAGAACATTCTACATTCCCAGAGTCTTTTCCTTCACACTCTACCTTGGGAAATCTCTCACATCTACTTGCTACTATTTACCCACCCAGCCCCAAGCCCCTCCCCATGCCAGGACTTCAATTCTCACCTTGCTCCCACCTGGATACTCATGTCTCCAACTCCATAGCCAAAGTAACCCTTAAAAGTATTCCTAAATTCTTCCAGGACCTGCTGCCTTGATATTTCTAGATGGGTCTGAGAAAATGCAAATCCCAGCTAAAGGAGAGCCTCACTCCTCACTTGGGGACAGTCTAAGTGTGTTCTCAAGTATCTGCTTAGTTTATTCAGTCATTATTTCTGTGAACTCTTCCCTGCCTTGTGCCTATTGGTTCTGGAAACTGTGCACATCTTCAATTAGGACTTGACCTGTTTCCATTCCCAACCTCTTTACACAAGAAAATCTTACAAGACCCTTAATATGTAAGTGTACAAAATGGGCTTCCAAACCAAACGTTTGCTGGTAATAAATCATAAAGAATCACGCTTTAAGTGATTTCTTTTGCACATGCCCAATTTGAACACTTCGTAAAGTCAATAGTGAATTTGCAAACAAGTAAGATAGGCGTGCTTGTTTACATAGAGGATTAACTCTTGACTGAATATTTGATCCTGCAGGACATAGGGCATCATCAGTGTTTAAGTTGACAGATACTTTGATTTTATAATAGTAAATATTGCTAATGTTATTTTGCATGAATATATAGTAAAAAATGGCAGAAATGCAAAAAAAAAAAAAAAAAAAAAGTATTCCTAAATCAACACTTCACAAGAGACTTTAAAGGTTTCCATCACCTTTTGATCCTGGTCAGAATCCTCACATGGATATGCAAAGCCTTTCTTAATCCTTCCCATTCTCCGAGTTTTCCAGTTGCCCCTATGTCTAGGGAGATGCTGAGCCTTCTTAGCTTCCTCAGTATGAAAGATTTTCTAACACCTTCTCCCACTTTGGCAACATAATTCTACATCTTTTTTTTTCCAGACCATGTATCTGGGAGAAATGTTTCCTGCTCCTTTCTTTACCCAGTATGCACTGCAGTAGCAGTGTGTCACCCTGTCAGTTACCTCATTTCTCATTTTAGGTTCACTGAGGAGATTGATAATCCTGACCTTCAGTCAGCTACATGAACCATGTAAACAGAACTATGTCTACTTTTGCTTTGAGTTGAATTCGCAGCACTGTGCTTATGAGTGGTATATGATCAAGAGACATTAGCTAAATGAGGTGAAGACAGATGTCTAGATAAGGGAACAGTTATGTGAGTGAATGAAAACAGCCAGAGATAATCCTGCTGGGTCAGCAGAACGGTCCAGTGGGTTAAAACTTGCTGTGAAAACCTGGACCTCCTGAGTTCAAGTCCTTGAGTCCTTTCCATTCTTGAAAGTTGTCCTCTGACCTCTACATTCTGACTGTGGCAGACATAGGCACACACAAACATACAACACCAATACTAAATAATTATTTCCTCAAATTAAGTGTCCTCTCTAACGAACACAGCCTGGGCAATCCAAATGTCTCCATGCCAAATGACAGCCTTAAAAACAAATAGTCTAGGATGAATCCCAGCAAAGGTGCAGAGAAGGATTAGTGGTTAAGAACACTGGCTCCTTTTCCAAAGGACCTGGGTTCCATCTTCAGCACCCGCATGGCAGCTCACAACTGTCTATAACTCCCATTCCAGGGAATCTGACACCAATACCCTTGAAATAAAATTAAATAAATTTTTAAAGCTTATTTAAAAAGAAAGACTAACTAAGGCTGAAACTCGGTTCATGGAGTGCTTTCCTGTGCTCATGACAAAGATCTGGGTGGACCCCCAGCACTGCATAAAAGATGTGGTGGAATATGTACCAGCATGAAGGTGGAGGCAAAAGATCCAAGATCCAAGATCTTTGACTACTTACAGTAGATCTTCTGATGAACTGGAGGGAAAAGGTGGATTTTATTACTTAGTAGCTATGCTTCCTCAAACCAGTGATTCTACTTCTTATACCCTCCTTGTACCCCTTTTTCAGAATGGGCATATAGAAAATTGTAAGCCTAAAAAAAAAGCTATAATTAGTGAACAAATAATATGTGCTCAACAAATCTGGGCTCTTTTCTTTCCTCTTTTTTTTTTAGTTATAATTATTGATTTATGTTTATTTTGTGTGTGTATATGTGTGGGCAGATTCCTGCTTGGGAGGTCTATGAGGAGCATCATAGTACAAGAGGAAGGGTATGAATTAGAACGTACAAGCCAAATTTAATGATTTCAAGATTTGTGCAAAGTCACAACTTTTCAAGAAATGCCTTAGACAGACCCAGCCTGAAGGCATGCGAAAACCAAAGCACTCCAGGTCTAAAAAGTGAAAGAACTCTCACCATCTACAGCTTTACACTAGCTTAGGCCCTGTGGAATGGTAAGAAACTCAAGAGAGCAGCCTAGAGGAACAGTGATTCTCAGGCTTCGACAGTTTAATACAGTTCTTCATGTTGTGGTGATCCTCAACCATGTAATTATTCCATCGCTGTTTTCTACTGATAAGAATCATAATGTAAAATATGACATTCTGGGTCTCTGATATATCACCTCCAAAGGGGTCTCAGCCCTCGGATGAGAACTGCTGACGTAAGTACTCATGGACAGCAGCATTAGCACAGAGCTCAGTTTCTTGTAGAAAAGAGTTGTCTTGCAGAGGTTTGGCTACCTGTCCCTCCTCTGTAGAGACTCCAGTCAGAAAAGGCACACAGAAACTTTGCAGACACCATGAAAGTGAAAGAACATGCTGGCTGTGTTTGCGGCTAAGTGCTTTTACTTCCCCCAAACTGTTCTGTGTGTTTTGATTTTCTGCACACCAACTCCACATCCCACACCCTCCCCTCACATCCAAAGTGTTGTAGAGTTGTCACATAAACCCAGTCTATAGTCCAAAACAATCTGTAAACTCATTTTCAGAAAGAAAGGTTTTATCTTGTAACCTAAAATGAAAGCGAATAATTTAACCCCTAGTTTCCTACAAAGACCTAGGACTGTTTCCTTACCT
Source organism: Mus pahari (assembly GCF_900095145.1). Classification (NCBI taxonomy): domain Eukaryota; kingdom Metazoa; phylum Chordata; class Mammalia; order Rodentia; family Muridae; genus Mus; species Mus pahari. The sequence goes on from NC_034593.1 coordinate 54,710,866, forward strand.
GAATATAACTTGGTGGAGACAAGAATGACAAAAGTCATAACTTGAGTGACTTCCAAGGAAGTTGGGGAGAAATTTTTTTAAATGCTGTGATACCTGATGTCTGCTAACATCAGGTGACTTACGTTTTTATCTGTAGAAGATACTTCAGATTCCACTACACATTGTATTTTGTCCGCAGATTTTTGTGTCGCTTTTAAAGCTTTTCTTTATCTTTTCATGTATTTTCACCTTGATACATTCATTTCTAGTTCTAACTCATTGCAGAAACTGCAGTGCACACATACACACACCCTGAATACAAAAAAGACAGGAAAGAAAAAGCAGACCCAGAAAGTGCCTTCCCAGAAGCAGGACAATGCCAGGACTCAGCCTTGCTTTGCAATTTTCCACATTTGTCTCTGTTTCCAGTGGCAACTGTGAACTACAACCAGCAGCATGTTTCCCATTTAGATCGCACTTGCCAGCAGGTTGCATAATTAGATTGGATATCTTTAATCTCTCCTAACACTGAAATGTGAAAAGGTTCCCTTTAATAAATGGGAAAAAAAAAAACAGAATAATGGAAAGTATTTGAAATCAAAACATCATGAATTTTTGCCACCCATTCATGGTGCCCTTTCCTGATTTGGTTTCAGAGGTTGCACATTGGAACTGCTATTTGTAATGATGCATTTGTAGAAAAAAAAACATAGTGATTATTTCTTATAATCAGTCTGATGATAAAAAGATCAGGTGCTAATATCTTGTTACAGGGTTAGGAAAAGAAAACAGAACTATAACTAACATTTTATGATCATCTGGGATGCCAAAACCTGGAGCTTGGCCTGACTGAGGAAAAATAATGAAAAATCCAGCCTCTGTGAGGTTGCCACTGATGACAGAAGAATTTACTGTTAGAAACAGTAAATAATGTGATAGTGGCTACTTTGCATGTCTTCTAATTATCAAGCACAACATGATAGAAGCCCTCTTGGAAGGAAATATCAGCTGAGCTGAGCCTTAAAGCACATGGAGCAGCTTTCAAAGATCTCTTAACAGCACTTTCGATGTGTTTTCAGTTCTATTTGATTATTCATTTACTGTTTCCAGGTAAATTTAAATACTAAAAATAGATCTAACACCTCTGAAAAATCGTCTGACCTAAAACACTTATTCCCAACCTTCAAGTCAAGTAGACAGACTAGGTTTTATTGTTTGTTTTTTTATTTAATTTTAATTTAATCTTTATTTAATTTCAAAGTCACATAAGAACATTAATTTTACCACATATAAAAATTAAATTGTGGTCAAAATGGTATGTTTCAAAGCTGCCCACAGTGGCACACACCTTAACTCCCAGGACATGGGAGACAGCAGCAAGCAGATCTCTGTGAGGTCCAGGCCAGCATGGTCCACATAGTGGGTTCCAGGACAGCCAGACTCTATCTTTTAAAAAAAGAAAGAAAGAAAGAAAGAAAGAAAGAAAGAAAGAAAGAAAGAAAGAAAGAAAGAAAGAAAGAAAGAAAGAAAGAGAAAAAAAAAGAAAAAAGAAAAATAATACAAAAGAGAAAAGGAAGAAGAGAAAAGAATCGAATAGAAGAGAAGAGGAAATGGCCGGGCATGGTGGTGCACGCCTTTAATCCCAGCACTTGGGAGGCAGAGGCAGGCGGATTTCTGAGTTCGAGGCCAACCTGGTCTACAGAGATCCATGACAGCCAGGACTACACAGAGAAACCCTGTCTCGAAAAAAAAAAATCTGTTGAACAGCTAAGTGATCACAGACGATAGTAAAATATTGTACATCAAAGTACATTCAAATGTCTCTGAAAGGGTAGATCTCAAATAGTCTCTCAGTAGATGTCATATTTTTGAAATGGTGGATGGGTTTATAGGCTGATTTGTTCATTTGGCATATTTTAAAACTACAACATCAGTTTGTCATCCCCAAAATATGTATATCAATAGTTTGTCAATATATAATAAAATACTGATTGATTAATATCTGCACAGTAATTACATCTAATAGAGGTCAGTTGATTAATATGACAAAATATTAAGAAAAATTGGACTACTGTAGCTGGACTTTGCTACTTTGTGGGTTCTTCTTTTTTCCCTTCTTTTATGCTCCCCCCCCCCAATTTCACTCCCTGTCACTAGATAGGAGACAATGAAGGATAAGTAGAGAGGGAGAGAGAGAGGGAGGGGGAGGGGGAGGGGGAGGGGG
>NC_034593.1:54713337-54719390 GCF_900095145.1 Mus pahari
GAGGGAGAGGGAGAGGGAGAGGGAGAGGGAGAGGGAGTCATACTTTCAGCATGACTACTAACAAGCTACAAGCTGTCCCAGTGTGTGGTTGCACATCTCTGTATCCACCCAAGAGCTCTGGAATCATGAATGAAAAGACACACAGAAGCACCGTTATTTTTAATATGCCTTACTAGCTCAATGGCTGGGCTTTTCCCTAACTCCATGTGGCTAACCTCCTTTCCCCTCTGACATGACCTTTTAAAATCTGTATTTCATCTCTACTACCTCAGACCCAACTGAGGAAAATGGCCCCTGGAGCTAATTTGCTGGATTCTGACATCTGACCTCTCTGCTTCCCCATCATGGCGATTTCCATGGGAGTGCTGCCCAGAAGGAAACAGGGCAGCAAAGATTAAACATAGATTTCGAAAGTATTAACTCAGGAATACCAGAATGAGTGTTTGTTAGCCATGGGGAGATTTGGAAGTGCCCAGCCAGTTAAGGTTTATTAAATATAAAGGGTGTGTGTGTGTGTGTGTGTGTGTGTGTGTTTCGTTCATGAATCCAGAGCTCTTCGGCAGGTGCAGAGCCATGCACGCACCCACTGGGAGCTCAAAGCAGATTAACATTTTACAGCTACAATAACCAGACCCCCTGAATGGCCACCAACCATTAACCATACCTATCAGGGTGCTAGCATTTGTATGCCCCCTGAAAAGTTCCCAGAATCCCAAATGTCACACAATCACAGAAACTATCTGCAGCTGGCAAAACCATACCACTGCTAGGTAAAACGTAGATGTAGCAGACCATCCCCCATACCCCCATACTTAGGATTAAAATGAAACATATTCCTATAATATTTCTGTTTTTTTTTAAATAAACCAAAATTCCATAATTGTCATTACAAAGTATAAAAACTGAAGGGCCTAAGATATCATTTAGTTATTGAACTCTATTCACCAGGACTTCTTCAGTAAGACCTCAGAAATAGAAGCCCAAGCAAATAGTGGGAAGAATGTCCAGACTGTATGGTGGCTATGCACCAGAGAACCCCTGGTTTTATTTGATTATTTCGCAGCATCTCTCCTTGAGCACATGTACTTGGCTAGCGGTCTGGCTGTGCTGAGGATATACAGTTAGAAAACCGGTACTTCCCAACATGTCACAATTACATGTTTTATATATGTGCATTACAAGAAGTTTCATTTAAAAAGTGTTCTTATATTTTTGGTTGTGAGCCTAGCCTTTAACAGCTGAGCCATCTCTCCAGCCCAAAAATGTGTAGCCTAGGCTGGCCTCGAACTCATGATCCTCCTGCCTCTGCCTCCTTGGCTCCACAGTGAAATAAAGTTAACACTTCTGCCTGGTTGCTGAATAATAGCAAGTATAATATGCTATCTTTGCTTTAAAGTATACTTGATAGTTTGGCAAAGCTGATGTGACTATTAGAGTTTCTCTTCATCACTATAGATTCTCATATTTGGGCTGTCATGTTTAATGTGTTGACATAGAGTTGATTTTATAAACTTAATATTTATGTTTTACTTACAGCATCCCCAATAATAGCATCTGTCATGTAATCTTGTGAAAATATATGACTTGGTAGAAATTATCTTACATATGTATACAGGGATAAATGACTTTTAAATATTACTTTATATATTCTAGTTTTTAATTTTAGAAAATTAAGCCAAGTATTTTAAGCCCTTGGTTTTCTTAAAGAGAAAAATCACGTTTTAGTAACTCATAATTTTTGTGAAGGTTGTTATATTGATGGAAATTGCAAAGAATAACCATCTCTTCATTTTCCTTTTGCCCCTAGCTAAACATTTTTTTCTCATGAATATTTTGAGATTCAGAGGGGAGTTCTTGTATCATCACATAATGACTAAATAAATGCTATGTATGATCTTCATGACTGATAAATGAGTGGGTAGCAGGATTAACTGCAGAGTACAGGAGTGTTTGTTTTTCACACAACCCACAGAAGAGTGTGCCCAGGAATGTTTGCACACTGTTTAGTTGACTCCATGGTAAAGTTATAGTAACAACTGCTAACAGAACAAACACAGTGTGCTCTGTAGCTGTAACATATTGACATCTGCACAAGAACCCTGTAAAGCGTTAGCCTACTTTTCTAAAGAAGGATTAATTAACACAAAGGTTCAGTAATTTTCTCACATGACTATTTACATGTCAAAACCTGTTCTCTTCTATATAATATTATTCTCTTATATTATAAAAATTGCCTTTCCCTACAAGGGCTGGACTAACCCCCCCCCCAGCACATATGTAGCAGCTGTACTTACAGCTTCAGTCTTTGCGTGGGTCCCCCAGCAACTGGAGCAGGAGCTGCTCCTAAAGCTGATACCTGTCTGTGGAATCTTTTCCCTAATTGGACTGCCTTAGCTGGCCATAATGGGAGAGGATGCACCTAGCCCTGCAGAGACGTGATGTGCCCAGATCAGGGGATATCCAGGAGGGACCCCACCCTCTCAGATGAGAAGAGAAGGGAGTAGGGGAAGGGAGGACCAGAAGGGGGAGGTGAGATCAGAGTGTGAAATGAATGAATGAATGAATGAATGAAGTTGACTGTAAAAACAAAGTAAAATAAAAAAATAAAATTTGAATCTCACTTCAACTACTATGGTGCAAATGAAATTCACATGTACAACAAGTAGACTATAAGTTGTGATAACTGAGTTGGGAAAAACTTAATCAAAGAAACTATTTGGTATGTTGTGAATCCATTAATAGATTACTTCTTTTTTGGTTTTTATTACTTGGTAGATGCTGTGATGGTCAATTTTTATCAACTTGATTGGGATAGGAAATACACAGAGAATTCACATATGTGATTGTGATGACTGTTCTAGAGAGAACTCAGTGAAAGAGGAGGACCTACACTAAGGATACATTGAAAGGAAAAGGGAGAAAGCAAGCCAAGCTCACACATTCCCCACCTTCCCCATCCTAGCCCACCGTGATGTAGATAGACCGGCTTCTCCACATCTTCTGCACTGTGATGGGATGAGTCCTATGAAACAAAGCCCATAATGTTTCTCCCATAACGGTTTTTGTTGTCACAGAGTCACAAAAGTAACTAATACACACAATAGAGGTAAATGGCTTTCTGAATGGCTTCTTTGAGCTCGCAGATTTATGTACCTGAAAAGCAAGGTAACTACATTCTCTCTATTCACTTAGTTATTCCATTGATCCAATTTCTTCCCTGATCTCATGTCTTGTAGCTCACCTCCTGCTTATAGTTCTACACTCTTCCATACCTAATGTCCCACACCACTGTGACCTTCCATTTCCTTCTTACCTGTTGCTCATTCTCTGCCTCCAGTTGACGAGTTCTAGCCAAACCTTTCCCCATGGCCCTACTTAGTTAGGCACAGTCCGTGTGTGCGCACTGTTTCTTTTGGACCAGCCTAACATGTGGTTGGAGGTCTCCTTTCTCAAAACTCAAGTGCTGCAGAGAGAGCTAAGTCCAGCGATCATTCTGTGGGAGTCGTTCTGCAATAAATCAGTCTAGCTGTGTGAGAGACCTGGATATAGCAGCCTGTTATTCTGGATCATATTTGCTTGCCAATATAATCACTTCAAACCTTTGATTAATTGTTTTGAACAGTTTGTTCTCAGAATCACAGAAGTCAATCTTTGTACTTTCTCCAAAACCCAATTTTTTTTCAAATTGCAGATAGTAAATGTAAGTACAAATTATTTTAATCTCTCTGTGCATGTGTGTGTGTGTATGTGTGTGTATCTGAGAAGATAGGACTCAAATGGTAGAAAGTGAACTATTGTTTAAAAATGTAGATCAATTTATTTTATATATATGCCTGCATGAATGTATGTGCATCATGTGAATGGCTGGTGCCCATGGATACCAGAAGACACAGTTAGATGCCCTGGAATTACAGTAGTGAGCCACCGTATAGGTACCAGGCTGAATCTAGGTTCTTTGCAAAATCAAGTGCTTTTAACCACTGAGTTCTCTCTCTAGTCCCCCAAACTACTTTGTGTTTGGGTAAGTACCATGAAAACATCAAATAGAAAAACTGAGTAGTAAACAGTCCTATAGGAGCAGACAGAAATAATTAAAGGAATTTCCATTTAACAGAACAAAAGAAATCAAAAGGAAAACCTGTAAAACATATCCACTATATGTCCTTGTCAAGCAATTTATTTCTTAAGATTGTTTGTGATGCCCAAAGCCCCAAGAAAGGGAAAAAGTGTTTATCTGGAGATGTCGCTGTGAAGGTCTACTTCGTAATTAAGATAATGGAGACAATAAAACTAAGTCATGAACACAGCTCTTTTTGACAGACTCCACCTGCCACAACCTTTGTGTGCCAGGCTGTCCAAACCAAGACTTACATAAGAAACCCACCTTATATGTACTGAACTAAGGTCCTTTTAGAGATGTTGCTTTCTGTAGACCACACAAGATTTAAATCCTTCTTTTCTATTCCTAGACCAAAGATAAGGCATTTTTTTTTCTTCCAGACTGTAATTATTCACTAGTGTAGAAGAGGTATGTGTGCGGTTCATTTAAGAATTCTCAGTCTCCTAGAAAACAATGATTTATATTTGTTTTATATTAACTACATAATACATTCTGGACCACGGGCACAGACAGAGGGGGAGGAAGAAAGGCAGGGAGGAGGGAGGGAAATGGTAACACGGAGTTTTTCCTTTTTGTTGTTGTTTGTGAGATAATTTGACTTGACATGTGTAAAGGAAGAAATAAGTGGGAAGTGCAGGAAAAAAACTGATTTCCTTGCAGTCCTCACTAACCAGGCGTAGCTTCCTGACAGATGATCCGCTTTAGGGAGTGACTGCTTGGCGGAGCTCAGCTTTCTCTTAGGACTGCTCCATGCTTTGCCTGTGCACATTTCTATGTATGATGGCTTCATTGTCTCCTGGTGTGCCTTCTTCTGTGTACTTAGGAAAGGGCTGGTGGCTACAGAAGACTTCAGTCAGCTGAGTAATTCTCTTGATTGTCAGCTAATTGACAGACACACCAGAAAAGCATCACTGGGAGAAGAACTAGTTCTGGATGTAAAGGAGATATCGTGACCTGAATTAGTGAGTAGGAAAAGAAAGCCAGATGAAGTCAACATACAGCCTGATAATCGAAACAACCAATGCTTTTGGTACCCACTCTCCATCCTGACCTGTCCACATGTGCTGCTGTGATGAGTGGTTTACAGAACATTACCAATGGCTTCCTACCTTGTATTCTTGAAAGAAGAACCAGAATAATATAGTGCTTTAACATTTTTGTTTTTTACTGATTATCATATTAAGCAAAGTATTATGAAATAAAGATAACATAAAATGCTAAAGCTGGAATACCAATGAATGAACATGGAAGGTTAGGTGCTTTCCAAATAGAAGAAGATTTAGAATGGCTGTAAATAACTTGCCCCTTGGCTCATATGTTTATTTAAGTCCATGCTTCTAGAAGGTTTGGGAACAGCTTGTTCTTTTTTTATCATCATAAACATTTCATCTGCCGATTCATTTATAATGTTAAGCTGTTTTCAAATCCTTTCACCCCCTTTTAAGTGGTTTAAAAACAAATTTTATCCCATGTCCCATCTGGTTAATATAAATTATGAATTAGCCAAAGCCAGAATCATTAACATTTTTATAGTACTAGGAACTAGACTAGTACTATACATGTGGCTGAGGTACAATAGGCAGATTCCCTATCCCTGTCTCTCCATCAAACTATATGTCCCTTCTAAAGTGTTGTTTTCTCCTGTTTTATTGAAGAAAGTGGGGGAAAGAGGGAAGAAACTGGGGATGTAGCTCAGTTCACAGAGTGCTTGTCTAACATGAATGAAGCTCCGGAGCTAATTCCTGGCACCGCATCAGCCCCACTGCAGCACATACCGGCAATCCTAGTGTTAAGGAGTTTGGTAAGAGGACTTCTAGTTCAAGGCCTTCCTATAATACATAGTGAGCATGTGTAATGGTTTGTATATTCTTGGACCAGGGAGTGGCACCATCTGGAGGTGTGGCCTGGTTGGAATAGGTGTGACCTGGTTGGA
>NC_034593.1:54720220-54722668 GCF_900095145.1 Mus pahari
TTTTTTTTTTTTTTAAAGTTTTGGAATGTCGCTGCTACAACATAAAAGTTCGTCACAAACTGCAAAAGATAAAGTCTGTCTTTTCATTGGAAACAGGAGTCATGTTTGATGACAAAGACCAAACACACTTCCCAAAGCTGAGAAGTACAGAAGAATAAACACAATGTGTAGGTTCCACTTTAGGTTAGCTGCACAGGCGATCTGATAACTCTGATACATTTTTCACAGTTTGATCATATGCTTATTTCTCTTTTCCAAAATGACCTATTTATGTATCTCAAGGGGTTAGGGACATTGTCACACATGTGGAGGTTAGGACATGAATTTGGGAAGCCATTTCTCTCCTTCCACCATGTGGGTCCCAGGCATGAAACCCAGGACCTCGGGCTTGCCCACAAGTGCCTTTCCCTTCCAATCTGTCTCCTTTGCCCAGTCATGTGTTAGCTTTCTAAGAAACTAAAATATGTCATTGATTGGGAAACAATCTCCTCCCACTTCCCCTTAATAAAAATGTCAGTGAATCTCTCGTTTTCATGGATAAAATTGAATAGGTGTGTATGGGTGCATAGTGACAATATATTCCTTTACATTTCAATGCATGGTGTTGTTGACTGTTAGACTCTTTTTTCTGCATAAAATCTGATTCTTTTTCTCCATGAATTTATTTATTGACTTTACATTCTGATCACAGCCCCCCTCCAAGTTCTGTCCTCACACAACTCCTCTGCCATTTCCCCTCCCTTTCTCCTCTGAGAAGAGGGAGTCCTCCCCCAGGTACCAACCCTCCCTGGTACCGCAAGTCACTACAGGACTAAGCACATCCTCTCCCGCTAAGGTCGTACAAGGCAGACCAATTAGTGGAACAGGATTCACACACAGGCAAGAGAGTCAGGGACAGTACCTGCTCCAGTTGTTTGGGGACCCACATGAAGACCAAGCTGCATATCTGCTACATATGTGTTGGTGGGTCTAGGTCCAGCCCAGGTATGCCATTTGGTTGATGGTTTAGTGTCTGAGAGCCCCTAAGCATCCAGGTTAGTTGACTTTGTTGGTCTTCCTGTGGCATTTTTATCTCCTCTGTTACCTTCAATCGTTCCCTCAACTTTTTCATAAGACTCCCCAAGCTCTGTCTAATGTTTGGCTGTAGGTCCCTGCATCTGTTTCAGTCAGCTGCTGGGTGGAGCCTCTCAGAGGACAGTTATGCTCACCTTCAGTCTACAAGCAGAACAGAGTTATCATAAATAGTGTCAGGAATTGATTCTTGCCTATGACATGGGTGTCAAGTTGGGCTGGTCATTACTCGGTCATTCCCTCATTCTCTGCTCTACATTTGTCCCTGCACTTCTTGTAGGCAGGACAAATTTTGGATCAAATACTTTGGGGGTAGGTTGGTGTCTTTATCCCTCCACTGGGAGTCTTGCCTCACAACAAGAGGTAGCCACTTCAGGCTCCATTTTCCCCACTGCTAGGAGTCTCAGTAAGAATCATTTTCATAGACTCCCTAGAACCACCCTCATCCCTGGTCTTTTGCACAGGGATACCCTGCCCCACCCCTTCTATTTCCATTAACTCTCTGGGCTGTCTTTACCTACAGCTGATTTGCCACAACCCCCACCTCATTCCAATCCCCATCTCCACTCCCACCCTGTTCTCTCCCTCCATACATCTGGACAACTATTTTATTTCCTCTTCTCCGTTAGAGTCTAATATCTTTCTTGAGGCCTCATTGTTATTTTGCTTCTCTAGGTCTAAAGATTGTAGAGTGGAGATCCTGTACTTTATGGCTAATATCCTCTTATAAATAAGTAAATACCATGCATGTCCTTTTGGGTCTGGGTTACTGAACTCAGGATAATATTTTCTAATTCTAACCATTTGTCTGCAAATTTAATGTCTTTGTTTTGAATAGCTGAGAAGAATTTCATTGTGTAAATGAATGACATATTCTTTGTCAATTCTTTAATTGGAACATCTGGAATGTTTCCAGTTTGGGGCTATTATGAATAAAGATACTATAAACATAGAAGAGCAAGTGTCTTTGGGGGATGGTGTAGCATCTTTTGGGTATATACCCAGGAGTGGTATAGGTGGGTCTTGGTATAGAACTATGACCAATTTTCTGAGAAAGTACCATATTGACTTTTAGAATGGCTATAGAAGTTAGAACTCCCACCAGCATTGGAGGAGTGTTTCCCTTCCTCTTTAACCTCACCAGCATGTACTGTCTCTTGAGTGTTTGATCTTAGCTATTTTCATGAGTGTAAATTGGAATCTCAAAGTCATTTTCATTTTCATTTCCCTGATAAGCATTTTTTCCAATTTTTATTAGGTATTTACTTCATTTACATTTTAAATGCTATCACCAAAGTCCCCTATACCCTCCCCCACCCCACTCTCCTAACCACCCACTCCCCCTTCTTGGCCCTGGTACTGGGGCATATAAAGTTT
>NC_034593.1:54723358-54724328 GCF_900095145.1 Mus pahari
AGCTTTTCAGTTTCATGAGGTCCCATTTATTACTTGTAGATCTTAGTGTCTTTGCTATTGGTATTCTGTTCAGAAAATTGTCTCCTGTGCCAATGCATTAAAGGCTATCCCCAGCTTTCTCTTATATCACATTCAGTGTTTCTGGTTTTATGTTGAGATCTTTGATCCACATGGACTTGACTTTTGTGCAAAGTTATAGATATGTATCTATTTGCGTTCTTCTAACTGTAGACATTGTTAGACCAACATCATTTATTAGAGATTCTTCCTTTTTATCTATTGCATAATTCTGACTTCCTTGTCAAAAATCAGGTATCTGGGCTGGTGAGATGGCTCAGCTGGTAAGAGCACCCAACTGCTCTTCCAAAGGTCCTGACTTCAAATCCCAGCAACCACATGGTGGCTCACAACCATCCGCAACGAGATTTGACTCCCTCTTCTGGAGTGTCTGAAGACAGCTACAGTGTATTTACATATAATAAATAAAAAAACTCTTTAAGAAAAATAAATCAGGTATCCATAGGTATATGGATTTACATATGAGTTTTTGTTTTGACTCCATGGATCATGTGGCATAAAACCAGTATCATGTGATTTGTATTACTATAGCTCTGTCATAGAATTTGAAATCAGGGATGATGATTCCCTGAGTTCTTTTATTGTTAAGAATTGTTTTAGGGCTGGGCAGTGGTGATGCACGCCTTTGATCTTTTAGCTATCCTGAGTTTTTTTGTTTTTCCATATCAGAAAACCAAAAAAGAAAAAAAAAAAAGGAATTGTTTTAGCTATCCCGAGTTTTTTTGTTTTTCCATTTGAAGTTGATAATTGTTCTTTCAAGGTCTGTTGAAATGTTGTAATGAAATATTGATAAAAATGGCACTGAACTCACTGATAAGCGGATTTTAGCCCAGAAACTTAGAATACCCAAGATACATTATGCAAAACAGAAGAAAACCAAGAAGGATGACCA
>NC_034593.1:54724797-54731027 GCF_900095145.1 Mus pahari
GGTAAAGTGGTCACTTTTACTATGTTAATCCTACCAATCTACAAGCATGGGGGATCTTTCCATCTTCTGATATCTTTGTCAGTTTCTTTCTTGAGAGATTTGAAGTTCTTGTCATAGAAATCTTTCATTTGCTTGGATAGAGTTACACTGCGATATTTTATATTATTTGTGGCTATTATGAAGGATGTTGTTTCCCTGATTTCTTTATCAGTCCATTTATCATTTGTATAAAGGAGGGCTACTGATTTCTTTGAATTAATTTTGTATCCAGTGACTTTGCTGAAGGTATTTATCAGCTGTAGTTCTCTGAATTTTTGTGCTCACTTATTGTATATTGTCCTATCTTCTACAAAGAGTGATACTTTGACTTCTTCCTTTCCAATTTGTATCCCCTGAATCTCCTTTGTCTTACTGCTTTAGCTAGAATTTCAAGTGCTATACTGAAGAGATGCAGGGAGACTTGACAGCCTTGTTTCGTACCTAATTTTAGTAGAATAGATTTAAGTTTCTCTCAATTTAATTTGATGTTGGTTGGCTATTATTGGCTTGTTGTATGTAGCCTTTATTGTGTTTAAGTATGTCCTTGTATCCCTATCTGCACAAGACATTTTTGTTTGTTTGTTTTGTTTTGTTTTTCGAGACAGTGCTTCTCTGTATAGCCCTGGCTGTCCTGGAACTCACTTTGTAAACTAGGCTGGCCTCAAACTCAGAGATCTGCCTGCCTCTGCCTCCCAAGTGCTGGGATTAATGGCGTGCGCCACCATGCCCAGCTTTGCCCAAGACTTTTAACATGAAGGTGTATTGGATTTTGCCAAAGGCATTTACAGCATCTGATAAGATAATTGTGTGATTTTTTTTTCTTTTTTTAATGTGTTTGTTCATATGGTGGATAACATTAATGGATTTTCATATATTTAACCATCCTTGCATCTCTGGGACCAAGCCTACTTGATCATGGTGAATGATATTTTTGATGTGTTCTTGGATTTCATATGCAAGTGTTTTATTGAGTATTTTTGCATCAATTATCATAAGAGAAATTGGTCTCAAATAATTTTTCTTTGTTGAGTCTTTGTGGGGTTTAGGTATCAGGGTGACTTTGGCCTTGTAGAATAAGTTTTTCAGTGTTCCTTCTGTTTCCATTTTGTGGAATAATTTGAGGAGTATTTGGTATTAGCTCTTCTTTGAAAGTTAAGTAGAATTCTGCCCTTAAACTGTCTGGCCCTAAATTTTTTTTGGTTGGGAGAACTTTAGTGACTGCTTCTATTTCCTTAGGGGTTATAAGACCATTTAAATTGTTTACCTGATCTTGATTTAACTTTGGTAAATAGAATCTATCTACAAAGTCATTCATTTTATTTAGATTTTCCAATTTTGTAGTGTACAGGCTTTTGAGGTAAGACCTAATAACTCTTTGAGTTTTCCCAGTGTCTGTTGTCAGGTCTACTCTTTCATTTCTGTTTTTGTTCATTTGGATGTTGTCTCTCTACTTTCTAGTTAGTTTGGCTAAGAGTTTGTCTATCTTGTTGATTTTCTTTAAGATTCAACTCTGTGTTGCATTGATTCTTTGTATTGTTCTCTTCGTTTCTAATTGATTGGTTTCAGCCCTGAGTTTGATTATTTTCTGCTGTCTACTTCTCTTGAGTACCTTTTCCTTCTTTTTGTTCTAGAGCATTTAAGTGGACTGTTAAGTTGCTAGTATGAGATCTCTCCAATTTCTTTATGAAGGCGCTTAGTGCTGTGAACTTTCCTCTTAGCACAGCTTTCATTGGATCTCATAAGTTTGGGTATGTTGTGCCTTCATTTGCGTTGAATTCACAAAAGTCTTTAATTACTTCATAGATGTCTTCTTTGACTCAGTGGTTATTGAGTAGAGTGTTGTTCAGTTTCCATGTCTTTGTATGCTTTCTGTTGTTTCTGTTGTTGAAGTCCAGCGTTAATCCATGGAGGTCTGACAAGATGCAAAAGGTTATTTCAATCTTCTTTTATCTTTTGAGGCTTGTTTTGTGACTGAGTGTATGGCCAATTACAGAGAAGGTTCCATGAAGTGCTAAGAAGAAAGTATACTCTTTTTGTTTGGGTGAAAAGTTCTGTAGATATCTGTTAGGTCTGTTTGATTCATAACATCTACTAGTTTCATTATTTCTCTGTTTAGTTTCTGTTTCAATGACATGTGCACATGTAAGTGGTGTTTTGACATCTACCACTATTAACCTGTGGAGTTCAAGTGTAATTTAAGCTTTAGGAATGTTTCTTTTATGAATGTGAGTGACCTTGCCTTTGCAGTATAGATGTTCAGAATTGAGATGCTATCTTGGTGGATTTTTTTTCCTTTGATGAGTATAAAGTATATTTCCCCATCTATTTTTACTACTTTTGGTTGAAAGTTTATTTTATAACATATTAGAATGGCTACTCCAGCTTGATTCTTCATCCATTTGCTTATAAAACCTTTTTGTCCAGCTCTTTATTCTAAGGTAATAACTATCTTTGTTGCTGAGGTGTATTTGTTTGTATGCTGGAATGATGGATCCTGTTTATATATCCAGTCTTCCAGTTTGTTAGACTATGTCTTTGGTGGGTGGGCAGGAGGTGTTGAATCCATTGATGTTGAGAGACATCAATGACCTATGACTGTTAGTTCATGTTATTTTGATGATATTGTTGTTAGTGGTGGTGGTGGTAGTGGGTATGTGTGTGAAAGAGAGACAGACAGACTCTTCATTTGGTTTTACTGGTGTGAAATTATTCAGTTCTCATATTTTCTTATAGTTACCCTCATTGTATTGAACTTTTACTTCTAGTATCTTCTATAGGGCTGGATTAAGTGGAAAGATATTGTGTAAATTTGGTTTTGTCTTAAAATATTCTTTTCTCCATCTATAGTAATTGAAATTTTGCTGGGTATAATAGTTTAGACTGACATCTTTAGTCTCTTGGGGTTTTCAAGACATGGAAGAAGGAAGTTCTTGCTTTTTGCTTGCTTGCCCTGTCTCTTGCTGGCAAGTCAGTCCCTTCATTAGTATTAGAGCTTACTTCTTGAGTGGGGCTGGGAATGGTAGGTTTTGCATATGACTGAAGACCACCTGAGACATCTAGCCTCATGGACTGAAAATATGTTGAGTTCTTGGACATTTCATCAGGAAATAAACATTGTTAAAATGGTTGTACCACAGCCTGGATGTGGTTTTATGAACCCCTCTCCATCCATTCTGGAATGTAGACTGCCCTGATTTTATGCTGTTGTGCAGGCATCTCAGCTGCTATGAGTCCATGAGTACATTTGTCCTGTCACATCCAAAAAAGATTATTTTACATCAGTCCTACCCAGTCCCTGATTCTTACAATCTCTCCTCCATCTTTTCCATTTCTGTTCCCTAAATCTTCTGGAGTGGAGGAATGTTGATATAGATGCCTGTTTTATGACTGAAGATTTAATAAACACTTGTTCCCTGTACCTGTGAACCTCTGTATTAAGTCCAGTCCACTGCAAAAGCAGCTTTTCTTATTAGAACTGATACTACCCATATTTCTGTGTGTAAAAGATAGAAAAGAAAACTTATGTTAGTGGTGTAGACTAGAATATGAAATATTTTCCATATGAGGGGGAGGAGCTAAAACTGGGTCTGGGTAAAACCCAAACTGTGCTGTTTTTCTCACATTTTCATCTGTATTTCCCATCTCTGCTCTCACTGAGATTTCAGCTTCAGTTTTGTCCCAATATCTCTTACACAAGCTGAGCCATTAGACAAGAGTTCCCATCATATATTTCTCCTGGCCCTCAAATTGACGAAAAGTAGTTCTGCTCTCTAAAATTCAGTTTTAAGAATTATCAAAAGAGAACTCTGAAGTGTCCTCTCATTTAGGGGTCAGGGAGGGAAAGTCATCAGGAATTCACTTCAAGAAGAATTTGAATTTTTTTATTTTTTTATTTTTTGCATTCATCTTCTCTGATACTGAACAGGATCATGTGGTAATTAAAAGACCATGCAGCCCGTGAGGAAATTAATGCCCACTCTGTGTTCAGCACAAAGTGCCAGCTCAGAATTCTTCATAAACATACTCTTCTGAGTCTATTTTACTGTGAAGCAAGCATAATAAAGTCCATCATGGGAGAGAAAATATTTTGAAGGAGACTAGCATGTAATAGGATTCAATAAGCCTAAAGCTGTATCCCTTGAATAGTCACATATCATAAAAAGCTATTTGTCTGGCTTTATGTCCTTTTNGGCATTTGTTTATTTTATCTTCCGTTTAGGCTCCAATACTCCCAAAGAGGAAGAAGAACCTTATTTCTCTTCTGCCTGGTGTGGTTTATTACCCAGCACATTGGAGGACAGTAAATCATTGTTGAAAGAGTAGCTTCAAGTGTTCTCACTAGCATGTGCTAGTTTTCATTTGTGGACAATTAGTANTTTGAGGGAAATGAATAGTCCTTTCTTATATTCAAGAAAAGGTAAGCTTTTGTCAACTATTTTGTGAGGAAAAANTTCTTCCTCTCTTAAAATGTANCAAAAGACTTTCGTGGTTAGTACTGTAGGAAATAACTAAAGAATGAAGANAACAAAATTCTCTTTTGCCTTAAAGAATTGAGTATGGACTTGTTGATGTAGTTATTTAGGCTTTGGATATATGTTCTGTATAGTTAACGCCACATGTTCTCCATATGTGGAAATAATNAACATCTTTAAAGTTGGCGCATTCCCTTCCCCATCTTTCCTTCAGATCCATACCCATGATGCAAGCAGAGACTCTTCATGTGCATTTAATTACATGAAAATTGCTTGTGTATTTCTGTCTATTAATTGCAGCACTCTAAAATTTATGAACTATTTCCTCCTCCACCCCATTTGCCATATTCTCACAATATTACTTACACAATCCTGATTTAGCATAACCAAATCGAGGAAACATTAAAATGCACAAGTAAGGGGTTTTAACCACATGAATTTTCAGGATTTTAGGTATGAAAATTCTTATTTCTCAAAATTAAAAACAACTTAAAGAACTCATATTTTAAGTAAAACCTGATGGTCTTTAAAACCAAAGAAATGTCTCTGATATGGTCTATTTTAACTGTAAGGGCTTAAAACAAGTTGGATTTGTGTCTTATTTAAGGTTTCTATTCCTGTGATGAAGCACAATGACTAAAAAGCAACTTGGAGAGGAAAGGGTTTATTCTCCTTACATTTCCACATTTCTGTTCATCAGTAAAGGAAGTCAGGCAGGAACTCTAATAGGGCAGGATTTTGGAGGCAGGAGCTGATGCAGAGGCCAGGGAAGGGTGCTGCTTTCTGGCTTGTTCTACATGCTTTGTCCAGCCTGCTTTCTTATAGAACCCAGGACTACTATCAGCCCAGGGATGGCATGCCCACAATATGCTGGGTCCTCCCTCACTGATCACTAATTGAGAGATTGCCTTACAGCAGGATCTCATGGAGGCATTCCCTTACCTGAGGTTCTTTCCACTCTGGTGACTCTAGTTTGTGTCAAATTGACACAAAACCAGCCGGTACAATTTGTTTACCTATTTACTTATTGTGTTAGAGACTAAATCTAAAATTTGTACATAATAGACAAGAACTCTATGCTGAGTTATACTTCTGTCCATTAAACCATACTTTCCTACACTCCTGTAATTAATTCACCACAATTTTCCCAGTCCTGTACAGTTGAAGGTATAAGATACAATAAAGAACTCCTTCTCTATGGAAACTTCAAATCAAACTACAAAGCCAGCTCTAACTCACCTGACAGAAATTAACAGATACTGTCTCTCTCAAAGTAACGATCACACTTTTGAAACAATAGACCCTAAAGGAAATTCCTAGAGGAGTTTCCCCAGGAATTTCATGCTGAGAGGAAGAAAGGAGATTTCACACTGTTATAGCAACTTGTCAGACCACCTCACAGGATAAAAATGAAGTCTAGATAATTATGTTGTCAATGGTGGCAAGGTAGGCAGACCACACTGTTTACATAGCCTTCTATTTAAATTTGGATGTCACTTCAGGATCTGAAAGACAAACAGAGTTAGATAAGGGATAGATAAGTTAGATAGAGATAGGGGTGTGATGTATCTACTTGTCTCTCTTTCTACTGGGGCCACATTGAATAAATCATCTTCTCTCCTCCTTCTCCTTCTCCTTCTCCTTCTCCTTCTCCTTCTCCTTCTCCTTCTCCTTCTCCTCCTTCTCCTTTTCTCCTTTTCTCCTTTTCTCCTTTTCTCC
>NC_034593.1:54731115-54738656 GCF_900095145.1 Mus pahari
CTCCCCCTCCTCCTCCTCCTCCTTCTTCTCCTTTTTCTTCTTCTTTTTCTTCTTTTCTCCTTCATCTTCTACTATTAATTTAGCTTTCTATTGGTTCACTGGGTACAAGTGCTCAGACCCAGATTTGGGCCCAGTCTGTGACCCTCCTCACCCACCCTCACCCCCAGTTCAATAACACTGCTTGTACCTCTTACTTTTTCTTAACTTGACATACCAGAGTCAGTCATTTCCAAAAGGAAAACTCAACTGAAGAATTCTCTCCATTAGACTGGTTCCTAGACATGTATTTGGGGCATTTTTTTTAAACTCTTGATTGATGTGGGGAGGGCCCAGAGGGCAAGCTGTGCTTAGCCCTGGGTTGTATAAGAAAGTAATCTGAGTAAACCATGCATAGCAAACCAGGAAGCATTTATTCCTCCTGTAATTGTTTTTATTGATGTATTCAAAAACCACGAACAAAGGCAACTTGGAGAGGCAAGGATTTATATGGCTTATACTTCCAAATCACTGTTCATCACTGAAAGACATCAGGACCAGAACTCAAACACAAAGAACCTGGAAGCCAGAGTTGATTCAGAGGCCATCAAGGAATGGTACTTACTGGCTCGCTCCTCAAGGCTCGCTCAGTCTGATTTCTTTAAGAACTTGGGACCACTATCCCAGGAATGGTACCACCCACAAATGGACTGAACCCTCCTACATCAATCACTAAGAAAAGGCCCTATAAGTTTGCTCACAGCCCAACCTAATGTAGGCATTTTCTCAGTTGAGCAACCTTCTCTCAGATGACTCTAGTTTGGGTCCAGTTGACATAAAACTACTCAGCACAACTGCCAGGTCTCTGTTTCAGTTATTACCTCCAGGATCCTGCCCTGAGTTTTCTGTGTTGGCTTCCCTTGATGACGGACTGTAACTTGTAAGTTAAGTAAACCCTTCCCTCCCCAAGGTTTTTTGGACAGTATTTTATCACAGCAATAGAAAGATATTAGAGGAGCCAGTCCCACAACACCCAGAGGAAGATCTACTCCCAGGTGGTCTAACAAGCCCAGGATCATAGGATCAGACTTGAGGAGGACACAACATCTGCCCCAACACCAGAGGTAACTGGGACCAGTGGGATACAAGCCCCCAGGAACTCAGCCCAACCAATGGCATGGGATCCTTCATGTCTGGGCCAGTGTCCTGAGCAGACCTTGGGTGTGAACTCCACACCCAGTCCCACAATACCCAAAAGTAGCTCCACTCTCAGGCACTCTAAAACATCAGGAAAACAGGATCTCAGGATTCCAGGATCATAGGAGCTTGGTCACACCAGGATCTCAGGGTCCCAGAGGTAGCTTGGCTTCCAGGAGCTCTGACATACCCAGGATCTCAGGATCCCAGGATCCTAGAATCACAGGATCACAAAGATAGCTAAACTCTGAGTTCTGACACAGCCAGCATCACAGTAAGGACAGGCTCCAGTCAGATATAGTGAGAACAGTTAGCACTAGAGATAATCAGATGTTGGGAGGCAAGAACAAAACATAAGCAACAGAAACCAAGGTTACTTGGCATCATTAGAATCCAATTCTCCTATCATAGCAAGTCCTGGGTAGACCATCACACTGGAAAAACAAAATTCAGATCTAGAATCACTTCTTATGATGGTGATAGAGGACTTTAAGAAGAACATAAATAACTCCCTTAAAGAAATACAGGAGAGGGGCTGGTGAGATGGCTCAGCAGTTAAGAGCGCCGACTGCTCTTCCAGAGGTCCTGAGTTCAAATTCCAGCAACCACACGGTGGCTCACAACCATCCGTAACGATATCTGACTCCCTCTTCTGGAGTGTACAGCTACAGTGTACTTACATATAATAAATAAATAAATAAATAAATAAATAAATAAATATTAAAAATAGAGAAATACAGGAGAACACAGGTAAACAGCTAGAAGCTCTTAAAGAGGAAACACAAACATCCCTTAAAGAATTACAGAAAAACACAATCAAACAAGCAAAGGAAAGAAACAAAACCATCCAAGATCTAAAAATGGAAATAAAACAGTAAAGAAATCACAAAGGGAAACAACCCTGGAGAGTTAGAAAACCTAGGAAAGAGATTAGGAGCCATAGATGCAAGCATTGCCAACAAAATACAAGAGATGGAAGAGAGAATCTCAGGTGCAGAAGAAAACATTGACAGAACAGTCAAAAATGCGAAATGCAAAAACTCCTTACCCAAAACATCCAGGAGATCCAGGACACAATGAAAAAACCAAACCTAAGGATGAAGAGAAGCTAGGTATAGAAGAGAGGGAAGATTCCCAGCTTAAAGGGCCAGTAAATATCTTTAACAAAATTATAGAAGAAAACTTCCCTAAGCTAAAGATAAAGATGCCCATGAACATACAAGACGCCCACAGAACCCCCAAATAGACTTGACCAGAAAAGAAATTCCTCCTATCACATAAAAAACAAAACACCAAATGCACTAAACAATGAAAGAATATTAAAAGTAGTAAGGGAAAAGGGTCAAGTAACAGATAAAGGCAGACCTATCAGATTTACACAAGATTTCTCACCAGGGACTATGAAAGCTAGAAGATCCTGGGCAGATGTCATACAGACCCTAAGAGAACACAATTGCCAGCCCAGGCTACTATATCCAGGAAAACTTTCAATTACCATAGACAGAGAAACCAAGGTATTCCAAGACAATACCAAATCTGCACAATATCTTTCTACAAATCCAGCCCTACCAAGGATAATAGATGGAAAACACCAACACAAGGAGGGAAACTACACCCTAGAAAAAGCAAGAAAGTCATCTTTCAACAAACCTAAAAGAAGATAGCCACAGAAACAAAAATAACAGGAAGTAACAATCACTTTTCCTTAATATTCCTCAACGTCGAGGGACTCTACCCTAAAAAGATATAGACTAAGAGACTGGATACTTAAATGGGACCCAGCATTTTGCTGCATACTGGAAACACACCTCAGTGACAACAGCAGATACTACCTCAGAGTAAAAGGCTAGAAAACAATTTTCCAAGCAAGTGATCTCAAGAAACAAGCTGGAGTAGCCATTCTAATATCAAATAAAATCAGCTTTCAACTAAAAGTTATCAAAAACCATAAGTAAGGATACTTCATACTGGTCAAAGGAAAAATCTACCAAAATTGAACTCTAAATTCTGAACATCTATGCTCCAAATGAAGGGCACCCACATTAATTAAACTTTACTAAATCTCAAAGCACATATCACACCCCCCACAATAATTGTGGGAGAGTTCAATACCCCACTCTCAACAATAGACAGATTATGGAAACATAAACTGAACAGAGATACAGTGAAACTAACAGAAGTTATGAAATAAATGGATCTAATAGGTAATTATAGAACATTTCACCCTAAAGCAAAAGAATATACCTTCTTCTCAGCACCTCAGTACCTTCTCCAAAATTGACCATATAATCTGTCACAAAACAGGCCTCAACAGATACAACAAGATTGAAATAATCCCATACACCTTATGAGATCAACACAGATTAAGGCTGTCCTTAAATACCAACAAAAACAACAGAAAACACACATACACATGGAAGCTGAACAGTGCTCTACTCAGTGATAACTTGGTCAAGGAAAAAATAAAGAAAGAAATTAATGACTTCTTAGAATTTACTGAAAATAAAGACACTTCATACCAAAACTTATGTGACACAATGAAAGCAATGCTAAGGGAAAACTCATAGCTCTAAGTGCCTCTAAAAAGAAACTGAAGAGAGTTTACACTAGTAGCTTGACAGCATACCTGAAGGCTCTAGAACAAAAAGAAGCAAATACACCCAAAAGGAGTAGATCACAGGAAATAATCAAACTCAGGGCTGAAATCAACCAAATAGAAACAAAAAGAACTATACAAAGAGTCAACAAAACCAGGAGCTGGTTCTTTGAGAAAATCAACAAGAAAGATAAACCCTTAGCCAGACTAACCAGAGGGCAAAGAGACAGTATCCAAATTAATAAAATCATAATTGAAACAGGAGACATAACAGTGAAATATAATTATTCTGTTTGTTGAATATTAACAGTTGAAAATATTAAAATTGTGTTGGTGAGATGACTCAGTAGTAAGAGCACTGACTGTTCTGAAGGTCCCAGCTCACAACCACCTGAAATGAGATCTGATGCCCTCTTCTGGTGCATATGAAGACAGCTACAGTGTACTTAACATATAATAATAAATAAATCTTTGGGCCAGAGCAAGCAGGGACTGAGTGAGCCGAGTGAGGGCCAACCGGAGCCAACGGAGTTGACAGCAGGAGCAGGGACCTACAGGAGCGAGCAGAGTTGACCGGAGCAAGCAGTTCCTGAAAATTTCTATCCCCAACAACCACATGAAGGCTCACAACCATCTGTACAGATACAGTGTACTCACATAATAAATAAATACATACATACATACATACATACATACATACATAAATACATAAATAAATACATAAATAAATCTTTTTTAAAAAGAAAAAAGAAAATATTAAAATCATGTTCTACAAACATCATGGAAATATTATTGTGCTTGAAATTAGCATTTTCTTAACATTTCACTAATCTTTCTGTAAGTAATCTCACCCACACTGCTTTAAGTCACCACGAGAACACTGGTTCACTAAACCGGACTTGAGTGGAACTGTTTCTTCAGTCTGTCATCCATGCTTTATAAAAAGGGAGGGGGTGATTTATTTATATACCCCCAGGAAAAGGCAAACAACCATGTTGTCCCTTGGAAATGAATCAGTAGCAAATGACCACAAGCACAGATCTTTAGATCTGGAAGAACCTTTGTAGGTTAAAAAGTTCAGTGTCTTCATTTTACAGATGAGGTAGTATTGTCTAGATGAACTCTGAAATTAAATGAATTTCTTGTCCAAGTATACATATAAATTAACACAGGAGGCCTCATGGGTGATCATAAAACTTGTTTTAGAAAAGTTTAGTGACCTTTAGGAGACAGCTATATTTAGCTTACTATACCCCCTCCCATTCAAAATTCTGAAATGAAGAAAATGTATCTTGCTTGGCAACAAAGGAGCCCAACTCACGTATATTCTACTGATCTGCAACCAAGTTGGTTTTTCAATTAAGATGATCTGCAAAGAATCATGTTTTCTATTATTAGAATATGTGCATCTTATAGACATACCATTTATGACAATATATCTGTATTAATGATACCAATGTAGAAAGGTTTTCTTGTTTAAAGACTGTTATTGGGCTAGGTATGACAGAAAGGCAGAGAATAGTAGTTCTCTGTGAGTTCAAGAGCAGCCTGATCTATATTTTGAGTTCCAAGACAGACAAGACTATAGAGAGAGACCCTGTCTTTAAAAAAAAAATGAGTTTTACTGACTCTTCCAAACACATTTAATGATAGCTCCAGAATAGGATGAGTGTCTAAAGTCGAGCTTAAACTTTCAAATTATGAAATTTAGGAAGTGGCTACTTCAGAATTTTCTATGAATGCTCAATGGAATAATTGTTTTAGAAGCTTTGCTGTGGGACTTTTCATGTATTTACCTCATAAACCCATTGCTTTTAAACAGATATGACAGAGAATTTACTTGGAGTGACTTTGGGGACAATGATGGAAGTCAAACCTCCCCCACACCTTCCCACATGTACTTGGCTATATACAGGAATTTTCTTTTAAATGCTGGTGGCCTTTACCTAAGGAGCTGAGCCTATTTTCTCACCTTCTCCTATAATCATGCCTTGTCAACCCTTGTTTCAGATATCAAAATCTTTTCCAACATCAGTACACACTCTGAATAATGATTAAAAACAACCCACAGTATATCCCTTTAATAGCAATTTTAACAGAAGAAACAGGCCAGTCTGTATAGAGCTGGCTCAACCAGTTTTCATTTTAAAAACTGATTAGAAAAACAGAAATATAATTTAGACTTACTTATACTTTGCCTAGTTTAGAATGAATGGATACAAAATACTGCTTGACTTATCAGACCAGAGATCTGACCTTTACTCTGGATTCTGACTAACTTAATCCTGGCACATGGCCAGAAACATCAAGTAAATTGGGGTATATTTGGAAAAGTAGATAAACTGATACAGTGGAGTGGATAATTAACCATTCTACAATAACCAAACTGCTAGGAAACTAAAGAAAATTATAATTTTTAAAAGTTTGATCTTTAAAAAAAGTTTTAACAAAACTCTCTTTCTCTCTCTCTCTTTCTCTCTCTGTGTATATATTATGTGTGTGTCACTGAGAGACTCTCTCTCTCTTTATGTGTGTGTGTGTGTGCGCGTATCTTTCTCTCACACACACACTCACAAATTTAAAAACCCTAGTATGCATGTGGAACAGCAGCCAAGGGTATGCTCCAGCTACAAACACACATATACTTCCAGGCATATGTGCAATTACAGGCTTGAGCACACATAGACACACACATGAACACACACACACACACACACACAGGTTCCAAAGGCAGGCAATGAGTCAGAGACATACACACTTTTAGGAATCTCACAAGAACACCAAGCTATACAACCATAATATACATACAGAAGACCTAGCTAGGCCTATACAAATTCCCTGACCTTTGTGAGCCACTTGACTCCCAGTCAGATGATTCTGTAGGCCATATTCTGTGGAGTCTTTGACCCTTCCCCCGGCTCCTCCAGTCCTTCCTCCTCCTCCTCAGCAGGACTCTCCAACCTCCAACTAATATTTGCTGTAGGACCCTGCATCTGCTCCCATTGGCTGCTGGATGAAGTGTCTGTGGTGTCTCTGATGACAGTTTTGTTAGGCTCCAGCCCCCCAGGCACATCATGCAGGAGTGACAAACTGTAGATCTGATATAATATCTACTGATAAGTGAATAGATAGCATATTTGTCTTTTGGGTCTGTGTTACCTCACTCAGGATGAATTTCCTTTCTAGTTTCATCTGTTTGCCAGCAAATTTCATGTCATTCATTGTGTAAATGAACCACATTTTCTTTATCCATTCTTCACTTGAGGGACATCTAGGTGGTTTCCAGTTTGGGGCTATTATGAATAAAGCTGCAATGAACATAACTGAGCAAGTGTCCTTGTGGTAGGATTGAGTGTCTTTGAGGCATATGCTCAGGAATGGTACAGCTAAGTCTTGAGGTAGATTGATTCCCAACTTTCTGAGAAATCATATTGATTTCCAAAGTAGCTACACAGATTTGCACTCCCACCAGCGCTGGTTAATAATGTGCCTGTCGGCAATCAGGAAGACCTGAGTTTGAACCCTAAACTCCACATTTTTAAGGTTAGATGCACTCACTTATAATTCCAGTTCTAAGATGGTGAGGCAGGATGGGTAAATGGCTGAGACTAGCTATCCTGTCAGCCTAGCTGACTTGACAAGTTCCAGGGCAATTAGAGACATGTTCTCAAATCAAGGTGGGTGGCAACTGAGGAATGACATTCAAGTTGCCCTCTTGCTTTCATACCTATGAGTTGTAAACAACACACACACACACACACACACACACACA
>NC_034593.1:54738921-54740615 GCF_900095145.1 Mus pahari
CACACACACACACACACACGTCTTTCATTCTAGAGATCCCTAAGGATTAATGTGGTGGTCACTTAAGTCTCTGAATGCTTGGTGACTGTGCTGGTTTTGGAGCTTGTGGAACCTGTAGAGGGTGGAGCGTCTCTGGATGAAGTAAGTCATGGGGTAGTCATGAGTTTCTTGGAGCCTAGGCCCACTTCCTGATCATTTTGTTCTTCCTGACTATTGTCACACTATAACCATTTGGGTTATACTTCCATTGCCCTGCCTTCTCCAGTCTGGACTGTATCTCTTTTTAAATTGCAGACAGAAATAAGTGCATCCTCACGTTGCATGTTTTTAGGAATTTGGATGGAGCAACAAGAGAAATAGCTAATGCGGCCCCTTTCTCACTTGTACCTCTAATTGGTCTCTTCATGCGACTGTGGTCTAGTGTTTGCTCTAGTCTCGGGACCACGATGCTGCTAGAGCCACCTCTTCTCAGATCAGGGTAGCCTCCTTAACCGTTCAGCCTTCTCCTGCTCCGAGTCATTCAAAGTTTCTCACTCTCTGCATCAGTGCTAAGTTCATCACCTGCCATTCAATCTGTTGGCCTCAACCTGTTCCTATTTGTTCTTTCTCTGGCCCCTCTGGCCAGGCTGCATCCTGCTTGCTCCAAGAACAAACTGTACCACTCTGGATAGATTAGTACTCCATAAAGTCATGTAGATATGAATAATGGTAGAGCCTCGTGGCAGCGTACACCGAGAAGTACTCTTACAAGAACTAAATGAAAGAATGCGGATTAAAGGCAAAGACTTTCAAATCCTAGTTATTTATTAGTATAGCCATACCGTCTCTTCTAGACACCAAAATGACAGGGGAGGAGGAATGGGATGAGGAATGGACAGTGAGCAGACCTGGAGAGGGATAACTGCTGGACTGTAATAAAAAGATTAAAGATAATTTTGTTTTAAAAATGGAATTGGTGTATGATGTCCTCTTCTAACAAAATATTGACAAGAGTAATGTATATGAGTAAGTGAAGAATCTGAATAATTAAATAAACAAGCCCATAGATAGAAATGGAGCCAAAATGAAAAAGTAGTGAGTGTATTCAAGACGATTCAGGTAGGCTCCAGGACAGAGGTAGAGAATGACTCTGGAGAGGTTGGCTTCTACTGATAAATAGTGATTTAAAATGTGTCACATGAATGAAAGTTAAGCTAGAGAAATCAGAGTCAAAATGCCTGGATGGGTTCCCCTAACATAAAAAGAAGGAAAAGGGACAAAGCTTTTATAGAGCTCTTTAAAAGTTGCAACAGCCAGGTGTGGACACACACACACACACACACACACACACACACACATACACACACACACATATTTGATCCCAGCACTTGGAGGAAGAAGCAGACAGATCTCTATGAGTTCAAAATTAGCCTGGTCTATATTCTCAGCTTTATACCAGCTAGGACTACAGAGAAAGACCCTTTCTCAAAATTAATTAATTAAACAAACAAAAAGTTACAAGAAACACTGGAGTTAAAAGTATAAATAAGACCCGATCGTCCTGCGCCTCTCCTGCCCAGGAGGGGTGTTCGCCTGGCGGCTGTCCGCAGGCCGTTCCAACACCCAACACCTTTCCTCCCCGACCGAGGAGGGGTGTCCGCCTGGCATGCAGCGCCTTTCCTCACCCGAGGAGGGGAGTGCGCCCGAGAGCAGTA
>NC_034593.1:54740626-54742306 GCF_900095145.1 Mus pahari
TGGCTCATAACCATCTGTAACAAGATCTGACACCCTCTTCTGGAGTGTCTGAAGACAGCTACAGTGTACTTACATATAATAAATAAATAAATCTTTTTTTAAAAAAGTTTAAAAAAAATAAATACCATAAGATAAAAAAAGATACAAATCTTAACTTCAGACATAAATTATCAAGAAAAGCACAGTAAAAAACTAATGTAAAGTGTCAATGGGTTGCTTATTCTTTATCCTGGTTAGAGTAAAAAGAAGATGATAAAGTGAAAAAGATATATAGCTTAAGACATTCTTATAGAATATAGTACTGTGGAAGGAAAAAAGCTTTTATTTTGAATAAAAAGAGTAGTGAAAAGAGAAGTACTAGATTGAGAAAATCCAATACAATGAAAATTCCAGATATCAGGAAAGAGATGGGTCAACAGTGGTAAAGTCATATTAGCTATAATGTTCCCACAATGGCAGAAAAACAATAGTCTTCTATTGGAAATTATCTCAGAGAGATTGACAAACAGATGAACAGACAGACAGACAGACGGGTAGTAATCTCCCAGCTACATTCTCATGAAACTCATCAAAAATACAGAAAAATTAATAAAAGTGTTAGATATTATATGCAAAACCAAAACCAATAGGCTTTCCCTAACAAAAATAAAGCTAAAAAGCAATGCAGCCAGCCTTAACTTACACATTTACAGAAAATACAAAGAAAAATTTCTCTTCATGCCCAAACTCTTTTATTGCACTACTAAGCACATCAAAAAATAACTTTCTAATATGTGACCAGACTTTCCCTAGGGAGATGAAACACACATAAGTCTATTCACCCCAGATTGGAAGCCCATGACAGACCAAAGTACCCATACCACTAAAGGCCAACTTAGTGAGCCAATGAATTTTATTGGGGTTACTTACAGGAATAGGGGTAAAGGGTTCCTTACAAGAGAAGAAATGACCATAGGCAGCACCAAGGCCTATCTCAGCATGGGAGACAGTCCTCTGGTAACTGATGAAGATAGAATTGAGATTATTTGTTGTATCTGTGGCTCAATAAAGTACATTTATTAAAAAATAAGTAAAAGTGGAGGGAAGTGATGCTCCTAAGAACAAGCATAATAAAGTGTTTTATACCCACTATACCCACTTGTAGAGTAGCATTTATTTTCTACAGCAGTATCCATCCTATTGAAGACAGATTTCTGAGGCTAATATGATATTTTGATAAAGCAGCAGGGTGAAATGAGCCCTAGAGCTGGGTCACCATCAGATGCATCAACAGAGTTACCCTCAGATCTCTCAATAGAGTCACCCTCATATGTATCAATAGAGTCACCCTCAGATGCATCAATAGAGTCACCTCCAGATGCATCAATAGAACAAAGCTTATGTTGCAGTAAATCTCCAACCCAAATATGCCCTAGCAATGAAAACACAACTCAGTTAATTTGAATATATGCTGTGCACCTAGATTGGGCAGATCTACTGCTACACTACCATCTTCCATTTTTGGGGGGGGGCTTTTTTTTTCAATATTTTATTAGATATTTTCTTCATTTACATTTCAAATGCTATCCCAAAAGTCCCCTATATCCTTCCCCCCTGCCCTGATCCCCTACCCACCCACTCCTACTTCTTGGTCCTGGCGATTCCCTGTATTGGGCCATACAAAGTTTGCAAGACCAAGGG
>NC_034593.1:54742317-54745267 GCF_900095145.1 Mus pahari
CATAATAATCAAAAGACAAAATATACAGAACAAAGCAAGTATTAAATATACATATATATATACACATAAAGGAAATTACAAGAAAAAATGCAAAAAACGGGGTTTTTCAGCACATATGCTATAATTACCTGAACCAGGTAAGCTTCTTTTGCCCCATCTGTCTTCCTAGCTCTCTGAGTCCTCTGGGCAATTAAGTCCAGACTAATTGATGTTCTATATGCTTCTTCTAGGTGTATTTGCACTCATATATGAATACATGCTGTGCACCTAGATTGGGCAGATCTACTACTACCCTACCATCTTCCACATCTTATGAGACCTCTTATAACTTGCGGTTTCTCCAGGCTTCTGCTCCACTTTTCTTCTTCCTCCTCCTCTGCATCCTCTCCCACTTCTGTTTTTTTCCTTCTTCTCTCCCCACCTTCCACTTCAACTTCCCTTTTATCTGCCCAATCATCAGCTCTCCTTTATTTTACAAATTAATGTGAGAAGGAGTTTTAGGGGCAATCACCTGAGTACTGACTCATTCCTTGTTCCCTTGTTCGCAGCCACTCACAGGAGAATGGAATTAACATCAAATATAATTAGCTCCAGGGCTATCCACAACAAATTTATCCAATTTTATGTCTAAACGGAATTTATACCTTTATTTTACTTTTGAAGCACACAGATAAATGCATTGATTTTTGAAAAGGTAAAATGCCCTGTCCTGTATCCTTGATACAGATAATTTATCAGTGGGGGAAAAAAATCCACCAGTAGATTAGGGCATTGTTTCATGTCCAGATTCCAATGCAGAAGAAAACCAGCTGCCTTAAGTTTTCTTTTGACTTCCACATGTACGCTGTAACAGAAGCAAATGGGCTCAGGCATAAACATGCACACAAAATAAATAAGTAAATAATAATTTTTAAAGTTTTTCAATCAAACTAAAAAGAAATACCTGAGAGAAATATTACTAATGAAAGACCATGTAATCGACAACAAAATCTATGTGTTCAATAACCTATATTATGAATTTTCACAATGGCATTAAAAGGCTGACTCACTTTCCCTTATACACTTGTCCACTGGTGGGCTATGTATGCTCCAGGGGATGGTGCTGTACCTATGTGCATATGGGCATCACTGATTGAACTCAGGGGGTTATTAATAACAACAAGAAGAGGACATAACATTGGGAAAGAGGATGGGGGAACAAATGGGTGGTGGAAGAGGTAGTGTTAGATGGATAGGATTGAAACACATTGTATGCATATATGAAACCTTCAAAGCAAGTGTATTCTCTTTTTGTCAATTTTTTATTAGATTTTTCTTCGTTTACATTTCAAATGCTATCCCAAAAGTTCCCTCCCCCTGCCATGCTCCCCTACCACCCACTCCCACTTCTTGGCCCTGGTGTTCTCCTGTACTGGGGCATATGATCTTTGCAATACCAAGGGGACTCTCTTCCCATTGATAGCCTACTAGGCCACCTTCTGTTACATATGCAGCTAGAGACACAAGCTCTGGGGGTACTGGTTAGTTCATATTGTTGTTCCACCTATAAGGTTGCAGACCCCTTCAGCTCCTTGGGTACTTTCTTTAGTTCCTCCATTGGGGGCCCTGTGTTCCATCCTATAGATGACTGTGAGCATCCACTTCTGTATTTGCCAGGCACTGACATAGCATCACAGGGGACAGCTATATCAGGGTCCTGTCAGCAAAATCTTTCTGGCATTCTGGAAAGCCTTTATTCCCCCTTTAGTCCCTAGCTTCTTAAACTAAGGGTTTTGGCCCCATCAGGGGTTACTGAATGTGGGAGTCATAAAAATATTAATAAGAGTAAAGTGTTACTGAAGGCATGACAATCAGAAATTAATTCAAACATCAAATGAACACTGAATCTGAGGTGTTTCTACCATCTCATTGTATCAGACAAGTACACTGAAGCTTCAGCTTTGAACTTAAAATATGCATACTTTGCACTGTTCATGACATCATACCATGTAATGCCAATAAGCACCACCTGAAATACCCCAGCTCAGACTAAACAGTATTTTGTGTTAGAAATTGCAGTGATTTTATTATATAGACAGTTTTCTGCTCCACTAGGAACAATGATTTCATTATGAAAACCAAAGACCACTAATATTTTCTTCTATTATTCCTTAGCATATAAGTGCCAAATTAGTATGATATTGGATTGTAACATGTGTAACATGCTGCACTAATTTTTAAAGTTGATGTTTGAGTTTTTGAACTTATTTTTATTTTTAAAAAATCATTAATAGAATTTGGCTTTAGAATAAGATATTTTCAAAATTTCTCAAACAGCTATAAGCATACTTCTACCATTTTGTACTGTGAATTTATGTACTCTTAGAACTTGTGATTATAAAATCAAAATATGGATCAACTATAGAAAACATTAAAGATGCTCTAATTACTGTAGCATCAAATATTCACCCAAGTTTTGAGTTTCTATATTAAGAAAAACCAGCACATTCATCCTATTCATAAAATAATTTGACTTTGTCTTTGATGAATGGTAAAATAATATGTATAATAATGAGCCACTATAAAAATAAACTTGTTTATTATTTATTATCAGTAAATGTTTGAATTATATACTTACGTTAATATACCTGAAATCATAAAAAAGCTTCTTGAATGAAATGTGGTTAGTTTTTAGTAATTTGATTAATAAGTGATTTCAAACAAATCCTTTACGGTCTGTGCCAGCACTGGGTCACCTAGGGGGCGGAGTGGGCTCACACCCCCACGGTCCCTAGCAGACTGCCCAAGCAATCTTAGGATCACTGGTGAGTGGAACACAACAGCTGCCCCAATCCAAACGTGACGGGCCTGTGACAGCAGGAACAAGGACACCAGAGCCTTTCCTGACCAGAGGCTCAGGTTCCTTTTAATCAGTTCAGGTTTACCTTGGTTTCAAACAGACCAGACAACT
>NC_034593.1:54745832-54764628 GCF_900095145.1 Mus pahari
CCTCTCTTCCCAATGATGGCCAACTAGGCAATCTTCTGCTACATGTGCAGCTAGAGACACGAGCTCTAGGGGTACGGGTTAGTTCATATTTTTGTTCCACCTATAGGGTTGCAGACCCCTTCAGCTCCTTGGGTACTTTCTCTAGCTCCTCTATTGGGGGTCCTGTGTTCCATCCAATAGATGACTGTGAACATCCACTTCTGTGTTTGCCAGGCACTGGCATAGCCTCATACGAGACAGCTATAACAGGGTCCTTTCAGCAAAATCTTGCTGGCATGTGCAATAGTGTCTGGGTTTGGTGGCTGATTATGGGATGGATCCCCGGGTGGGGTAGTCTCTGGATGGTCCATCCTTTTATCTTCTTCCACATCTTATGAAACCCCTCATAACTTGAGGTTTCTCCAGGCCATGTGCTTCTGCTCTGCTTTTCTTCTTCCTCCTCCTCTGCATCCATTCCAGCTTCCACTTTTTTCCTTCTTGTCTCCCCACCTTCCACTCCACCTTCCCTTTTATCTGCCCAATCATCAGCCCTCCTTTATTTTACAAATTAAGGAGGGAAGCAGGTTTACAGGAAGTCACCTGAGTGCTGACTTATTCCTTGTTCGAAGCCACTCACAGGAGAATGGAATTAATATCAAATATAATTAGCTCCAGGACTATCCATAACAAGTTTATCCAATTTTATGTCTAAAAGGAATTTATACCTTCTTTTTACTTTTGAAGCACACAGATAAATGCATTGATTTTTGAAAAGGTAAAATGCCCTGTCCTGTATCCTTAATACAGAAAATTTATCAGTGGAGGGAAAAAAAATCCATCAGCAGATTAGGGCATTGTTTCATGTCCAGATTCCAATTCAGTGGTTTCTTTCATTTCCTCATCTTGACTGTCCTG
This sequence comes from Mus pahari, assembly GCF_900095145.1. Lineage (NCBI taxonomy): Eukaryota > Metazoa > Chordata > Mammalia > Rodentia > Muridae > Mus > Mus pahari. The sequence continues at coordinate 54,746,727 of NC_034593.1, forward strand.
AAATTTGCTCTGTAGACCAAGCTGCAAACTCAGATACACACCTGCCTCTGTACAAACAGAAAAAAAAAAAAAAAAAAAACCCACAGAAAAAACACCTGCCTCTGCCTCCTGAGTTCTGGGATTAAAGATGTGACACATTACACACAGCCTGAAGCTTTTCTTCAATTCCTTCTCACAAGCTCCAAGGTTAGCAGGGTGGAACCTTGCCCAGAGGTCACTACTCTCTTTATTTAATTTAACCTCAGGCTTTTCTCTAATCAGTTTATCTTCTTGAACACAGAATTAGCTCCATTCCACTTCCTGGTGCTTTTTTTCTCCACAAATTGTACATTTTCTATCTTTTCCTTGTCCAGTTTGTTACTTTTCAATACAGATCTGCATCAGAGTGAACACTAATAACCAAGCAACACAGTCAAGACGAGGCTGTCTGGAAATTTCCTCTCCCAAAGCTAATCTATAATTTTCCAATTTAGCCTCAGGCATACTTTGGGCGATGGGTAGAAGGCAGCTACATTCTTCAACAAAATATCTCAAGAACAGTCTCCAGTTCACACAATATTCTCCTCTGAAAGTTCCAGAGCCAGGGCCCCACAGTTCAAACATGATCAGACGTGTCACAGCAATACCATAGTTCCTGGTAGCAACTTCTGCCTTACTTGGGTTTCTATTACTGAGATGAGACACCATGACCATGACAACTCTTATAAAGAAAAACATTTAATTGAGGGTGGCTTACAGTTTCAAAGTTAGTCAGTTGTCACCATTGTGGGAAGCACCGTGGTAGGCAGGCAGACATGGTGCTGGAGAAGGAGCTGAATGTTCTACATTCAAAGGCAGCAATCCAAAGGCATCAGGAAGATTTTCTACACTGAATTCTCTCAATAGAAAATAGCTGATACACTGAAATAAACACTTTCTTTTCTTAAGTTGCTTGATCAGAATGTTTTTTCATAGCAGTAGAGACGTAGCTAGAATACTACTGGGCTAAAATAAAAGGTAAAGAATAACAGATATGCTTCTCATGTGGATTGTGCTATACATCTGACCACAGGAAAGCACTATTTAAATATAAGTTTCTTATTTGAAAATTAGTATGACAGGTGGGTTAATTATATTCTCTCTTATAATCTGGAAAGCCAGTCCTGTAAAGTCATGTAGATTGGTGTTCTACACTGTTGATGATTGTGCTATACTAGAGTTAATGTGTGGCAATATGGGTGAGGGAAAGACACTGGAAGTGGGAGTGGAAAAAGTCTCCCCCACACACAAGTTACATGGCTAAGACACATCTGGGAAGAAGAAAAGATATAAAGGGCAGAACTACAACATGAATTTAGAAAATATCTCTAATAGCCTCAAAAATAGCCACTTTGTCGATGAAGCTGCTGAGTACTTCATAACATCAATCCTAGAAATGAATAAGTACACTTTAGCCTCCCAACAGCCCATCTGAATATCTAGACCACTCTGGACCAGTTCTCAGTGGAAAGATGAGACTGGGAGGAAGGACACAGATGATTTTGTTAGAACCACATACTGTTGACCCATAAAATATTTAAAAAATTTTGAATTATGCACACAAGTTTGTAAATTGTGAGGTTTTTTTTTCCATTAAAATTCAAGTTTCCAGATTCTCTTAAAGCCAGAATCTCCCTTGGATCATGTTAAGCACACATTTCTCCACAGTAGCAAGAAACAAGCTAACAGCCATCTGTTGCATTTCCCAAACTTCTGCAGACTTACTGAAGCAGTTTGTACAGTCCAATTACCTTCTGCCCCAATGTACCCGTGAGTATGCACCATTATCCCAGACAATGTCCTGGTTTTGCATCTGCCTGCCCACTGGGCTCATCACACTCTCCATGGGGCAACAATCAAACTTTGGGAGAGTGACCCTCCACTGCACAAGGCAACAAGTTGTGAATTCCGAGTAGAACATAAGCATATTCAAGGTCAGCCTCCCAGACTTATCTGCACTGCCAGTTGAATTTCCTCATAAAGCTACAGAAAGTGGAAAACTCATTTTCCTTTTATTAAATAGTTTAATGTAATTTTTAAATGGCAAACTCTAATCTTGAACTCACAAAACTAGAGTGAAACTTCAATGGTCAAACAAAAGGGAGAAAAGTCTAAAAGAAAAAGATTATTCTGAATAATCACAACTAATTTTCCAGGAAGAAAATGTACTCCAAGCAATTCTTGTTCATGGCCTCAATGAAAGTGAAAGGGGAATTGCTTCAATAAAAGAAATATATATTCCTGCTGGGCGGTGGTGGCGCACGCCTTTAATCCTAGCACTTGGGAGGCAGAGGCAGGCAGATTTCCAAGTTCGAGGCCAGGGCTATACAGAGAAACCCTGTCTCGAAAAAAAACCAAAAAAAAAAAAATTAATTAATTAATATATATATATATATATATATATATATATATATATATTCCTGAGTTAGAAAACAAAAATTGAACAACTGAAATAGTAACTATCAAATTATTTTTATCTTGACTTTAAGTAAGTTTGAGTTTTAAGTCGCAGAGTATAAATCATGCTCTCCATGAATTTTGGAGAAATGTATGCAGTTGTGTAAGCACTGCAATGAACAAGAACATCTCCACCATCCCACACTGTCCTGCCATCTCTTCTGTAGTCAGTCCTGCTCCACTTCCAGGTCCCTGGAAACCACTGTCTTTTTCTATCACCATAGATTTACCTTAATCATAGACAAATCCTATGGATTACTTGGTTGTTTTGTTTTTTGTTTTTTGTTTTTTTTTAATATAATGGATTGAGGTTTTTTTCCCCATACTTTATATCATTAAATAACTTGTTCTGTTTCATGGTATGAATGCACTGTAACTTGTTTATCTACCCACCTACTAAACTAAATGGTATTTTTGAGTTTTTTGAGTCTCTCTCTCTCTCTCTCTCTTTCTCTCTCTTGTTCAGAGCTTCTATCAATAAAGCTTTTGTGAATTTTCATTCATAGGTCTTTTTAGTATTTTCGTATTTTTTGTTACTTTTGATTAAATTCTCAAGTGTCCTTGGGCCGTAGGGTTTCTATTGATTGCCAAATACCCTCAAAAGGTTACTATAGTTTCAGTCACTTATAACCTTGTCAACACTTGACATTGTCAGGTTCTAAAAATTTTTAAATGTGTATTAGTTTTAATTAGATTTTATTTATAAGTTTTATTTATTTTGACAGTTTTAATTAGCTTTAATTAATATTTTTGTATACAATAGTGATGTGTATCAATTTGTCTGTGCTGACTTTCCATCCCTATATCTTTTTCTGATAAAAATGTTCAAATTATATATCCATTCAAAAATTTCTTTACATTTTGTATGATTTGTATATTCTAAATATAGCCTTTTTAGCACGTGTGAGCTTTGTAAACATGTGTGGAAACATCAGATGGTAGAAGCGGTCTTTTATATATATAACAATATGAACTAACCAGTACCCACTGAGTTTGTGTCTCTAGCTGCATATACTAGAAAGGAACATATGTAAAACAATGGTTTTTCCACCTGGGACTTTTCATTCCCTGGCCACTTGATTCCCAGAAATAACAACTCTGAGACTAATTTTTTTTTAATAAATGCTTAGGCCACAAGCTTTGGCTTGTTCTCTGACTACCTCTTAATTTCTTATCTCTTTAATTCTACCTTGAGTTCAGTTACGTGGCTGGTTTCCTCTCCTTGTCTTCTTATCCTCAGTGTTCCAGGCTCCTCACCCCACCCCACCCTGGCCTGACAATTTCCCAGAATCTTCTCTCTCCCTGATGGATGGTCCACCTCCTATTTCGTGCCTCATCTCATTGGCCATAGGCTTTTTTATTGACAAGTGGTATTTATAAGAGATTCTCTCTACAAACATACCAAATCAAAATATTTTTATTATAATCACTAACAATATTAACAACCCAAATCTTTTATTCTGCATGAAGAGAACTAATACATGGTCACATATACTACTAATTAATTTTTTACCATAGAAATTTCAAGCATAAACAAACAGAAGATGAGAATAAGGTTATTAAGAGTCATCTATTACCACCCAAACCGGATAATTATCAACAGTTTGCCAACCTTGCTGGCACTAAAGCATTATCATCAGAGAATTCTGGAGAGTTTCCAGTCTCAGATGAGCTCTGCTTCCTTATCAAGTGTGCTTTTTAGTGAGCATAGGATCTGTAGACCCCTGAGGGCTCAGTTTCTGCAGCATACCAAAGCCAGCAGCAGCCAAGGACCAGGAGCTGCCTTTTGGAGTGTGTGTATCTTTTCCAATGCCAGGTCTCTACACTGTACTGTAGATAGCAGAAACTGGCAGGAAAATGGTACCTTAGGCCACTTACTGGGTGGTTTTCTAGCATGTTGAGATACTTTCCTGCAAATACCTTTCCCTCACACACTAGACAGCATATTTCTAGCATGCTGCACAAGTGTTACACTACAGGGATTTTTACCATCCAGTGAGACACAGAACACCTTCAGCAGAATCTCAGCTTCCAAGGTGGAACAGGGCAAGAAGAGCTTCCTGATCACTCCATCTTAACCTAGAGCCTAGTTCAGATACTTGCTATTGTCTTCCTTACTGCTTTGTTGTCTTTATATCTCATGAGCCAACTCCTAATTAGGAGTTGACATTGTTAGGTTCAGAAATTGTTCTGGTTGTGATTTTATTTTCATTCTAAACCCTTTCTGCCCAAATTATTATCTGTATTATTCCTGATGAATTGAGGCTTGCACAAACTAGTCACCAAGGGAATTCCCAAAACAACATAGGCTATTCCCATTGCACTAGTTTACTTTCTAAAACTCAAACGTAAGACCCGATAGCTGCAGACACTTTGGACACAGGATTTGGTGGAGTTGAGTTGGAAATGACCCGGGAACCTCCACCCTGAGAACTAGCTCTAGTCCCATCTGAAAGTGTTATGTAAGTTCCCAAGGAAGAAAAGCAATCAATCGTCTTACTCAGCTGTAAAGCCTAGGAAGCACAACTGACCAGCATGGCACGATACCTTCAAGTGTGGCACTTACTTCTTGCACGTGACCATCTAATTCGACTCAGGGCCAACTCAATAGGAATACTGTAAACCTAACCAATTACTCATGGCTGGTGAGGTAATGGATGTACAGGGAAAACCTACTAATGACACTTTCCAAACCAACATAATTTTTGTCTGCATTTTAAAACCCAACTATCCTGTACCCACAGGTAAGTGTAGCTGTCATTCCCCATCAAAGCTTCTTCTTCTTTTTTTTTTTTTCAGAAGATGAGGATAATTACAAAAATTTACAACTAATCACAATGCAGATAAGGAACTGACCAACTCCAAGTGATGTATCTACAGCACAACTCCTGTGCCTAAAGTTCAGGGAACATTGGGGAAGTAGTTGAAAGGCTGTAAGAGCCAGAGATCTAGGATGTCTGATGCGAGATCGCATCTTCTATACTCAACAAAGAAGCTGCACCCATGAAATGTCATCAATAGGGTGACCTAAAGAACTGACAGTCACACTGTCAGTTGACATGCCAAGATGGCTGGGAGGGATCTTACAAGATCCCATTCCCAGATGAAGAGCTACAGACAATTAATGGCTGCTGAGAAATGGAGATTCAGTCCTTTTCAGAGATGAGCCTCCAGATATATTGCCTAATCCTAAGTAATCAACCCTTAAAACATAAACATGAGAAATGAACTTAGCAGGTTATATTTGTATGTGCGTAGGCATATATGTAAATACATGTGTGTGTGAATTATGTATGTGTATATATGTATGTAATAATGATTATTAAAGAAAAGGAGGTCACTGGGGCTGAAAAGACACTCCTTGGTTAAGAGCATTCCCTGCTCTTGCAGAGGATTGAGATTCAGTTCCCAGCCCATCATGGGTGACAACGCTTTGCCATTAGTTCTATCTGACGCAGTCTTGTCTTTTTTTTTTTTTTTTTTTTTTTTTTTTTTTTTTTTTTTTTTTTTTTTGGTTTTTCGAGACAGGGTTTCTCTGTGTAGCCCTGGCTATCCTGGAACTCACTTTGTAGACCAGGCNGTTTCTCTGTGTAGCCCTGGCTATCCTGGAACTCACTTTGTAGACCAGGCTGGCCTCGAACTCAGAAATCCACCTGCCTCTGCCTCCCGAGTGCTGGGACTAAAGGTGTGCGTCACCACACCTGGCTGATGCAGTCTTTATAGTCTCCATGGGTTTTGCCTACATCCAGGCAAAACTCTCATATACATTAAATGAATGAATGAATGAATCCTTTAAAATTATTTAATTGATTTACTTTACATCCCAACCATAGTTTTGTATCCTCCTCTCCTCCCAGTCTTTCCATCACATCCTTCCCTCCCCTGTCCACTCCTCCTGCTTTTCTCTTCAGAAAAGGGGAGCCCCCCCCATGAATATCAATTAGCCCTAGCATATCAAATTGCAGTAAGACTAGGTTCTTCTTCTCTCGTTGAGGTTAGTCTAGGTAGTCCAGTAGGAGAAAAGAGTCCCAAAGCTAGGCAACAGTCATAGACAGCCCATGATCTGACCGTTAGGAGTCTCACAAGAAGGCCAAGCAATACCACTGCTGCAGACATGCAGAGGGCCTAGGCCAGTCCCATGCAAACTCTGTGGTCGGCAGTTCAGGTCCTGTGGGCACCTATAGGGTCAGGTTAATTGGGTCTGTGGGTTTTCTGTGATGGCCTTGACCTCTCTGACTCCTACAATTCTTCCTCCCCCTCTTCCGCAGGATTCCCCAAGCTCCACCTAATGTTTGGCTGTGGGTACCCGCATCTGTTTTTATCAGTTGCTGGGTAAAGCCTCTCTGATGACTAAGTTATGCTAAGCTCCTGTCTGTAAGTATAGAAGAAAACCCTTAACACTGTCAGGGGTGGGCTCCCTCTCATAGCATGGGTGTCAAGCTCGACCAATCATTGGTTGGCCATTCTTCAATTTTTGCCCTGGTATATCTTGTAGGTAAGACAAATTATAGGTTGAAAGTTGTGTGGCTGGATTGTTGTCCTAATCCCTCCATTGGAAGTCTTGCCTGGAAGATAGCCCATTCTGGCTCCATATCCCCTATTGCTAGGATTCTTATCTAGGGTCACCCTGGGAGTTTCCATTGCCTGAGGGTTCTACCTCATCCTAGAGATGCCCACTGGTTACAAGCATTTCTGACTCTAGCAGAGGATCAGGGTTCAGTTCCCAGTATACACTGGGTGACTAAGCATTGTCCTTAACTCTCGTTCCAGCCTCCCCTTTTCCAGTTATCTCTCCAAGTACTCTCTACTTCAGTCCTCCACACCTGACCCTTCCTGTTCTCATCCTCACTACTCTCCCCTAATCCACCCAAAATATCTATTCTATTTTCCCTTCTCAGTGAGATTCATGCATCCTCTCTTGAGCCTTCCTTTTTCTTAGGGTTTTTTTTTTGGGGGGGGGAGGGATCATGGTAAATATATACATAAATAAATACATAAATATTTTAATTTTTTCCTTTCTTTCTTTTTTTTTTTTACATAAAAGAGATCATGAGCTTGAGAGTTCATAGGAGCATATGTCGATCGCTTCTCCTGCTGCTATGATAAAGTACCCTTGCAAAAGCATCTTGAGGAAGAAAGGGTCTATTTTGGCTCAGAGTTCTAGATTACAGTCCATCATGGTGGTAAAGTCATGGCATCCTGAGTCTGAGGGACCTGATAGTATTGCACAGTGAGACAAACAGAGGGGGATTAGAGAAGGGACAAGGAGGAGTGAAAATGATCTAAATACAGAACCCTAATATGAAATTCTCAAGGAAAAAAGGGAATTCATGCAATGTTCTCCAACAATGCCTGGTCACTACATTTTTTACTGTGAACTTTTCCAGTTTACAAAACGCAGAATATTAAGTTACTAAAACAATCTCAGAGTATAAGGGATACTTCAAGGCTTTCCTAGTCTCCTGCTACAGTTCAGTCAGCAATTCCCAAGGAGGTGGCAACAGTGGCAGTGATTTGTGCACTGACTATGACAAGAAAGGATGGGAAAGAACATCTCTTGAGGGTTTTTATGATTAATATTGACAGGAGTAACCTAGGAAACAAGCCACAGGCACTGTAATGATTATCTATATTAGGCTAGTCTCTGGACATATCTAGCAGACATTACTATCTTATTAGGTTCATTGGGGTAGGAAGACATACTCTAAAATAGATGGCCTCATTCTATGGATTTGGATGCTGTATGGAGAAAAAGAGAAGGATGCTAGCTAAGTACATGCCTCTGCTTGTCTCATTGTGGATGCAATATAATCAATCCCTCAAGCTCAGGATGCCATGATTTCGCCCATTAAACTCTGAGCCAAGATAGACCCTTCCTTCCCCAAGATGCTTTTGTCAGGGTATTTTATCATAGCAACAGGAAAATAATTGACATAAGGTCCTTCCTATAACAACTATAATATGCATGGCAAAATATCTCCTCTAACCATACATAACTGAGAAAATACTCTGGGTAGTTCCAACCCCCCCCAATAATTAGAATATAATAAGCCTTTCAGAATATGACATTAAAAAATACCAACTTCAATGTATGTGTGGTGTAACACTTAATACACAAATCTAGTCAGAATAACTAGAAATATCTTCAAAATATACGGTGAGCAAGTATTACTTTCCTAAACATCTCAAGTAAATATTGAGTTTAAAAACACACACACACGGGTTGGAGAGATGGCTCAGTGGTTAAGAGCACTGACTGCTCTTCAAATCCCAGCAACCACATGGTGGCTCACAACCATCGGTAATGAGATCTGAAGCCCTCTTCTGATGCATCTGAAGACAGTTACAGTATACTTATATATAATAATAAATAAATCTTTTTTTGCATTTCAATATTAAAATAATCTTTATTTACTTACTTACATTATACCAACTGAGGTTGTTTAATAATTATAACAAAATCATAACACTAACAGTGATTCAACAATATTTTTTTCTCTTAAAAAACACCTTTAATTTTGAACATCCTATTTTCCAATTAAGAACAAATAAATCATTACATAACAAAAATACTTGGTTTCAAAAAAAAAAAGTCAAAGCCAGGCATGGTGGCGCACGCCTTTAATCCCAGCACTCAGGAGGCAGAGGCAGGCGGATCTCTGAATTCGAGGCCAGCCTGGTCTACAAAGTGAGTTCCAGGACAACCAGGGCTATACAGAGAAACCCTGTCTCGAAAAACCACCAAAAAAAAAAGTCACAACCATTATTAAAGAGCAAGTAAACACGTTAGCTATCCTATGTACAGGTGGAATATGGTGACAACTGCACCTGCAGATGTAGTAGTCCATTGGAGTAATGCCTTTGTCACGGTCTTAGACAAATTCTGAACTAGTGTACAGTTCAGCTGTGCCAGCATGCTGATCTTAGCATGCTTAGATGCTCTATACTTGTTCTTGATAGTCATGTGCTTTGGAAGGTCGCCGTTCACCATGACTATATTCTTAGCCAGGTGCTGTATAACAGGAAGCAGGGATTCTTCAGTGTAGGATAGGTAGTGCTGCAGAGTTGGTGTCCATTCACTGTTCTCAAGAATTTCCAGTGCTAAGCAAAAGGCCCCAGCTGCAATTTGAGAAGGAGCAAAATGTGCCATGTCGTAGTCCAGCATAGAGCGTGCCATGAGGTATTTGGCCAAAGTGTGCTGCTCAGTGTCAACCTCTCCAATTTTAGATGCTCTATGGAGGAAGTGCAGAGGCAGAGGGCAACCCAGACTGAAGTTCAGAACTCTCAGAATCTTCATCTCAGAATTCTCTCCATCTGTCTGATCTGGTGCTTAGCTAAGTGTTGTTAGTTCCAAATGCAAAGTCATCTATTTCTGGAGGGTACATCTCATTCATGCTTGCAATAAACATGGCAGTTACACCAACCAGCTGCAGCATCTTCTTGGGCACACAACTGTTCTGCATGAACCAATCAATCATGGACACAGTCCATGTACATGGTCTCCTGCAGCAGCCTACATTTCATCTGAACCTGTATTTGCCATCCTAATGGATGGTTCTCATGTTTCCAGTGACTTCACAACCCTGTAGGTATTTTGGCCTAACTGCCTGCTCTTCCTCCAGTTGTCTGAGTAAGCATAGATATCTTTTACATACTCACTACAGAGGTTTGGGTCAGCTCCATCATCTGCATCTATGTCACTCAATGCAAGAATTGCATCTGAGAAGGTCTGACACAGATATTCTTCTGCAGGTGCACATCCAGATGTTTCCACTGGGCTTGGAGAGGGATTAACATAGGTTCAGGAGAAAGCTTCTCTTCTCTAGCATGTTCAAGTTCAGGTTGGGGCTCAGCCAGTTCCACCTCTGGCTCACACACTGGCACCTTCTCCACAGGTTTTGGTAGGACTTTAACAGTACCTTTTCCAGTACCTAACATTTTCGCTTCTTTTTCCAGAGGCACTCTTGTCTGGACCTGTGTGACTTTAGTACCAATCTTTCCAAGAGCAGTTCTCCATCTCAGTCTGGGCTTGGAGGCAGCAACAATTGCCACAGGTACACGCTTGGCTCCGGCCATACTGACCCTGGCCTTATTTTCTGTGTTAATTTTCGTGTTCCTAGTGCCCCTGAGCGCCATGGCTCATCCTGAAGCATAGGTTCGCTGATCAGAGAAGACACCCTAACCTCTGGCTGCCCACAGCTGAACACTAACAGCCATTCCTTCACAGCACACCAGGAGGAGTCTGCAGGGCCTGGGTCTAGGGAAGTTTTCTTCTATAATTTTGTTGAAAACTTTTCTGTGCCCTTGACCTGGGTCCCTTCTCCTTCCTCTATTCTTATTATTCTTAGATTTGGTCTTTCATAGTGTCCCAGATTTTATGAATGTTTTGTGCCAGATTTTTTTAAAGGTTTAGCATTTCCTTTGATTGCAGTATTCATTTCTTCTATTGTGTCTTAGTGACTGAGATCTTTCTTCCATCTCTTGTATTCCATTGGCGAAACTTGCCTCTGAGGTTCCGGTTCCTAAATTGTTTATTTCCAGAGTTCCCTGAGTTTGGGTTTTCTTTATAAATAGTTCCACTTTCTGGCCTTAAACTGTTTTGCCATTTTCTTCCACTGTTCGATTTTCATAGATTTCTTTTTTTTTTTTTTTTTTTTTTTTTTTAGATATTTTTTTTATTTACATTACAAATGCTATCCTGAAAGTCCCCTATACCCTCCCCCTGCCCTGTTCCCCTACCCACCCACTCCCACTTCTTGGCCCTGGCATTCCCCTGTGCTGGGTCATATAAAGTTTGCAAGACCTAGGGGCCTCTCTTCCCAATGATGGCCGACAAGGCCATCTTCTGCTATATATGCAGCTAGAGACACAAGCTCTGGGGGTACTGGTTAGTTCATATTGTTGTTCCTATAGGGTTGCAGAGCCCTTCAGCTCCTTGGGTACTTTCTCTAGCTCCTCCATTGGAGGCCCTGTGTTCCATCCAATAGATGACTGTGAGCATCCACTTCTGTGTTTGCTAGGCACTGGCATAGCCTCACAAGAGACAGCTATATCAGGGTCCCTTCAGCAAAATCTTGCTGGCATGTGCAATAGTGTATGGGTTTGGTGGCTGATTATGGGATGAAGCCCTGGTCAGGCAGTATCTGGATGGTCCATCCTTTTGTCTTAGCTCCAAACTTTGTCTTTGCAACTCCTTCCATGGGTATTTTAATCCCTATTTTAGGGGAAAGAAACCACACACACACACACAAGGATATAAACAATTAATGCATGAAATATATGTGAAAAAATATACCCCAAACACATACCTAAGCTTTGGACAGAAACTTATTCTAATTCTATTTATCCTAAGAATATGAGGCCTTCCAGTCTTTCTTCTACAACTCCTTTAACATCCCTAACTAGGTAATATTACTCACATGAAAACACTAAAAGGCTTCTTTGATGGAATACCATGTGCCTATGAAATGGGTCACATTATCATTTCCTCAAGATCAGGGCTAAGGCCAAGTGCCCCAAAGACACCTGGATGTACTTACCTGCAGTTTTATGGGTCCTGGCCTTGAACCTGTAAAGGACTAAGACATTCCAGGTATTGGAAACAGGTATGAGTGCCTTGAAAATGTTTTGTACGCATCTGTATCTTCACTTGACTTTGAGATCTCTGTCTTTGTGAACCAACCAACATTGGCCTTGTTCTATAGCCCCTGTAAGGTAGCTTCTCAAATATTCTCCAATTCTTTGCTCACATCCAATCTGGACATCATATCTATTTTAAAGAACAGGACCCAGTATTCAGGGAGATCAATAATATTTAACATTGTGTGACTATAATATCTTTGGCAGGCATTGGCACATGTGGTTTTAATTTTTTGTTCCTCTGATGACTAATGAGATTGAACACTATGTACATGCTTTAGAGTCATCAGAATTTACTTCCATATGCACATGTTCCATTGTCTTCCCAAGCGCTCCTCCATGATTGGACTGTGTTCTTTATATGTCTAGATCCTAGTCATTTGCCATTTATATTTATACAAAATGTTCTCCCATTCTGTTGCATGCTTGCTGATTCTTTTTGGTGTTAGTGTTTTAGAAAGTATATCTATGATGAAAATTTTATTTCACAGTTAATGCATGACTCATATTAAGAGGCAGAGAAATCAGTTATTTCAGTGAGAAGAATGTACTATTATGCATTATTCTATAGTATAAATTTACATAATGCTTGAAGTCATTTTTTATTGATGATATGAGCTTAGACTTACTCTAATGCCTAGAGATCCCCAATCAATAAAGAGACAATGATGTTTCTTACTGCTGTTTCCAAGGGAATGCTTAATAAGGCCTTTTATTTCACACATATTTTTAAATTACATACATCTGTGACTCTTATTTTAAATTTTAAATGTCTGGTTAAATAAAACAACCACAACCTGGCACAAAAATCAGAGGAAACACCTAGAAGGCACACAGAAAGATTTTGTGAATGTTCTTGATTTGTCACTGAGTAAAGCAACACATTTTCTAGAAAGCTTTTGAAATGTCAGATCCAGGCCTACTGTCAAATTTATTATCAAATTAATTGTTTTAAAACAAAGATATACATAGATTAAATTTGAGTCAGATTTCTGGGCTGAATTTGTCTATGCATAATTTTTTTTAAGATTTATTTATTATATCTAAGTACACTGTAACTTCAGATGCTCCAGAAGAGGACGTCAGATCTCATTACGGATGGTTGTGAGCCACCATGTGGTTGCTGGGATTTGAACTCAGGACATTCAGAAGAACAGTCAGAACTCTTAACCACTGAGCCATCTCTCCAGCCCTATGCATAGTTATTAAATTTAAATTCTTTTTAAATATAATGTCACTAACATACACACATAGTAAAATAAATAAGGACAATTACATAGAATATATCTCTTTTTTTGTTGTTTTTTGTTTGTTTGTTTGTTTGGTTGGTTGGTTTTTTGAGACAGGGTTTCTCTGTGTAGCCCTGGCTGTCCTGGAACTCAATCTGTAGACCAGGTTGGCCTCAAACTCAAAAATCAGCCTGCCTCTGCTTCCCAAGTGCTAGGATTAAAGGCGTGCCACCATGCCCGGTATATCTCACTTTTCTCCAACTTACCCTTTTAATCCATACTTCCTAGCTATGCCCTTCAAAGATTCTGTGTATATTCAGTATTTTGTACTGCAGGATTCAGTTAGCCAAGCATGGCTGCGAACCATGAGGAAAATGGCAAACTGAGAATAAAAGGATAGACTTTCTCCAGTTCAGACCTGGACCAGGAGCAGCTGGAAGGGAAAGACCCTGGCTAAGCCTCTCTGATCCAAAGAGGACACCACATACCCACACAAGCAGGCTGAGGATTGGCGAGGTGCCTTAGCTGGCAATGTAATGCCCTCCAGCTGATCACAGGAGTCGCCTCTCCCACCTCAGCCCAAGTTTCGGAGGCCACAGTTTTGCAAAGTTCTCAACTTCTCAACCTTCTCCTCCCTCTTCAAAAGAAAGTGACCACTGACTTCCTGTGACTTCCACCACTCCCATATTTCTGAGTAAATCTCTCTTGCCTTATTACAAACCATTTCACCTTGAAGGGTACCACAGTCTTTATATACTCAACACTTGTCTTTTCCTGTTCTCTCCCCAGTGTACCAACCCTGGAGGGATTTCCTATCCTCAGCTGCAAGCTTCTGTTGTATCCACACTCATGCTTGAGGTTCCTTCACAGGCCCAGTGACCAGTGTTCCAAGACAGGTGTCCTGAACCCAGTGGACCTAGAAGAATTGAATCAAGATATATGATACAGGTTTTTACAAACATCCATATACATTTGACTACAAAAGTCTCTCTGAAATAGGATTGCCAGGTTTAATGAATGGGAATATGGTATTCCCAGTTAAATTTGAATTTCATGTTAACAGTGAATTTTTAATGATGTAACTTTTCATCTGTACTTTATATGCCAACATTACTACAAAATCAGTTGAGCAATTAAATTAAACAATCCCCCTAATCTGCATGTCTTTGCCCCTAAAAACAAAGTGCCTTTCCTTTAATGGCTTTGGTCCCTACAACAGCCCATCAGTTTCAGAACAGGGCATTTTGAGTTGTCTTGAACATTTCAAAGTGGTTGCTAGGTGGCAGGTCTCCACTTGGAAAAGCATTTTTCAAACTCGATTGCCACTGCTGGGCGAGAGTAGCTTAGTAGCAAGCCTGGATGTGTACTTTGGTACTAAATACTCTTTTTGTACAGTAAAAAAATCAGTGGCAAAGCAGAGTTTGAAAAGTATGCCTAAAAAAGCTTCTGTTTTGTATCAAATACCCAAACACTTAGGTACACACAGAGCTAAATAATCGTGGGGTTCAGTTTATTTCAGCTATTTTTTTTTTCCCCTACTGGATTTTTAAGATAGGTAAGACTGGATTTCTTCCAAACAGTTCTGGGCAGGAGAAAACTTGAAAATACCGACCAGTCTTTTAAGTATCCCCACCTGACTCTTGATATAATTTTACTTGGAAAATGGAATGTTCGAGCAGAATTTGGCTTATCTTGAGTTCTTTTGCAAACAGAACTCTTCACACAAAGGAACAGTGTGGCCTATTCAGATGCACCTTTGTTCAAATTACTTATCAAAGTTCATGAAACAAGAGTTGTGACTCTACACACTGTTTCCTTAATCCAGAGAAAACTTAGAACACAACAAAGCTCAGAGAATGAAGTGAAAAGTCACTGGTAAATCATCACCAAAAGAAAAATGACATTGATGCCATTAGAAAATATCCCGGAAAGGACTAGACCTGCTGAGAGGATATTTGTGTGCGATTTCATTGTTAAGTATATCAGCATTACACCAACCCCAAGTTGTGTTCAAAAAGATGCTCAGGTTTTGACATTTTATTTATTATTATTAATTTACTTATTCTACTACTTTTCCTACCCTGATAACATGGGCATAGAAGGAATACAACGATGAGTTATAGGAAAGATGAAACCTCAAACCTCAAAAAATTTCACATTTTTCCTTTATGTAGCATATTATTGCGACTGCTGAGATATTCAGCCTCATGGCTGAGGAACTAGTGGATTTTCAGCCTTCCTGTCATGAGACAGCCATTGCTGAGCTACCTGGACCACATCTCACAAGCCAGTCTAATAAATTATAGATATGGAACTATGTGTATGCATACATATTTATAGGTATATGTATATATGTATATGTATAATTATATGTATGAATATGTGTGTATATGTATTATTCTATTAGTTCTGTTCCTTTAGAAAACGCTGACTAATAAAGTGGGTCATGGTTTGTGCTTCAAATATGTGGGATCTATGTGCTTGTCGCATCTACCATAATGTGTTTATTGCATCTGTAACTAGAGCATTTGGCCCTATAGGGTCAAGCAAAAAACTACAGAGGAAGGTTTTGTTGTTGTTTTGTTTTGCTTTTACTTTTGTATAATCCCAATTTTTACTACATATGTGTCTTACCATAGATTTAAGACACTGTCGACTTTGACTGGAGTGGACAAGTTTTCTTTTTCCTTTTTTTTGTCAGTTGCTTTAAAGACACACAACTGGTCCAAATAATGAAAATAAGTACTTGATGAAAACTGAGCCCTAAATGGAAGATCTATTTCAAGCGCTGTGGTGCTCAGGGAACAAGGCAGAAGAAAGGGTAGAGAGAACACGTGAGCTGGAGGAAGTGTGTGAAGCACTGTTAACCGTTTTGTTCACAACATATTTTGGCCATGGCTTCAAAACAGCTAGAGTTAGTTTCACAAGACCTGTAGGGACTGGGTTTCTCAGCATTCTTTCATGAAGGATAGAGAAGTTCACAAAGTTGTGCAACTCTGTGAGGATTTATATACAATTAACCATGGCTGGGGGAAGGAGAGACATTTTCTCCCATGGTATAACCACTGGTAAGTTGCCCATACTTCTGTAAATAGCTCTTTACCCAGGTTCCTGTAAGCAACCTTAATTAAACCCATGTCTTCTAAAGAAGACATGACAGTAGAGGGGGAACTGGGTGGGAGGAGGTAAGGTACCAGTGGAAGTGGGAGGCAGACAAGAGAATAAAAAGGACTTGATAAGATTAAAATACATTGTTTATGTGTATGAAAATTCCATAATCAAACCCATTAAGTATAATTAATATCTACTGATAAAATGTTTAAGTAAATAAAACAGGACCCTAGGCAAGTAATTATTAAAAGAGATGAAGAGCCTGTTCTTCCATCCTGTGTGCTCAGATTGGAACCCAGTGAAGAGAAAAGGCTTTAAAATGTTTATCTCATCCTTGAAATTCAAGAACAACACACAAACCTGACTGGGACTGCTAGTCACATGAATTTAGAGGGTTCTCTGAGATCTTAATAGCTCTGAATAAATTAACATCTTCTCCTCAAAACAGAAAGGCACTGGAGATCTTTAGTGTCAAACGTCAATCATCTTCATGATGGTTGTGGACCATCCAAGTAGATGCTGCAACTTTCAGATACTGGGAACAAAGGAACCCAGCCCTGCTGATCAAATCTGCCTGCAAATTTTCCTAGATGTGGCCACTGAAGATCTGCAGCTCAGTCTCAATGTAGGTCTCCCAATGACTGGAGTTGGGGGCTGTTGCTAAAGCTGGTGCCTGCCTGTGGATTCCAACAGGGCTGCCTCATCTAGCCTCAGTAGGAGATGATGCCTAGAGACTTGATGGGAATGGGAGGTGAGGGTAGGGGTGAGGAACATTGTGACAGGGGTACCAGGAGGTGGGCAGCATTTGGGATATAAATAAATAAATGAATTACAAAAAGGAAAAAAAAAAAAAAAGAATCCTCTGAGACTACTTCCATGAATTCTAGCCTTTTCTATTTCTGACCTAACCCTTCCCCTTTCTTGGAGTTAGAAATAACAGATTTTATTACCATGATTTGCTGTTTAAAACACAGGAGAAAGTTATTTGTATTTAGAGATGGAGAGATACAGTTTATTTTTATGGGTTGCCTTGAGGACAAAGGGACCCCCAAGGGTTTATATGTAGGCTGGATTGTTTATGTCAATAATGATAATGATGACAATAATGATAAAAACCAAAAAAAAAAAAAAAATGGTGGCTTTCACACTAACCCTGTCCTATTCCTCAAGGATATCAGCACGCCATGATGCTTAGAGGTAGCTTCTGGCCAAGGAATGGTAGAAATGCATGGAGAAAATAAAAGGTCTTCAAACCACAGGAAGGTGAAAGAATCCTCTCTTCATACTCTCACTCAGCAGCTAATAGAATTATAGGGTGATTGGTGTAGTGGATTTAAAAAGAAAGGATAGGATAGGGATTTCCCTGTTGCTAAGGGATGGAAGGTAAGTGGTCCAGCTCCTTTCTGTGTCTTCCTCCTCCTCCTCCTCCTCCTCCTCCTCCTCCTCCT
>NC_034593.1:54765207-54779900 GCF_900095145.1 Mus pahari
GGGCGGTCCGGCGGTGGGCGGTCCTGCACGGCGGGCGGTTCGAGGACGCTGTGTTCTGGCTGGTCTGGTGCGCTCCAGCTGCTGTGCTCTGGCGTCCCTGTAAAAGGCAGGACCTAACAACCAAAATAGACCAAAGAGGGAAATAACAGGAACTATTACCCAAAAGTCCTTCCTACCATTTCCTCTTGTGATGGAGAAGACAACAAAAACAAAAACACAACAACACAAAACAAACAAAATAACCACCCCAAAACAGAAGTCATGTCTCAGTTCCCTCTTTGAAGGAAGACTGAATGAACCATGGATCATGTCATTTCTTCCTTACTCTCATTCCATTTCTAACATTGTTAGGAAACTGGCCAAATTTCGAACTAAAGCCTCTTTTCACAGCAATCTCTTTGAAGAATATGTTTACCAAAAATTCCAGGGCAAAGAAAGATAACTCTAAATTGCTTTAGTTTCTACTAAACTTTACTTTTTTTTAAAAAAAAAAAGTTTTCATAATTCTTAGATTGAAAAGCAACCTGTAAATAGGACAGAAGTCTGAGGAGAAAACTTTCTGAAAAGGTGGCAATACTGCTAAGGCCAAAGCTCTATGGTTTCCTTAGCTCTCTGGGTTATGTATCCCAAAGCAGTCCACACAGTTCAAATAATTCCTTGTGGAACAAGAAAGATACATACAGAAGGACATTCAGAAAATAAATCAGGGCCAACTCCTTCCCTGCTTCAGGCTTTGTGATTCTGCCTAGGACCTAAGAGATGGGCAATAAGTTGTAACTGATGCAGGGAAAGCAGGGACATCTATTAGCAATCTGGTCAAAGATACAGCCGTATCAGTACAAAGACAGTTATTTTCCCACTCCAATCCAAATATAAGGAAGAGTAACAATTTCTCCAGAGTCTTCTTCAGTGGTGCCAGGCAAAGTGGGACAGTTGGCAAGAGCATGAGGCCATGCCAGACAGATGGGGCTACCCTTTCCTGGGGCACAGAAAGAGGTAAGAAAAGTATATTAAACAAAAGAGCACCACCATTTTGCTAACTTTGGCATCCCTGCCCTCCTCCCCTTCATAAACCTGTACTCAGGGAGTAAGCCAGAGAGCAGAAAGTATGCATGGCTGTTGCTTCTCATTCCCTATAATACTCTCTGTGGGCAGATTTTATCCAATAACTGGGAAGCTCTTGTCAAAAACAAACAAACAAACAAACAAACAAAAGGTCCAAAGAGGCCTCCTACATGAAAAATTCTGTCCCTTAGCCAGGGTGTGATGAGACTGTTCACAACAGCTGAGTTCTGACTGCTTACCTAAAGGATTCAGCATAGAGTTGGATGAATGATGACCTAGGCCTGGTTCTTGCCTCCTAGCACTAATTCCTTCACATTACTGAAGAAGGCAGGAAGAGCTCCCCTTCTGGTTCAACTTTCACACAGCCTCCTCCTCAACCATGCTGCTCTTTCTAGTTTGGCTGTGTCCCTGGAGGCAGGCAGTGACTTACCACATTAACTAAATCAGACCCATGGAGTCAAGAAGGGACCATCCCACTGAACTCATGTCTACAGCATCTTCTGGGGAGGTGGGGGGGAGAGGATGAGAAAGAGAACAAATAAATACTGCAGACATTTCTATTACCTTCCCAAGGATCATAACTGAACCCTAAGCACCTCTGAACAATCAAGTTTTCCTTGGCCAAGCCCATGTCATTGGGCAGAAAGGAAAGAAAGAGGGCCAAAGGCTTGGTCTTTTCCCCACATGTACTGAAATCACTAGTCTGCTGGTCCAGTGGAAAACAGTTTTGTACGTTCCTTCTCCTGATAGGCCACGCTGTAGAGCCTCCCCACCAACTGCAACTGTGAAATCTTTATCTTGGTTAACCTAAATTGATATTGCTACTAACCAGATATCATGTCTGATTTTTATTTGTATCAGAAAAGTTCTAGTCAGACAATTAGAAATCAGAAGGGCAAGCTTGCCCTTTCCTTGTGCCTGTCAGTATCCAAACTGCAAGAAGCCCTTGACAGGGAGTAGACAGAAAACCCAAGGAAAATACGATTTTATATACTGGGCAAACAAATGCTTACTTGTGCACAGAGGGAGGAAGGCACAGGGATCTTATGTATCTTTAGGTGTGCCTAGAAATTAACACACATTACAAAATGCCCAGGCTATGCACATCTTACTACTATGCCCAGCATTCCAGAGATGGTTCACTTCAAAAGGACTAGAATCTAACCTGGTCTGCAGGTCAGTCAACGGAGTCTGCAAGAGAGAGAGTGGGGACTGAAGGACAAGAGACTCGAAGAATAGAGACAACACAGGCTCTCAAGGATAAGGATCAAGTCTCATTTGTTGGAAGGCAACTATGGGTATATATGCACTCGATAGGGAGTGCAGCTGGAGACACTCAACCACAGGTCCAGGATGTGTAGGAGAAAAACAAGAGGTTATCAGAGTGTTCAGCTGTGGTGGGCTTCTTGCAAAAACATCATGCTAGGAAAACAAGTCTCTAGTCAGGGTGGAAAAGTACCACCTGTAAGTAAATAGCCCAAGATGGCTGCAGAGATGACAGCCGCTTTCTGCTAAGAGTCAGCTTCCAACAAGAATCCCTAAAGTCTTAAACTGGAATTTTTTTTTTTTTTTTTCCGAGACAGGGTTTCTCTATATAGCCCTGGCTGTCCTGGAAATCACTATGTAGACCAGGCTGGCCTCGAACTCAGAAATCCGCCTGCCTCTGCCTCCCGAGTGCTGGGATTAAAAGCATGCGCCACCGCGCCCGGCTTAAACTGGAATTTTTAATGCTGGGATTGTGAGTGGCACTGAGACTTTAGTCTATCCCCCCATGCCCCAACACACACTTACTCCTCAATCCACAGCACCTGTGTATGGTATTGCCCACTAGGACAGACTGGCAGACTCTCATTTGGCTGCTTCTGCAGTTCTGTAGGTATGTGCTGCAGCTCTCTAGGGGCCATCCTCAGGCTCTTCAGTAAAGGAGCAAAGAGGGAGAGTATACTCCTTTGTCTTTCCTGGGACACATGCCCAAATCTTCCCTTTCAGTCTCTGTGAAGCAGCCACACTTGGCTGCCCTATACATCTCTCAAGCTGAAAACAGAATTCATCTACCAGATCTGTTCAGTAGATTAATACAGTTGGCACTTAAGAAATGTGGGTAGTCTAGTCCTTGTCCCACAGTGTATTCACACTGGAACATCTCTTTCAGAAGCCATTAATTCTTTTCTACCTTGAAATATCTTGGCCTTGTTATGTCCCCTTAACCAATGTCTCTATAGACCAAGGAGCTTCTCAGATCTCTCAATTTGAGTGTCTTCTGTGCTCATTATAATGTTTTAGGTACTTGAGACAAGCTATAATCTTCAAGTAGGCCTGGCCCATTGCTTCACTATTAACTGCATTAAATAACTATTTGTGGAAAGAATATCTAAATCAATAAAAGATGCTCAGATATAGTAGCAAAGGTAATAAGTCCAATCAACATACTCCCTTTACATTATCTAAATTATTGTGCCAGGCACAATAAAAGTAAATGCAGAAATATGTCCCACGGTATACCATTGACTACTTAATTCAATATGGCTTTTGAGTATACCAGTGAAGTGCATTGTTCAATGTACCCTTTCAGTTCAGTTTTAAAGAGTATTTAGTCCTGCTTTTCAACTTCTCTGAAACTGGAATGTTTCTTGAAAGCAGCAACTGGCCAAGTTACTGTGATGACAATACACACACACACACACACACACACACACACAGAGAGAGAGAGAGAGAGAGAGAGAGAGAGAGAGAGAGAGAGAGAGATCCATGTAATTATACTGAATTAAAGAATTACAATATGGCTATTAGTGGCTAGAAAGGAAATACCAGACACTGAACTATAACATGTTCTCAAGAAATATTGTCTTGGTTTCATTTTTTGCACACAGTCTTTCTCTGTGTACCTCTGGTTGTCCTGGAACTTGCTCTGTGTTCCAGGCTGATCTTGAACTCACAGAGATCCACATGCCTCTATCTCCCCAATGCTGGGATTAAAGGTGTGTGCCACCACACCCACACCAGGCACTCACCAAGGTCTGACACTATTACTGATCCTCTGATATGCTTACAGATGGCATGGGTGCCCTCTGAGAAGCCTTACCAGCAGCTAACTGAGACAGACGAAGATACTGACACCCAACCATTGGACTGAAGTTGGGGACTCCTGTGCTTGAATTAGGGGAAGGATTGGAGAAGCTGAAGAGGAGGGAGACCCCATAAGAAAACCAGCAGTCTCAGTCTCAACTAACCAGGATCCCAGGGAGCTCCCAGAGACTGAGCCACCAATCAAGAGCTTGCATGGGCTGGTCCTAGGCCCTGGCACATATAGAGACAGCATAGGTCTGCCTGGTCTGGCCTCTGTGGGAGAAAATGTGCTTAATCCTCCAGAGACTTGCCCCAGGGAAGCAGGAGGCCTGGTGGCTGAGGAGCACCCTCATGGAGGCAAGGGGCAGGAGGAATGGGATCAGGAATTGTGGGAGGAAAGGCTGGAGCACGCAGGGTGGGGTGGGGTGGGGGTGGGGGGAGGGGCAATGACTGGAATGTAAATAAACAAATAAAATTAAAAGAAATATATAAAAGACTTAAATAAATTCTACAAAATAGAGTTAAATGGGCTATTCTGTATAGCCAAAATATACTAAAATTTTAGATTTGTGTTAAATAAATCCACTGAACTGGAAAATGTAAAAAAGAAAAAAAAGAAATATTGTACTATTGGTGCTCTTTTTTAGGGGAAAACCACGCATATTAGTAGCTGTGTGAAAACAAAAGTGTTCTGAAGCAATAATATAAACTTCCACCAATTCACTCTGCTTATATTTTACACTTCTATATGTGCACAAGAGAAAAAAATTGTCTAAGCTAATGTAAAAAATACCTCTTCAGTAAATATAAAGAATTCCTTATGATGCTTCATTGTGTCATATTTTAATTAACTAGCTTTGCAATTCATATATTGTAGTTAGGGTTTCTACTACTGTGACAAAATCCTATGCCAAAAAACTAGTTGGGGAGGAAAATGTTTATTTGGCTTATACTTTCATATCGATGTTCATCTCCAAGGGAAGCCAGGACAGCAACTCAAGCAGGGCAGTATCCTGGAGTCAGGATATGCAGAGGGTGTGGAGGGATGCTGCTTCCCAGAACCACTAGTTCAAGGATGGCATTGCCCACAATGGGCTGGCCCTTCCCCCATCAATCGCTAAGAAAATGCCTTTCTGCTGGACCTTACAGAGGCCTTTTCTCAATTAAGGTTCTCTCCATTCAGATAACTCTAGATTGTATATTAAAGATGATATAAGACTAGCCAGTACAGCAACCAACTGACTATGCCTTAGATTTGAAAATATCTAATAGACTACGTGGAGGCTAAAATACGCAGTCTGTGTGCTTGCCAACTTTCCTTAGTTTGTTGTTTCGATGCTGTTTTGGGAGTAGGCTGTTGCTTAGGAAGGAGGTGAGCAGACTGTGACTTCTTCATCACAAGTCACAGCTCAAGAACCAACATGACCTACAGGGACATTAACTTCTCAGGCCATTACTCGAAGTTTTTAAACTTTGATCACAGACTGTACTCTGATTCACGTTAAACCTGCCACTTATAAATCTCCACAACTTTCTGAAGTTAAATTTATTATATAAAACTAATATTATTGATATGAATATCCCCTACAGCAAGGCTCCATAGATGAACATAGAATCTGCTTCATTCTGTATGAAATTGTTGGTAAATTTTCTTAAAAATTATTTCGATAAACACTTTGATTCCATTTCTTCCAGTTCAAAAAAGTTTCTAAGATCAAAGACCTTCACTGTGTTGCTTTGGTAAGTATAGAAAAACAGAAAGAAACACCGTAAATACCACCCTTCCTTTTGCCACCCAAAGCAGAAAGAAGCATGTCATTAAACAGTGGGTGCTCACATGAAAGTTGAAAGCTTGGAGCCTGCCCTGTGTCTTGCTAACAGAACCAAGTCTACAGACCTCATCAACCAGAATCCTGTCTTCTCAGGTCACCTCATTATTCGTACATACCTGGAGTTTCACCAAGACATAGCCAACTTGACAACCAACATCCAAAAGACAAATGATCACTGGCCCAGGTTCATTTCTCTTACTCATCTACTCCCATACTCCACAGATATTTATCACTTACTGTGTGCATGAGCCACAAACGTGGCCCCTGCCCTCTTCAAAATTTCAATGCAAAGGCAGAATAGATTAAGCATTAATACATAGACATATAAGCAAGTATTCAGATTTACAAATTTCGATTAGGGTGAAAAAGAAAGAGATCTGGTGGTTGGGGGAAATCGGGGGTAATTTCAACTCAAGTTCCAATGGAGTGACAAGCCAGAAGGCCAAGAAATAAACTTGAAGGCTCTAAGGCTGTGGACTTGGCTTGACTAAATAAAGCTAGCGGAAAAAATACTAGGCTGTAGGGGTAGACCCACCTCTGTCCAGCCTCTTAATCTCTAATAAGGATTTGGAATTTACTCCTTGTACAATATTTTATTCTACATACAGATTTTCAATTTATATTGTACACACTAATAAATACTACACACTAATAAATATTTTGTATTTTGTTTACTTTTACTGTGTGACTTTCAAACATATAGGGCCCAAAGATTAGGACACGGTCCACCTGGCCTCTCAGTCAGTTCTCCTCTGAGTGCATACAAGCAAATCTGTCTGTAGTCCCCACATTATAGCTAGTAGATGAGTGAGAACCCCGAGTGAGGTTCAGTTTGACGCCCACAAGTGGCCCAGTGAAGTGGCTCAGCAGCACCAAGCTCCGACGTGGTTCACCCTTCCAACCTTCCCCTCTAGGGCTGGGGATGATCAAGAGCCCCTTTCTCTGCTCTCAGGACCATTCCCCTGCTGTGTTCCGATCTGCGACCGCGCCCTCCTGCTGGCCCCTAGGGCGGTCGCCCGCGCTCCTGCACATTCCTGTACTCAGGGTCTGGACGCACAGCTCAGGTGTGCGCGCCCGATTTGCAAATACTTAGAGCGCACACGGGGAAGGCAGGGGCGGGAACTCCAGGGCGCCTCGGAGCGAGCTTCCCCGGCGTGCTGGGGCGGGGCCAAGAGGGGCGGGGCGTAGCGCGGGGGCGGGGCCGGCGCCGCGGGTCTCTGCTGCCCCGGGCTGAGCGGTTGTCGCTGCGCTTTAGTGAGGACCCAGGCCACCCACGGGGACAGGGAGCACTCCTTGGTCTGTGCTCCGGAAGGGTGAGCGTGCTGGAGACCGCATACCGGGGGCCGGGTGGACTGGCGAGGGGCGGGCGGCTAGATGGAGACGCGGGGGAGCGTCCCACGGCGAGCTGTCCCAGCCAGCTGAACTCTTTCCAAGGGTCCTGCGGTGGCGGCGAGCTCTCTAGGTGCCGGCGGGCTTGGGGCGCGGGAAGGACGCAGAGGAGACCGGATTCATCTGATCGACCGCGGCTCGGATCTCAGTCCTCCGTCGCGGAGCTTGGCGGGAGGCGCTGTGCCCGAGAAAGGGCGGGTAAGTGCGGCGCTGCCGAGTCCCGCGCGACACCCGTGTGACCGCCGGGCTGGAACCCGGCTAGGCTCCAAGACAAGACTACTTGTCCGGAGGCAAAGTTCCTTTCTCTTGGGCAATCTGAGCAGCTTTCCCCCTCTCGGGGCTGACTCAAAGGCCCCGCTATGGACGGCGAAAGCGAGGTGGATTTTTCCAGCAACGGCGTCACCCCTTTGTGGCGGAGACGGTCCACCCCTCCGCTCCAGTTGCTCGGCCGGAGCAAGCCGCGGCCACAGTCGTACCAGAGCCCCAGCGGGCTGCTGATCACCGACTTCCCTGTGGAGGAGCTGACTGCTCTGCCCACGCCGCAGACTCCAGTCCGCGTACCCGCCGACCCGGACGGCAGGACGGTATCCAGGAGCCCCCAGCTTCTGTGCGCGCATCGGAGGCCGGTCACCAATGGTCGCACGGTGTCCCCGGACTACAGAGCTGCTTCTCCTCGACTCCGACGTCCCAAGTCACCCCTGGTTTCTTACGCGGCGTCGGGCGGCTCCCCGAAGTCCACTGCTAATGGCACGGTGGCCTCGCCCGCGGCGCTGTTGTCGCGCGCCTCCCGAACTCCGGACATCCCGGCCCCTTGCGCCCCCGATGAGGACCGCACCGGGGTGACTGCCAGTAAGGTATCTTCGCCCATTGCCAATGGCCTTGCCCTTAAAACCGACTCATCTGGCCCAGTATCACAAACTGGTCCAGCTGGGGACTTGGAGCTGGCCCCCTCGAGACTTTCTCCTGCTACCCCGCACAAGTCTTCAGAACAAAAACTACCGCTCCAAAGGCTGCCCTCCCAAGGGAATGAGCTCCCGAACCCTTCCGTGGTTTTGAGTACCAACAGCCCGGCGGCACTCAAGATGGGAAAGCAGCAGATTATCCCCAAAAGCCTTGCCTCTGAAATTAAACTGAGTAAATCCAATAGTCAGAATGTGGAGCCCCATAGGAGGCTTCTCAAGGTGCGCAGCATGGTGGAGGGACTGGGAGCACCCCTGGGCCACGAAGGGGAGGAAAGCGAAGTCGACAACGACATGGACAGTCCCGGCTCCCTTCGGCGAGGCTTGAGGTCCACGTCCTACAGAAGGGCAGTGGTCAGCGGCTTTGATTTTGACAGTCCCACCAGCTCAAAGAAGAAGAACAGAATGTCCCAGCCTGTCCTGAAGGCGGTAATAGAAGACAAGGAGAAGTTCTCTAGCCTGGGAAGGATAAAGGTAGGACTGGGCAGGCTCACATGCCATTCATTAAATCCAATGTGAACGTGTTGGGAAAGCATTGAATGCTCATGGCACGTGAATTTAATTCAGCCACCAAATCATGGAACAGTGTTTATTTTAGTCACCATGTCCCATGTTTGTGTTTTATTATTATTAATGAATGTTTTTTGACAAACTAATAGCTTAGAACTTGTGTGAGGGTATGAGGTATTGTGCCCTGATATGGGCCTAGCAGTTGTCCTTACTCAATTTTTTTTTTTTCCACCGTGATCTAAAGGAAAAGGGTCAACCAGAGAGGAATGTTTTGGATGTGCCATCTTCTTAGAAACAAGGGGGATCTAAGCAATAGAGCAGTCACATCCTTTTTTTTTTTTCCTTGATTAATCAGACAACTGGAAGCAGTCTATAGAAATGTCACACATGCAATACACAAGCAAGCCTGTTTTATTTTATACATACAGTCTTAAAGACATTACATAACATTTTATGTGCCCCTCCCCCCCGCTGTCAGAGATAGCAAAGTTCAGTCCCCAGTGAGAGTGAATCACAGTGAAATGAGCGGGAGCGCTGGTCATTTGAGGATTCTTCCTCTAGTTTAACGGGATGTGGGGACGCTCTACATTTTATTTTATTGTTGTGGTTAATTGCCATGGGGATTCTCAGCCATGTGCTTTTGGAAATCTGAGGGAAATAGCAGAAAGGGGCTTTGGACTTAAAATAGTTGTACTTACTTGGCTTATTTACACACATTTTTCTCTCCATTTTGTTTTTTCTCTTAGAAAAAAATGCTGAAAGGACAAGGACCATTTGATGGGGAAGGTAAGCATTTAATTTTCCAGACTTTTATTGCAGCTTCAATATGGTACATCAATTATAAGTTGAAACCTAACTGCAGTAACAAGGACACTTGGGATGAAAAAAACCAAGGATGCCCAACTTTGTCTTGGATTATCCAGCACAGAGCTGTGTCCACCCAGCTAACCATGTTTATCCATGGGGACATGTTTATAAGCTGGTAACCTTTGCAGTTTACATCTAGACAGCTTTTCATTTCTTAAGCCTGGCTCCCTCCCCACCTGTTTCACAATGTGGGGGCGGAGCAAGCTCTAGCTCTTCTCCCAGGCTCTTTGGGACTGAAGCTTGGATCCTCTGTGGTATTTCCTTAGGCCACTTCTTTTTGCAGTATTTCCACATTTGAGTTTCATTTCTGAAACTTCCTGTTTTCCTGCTAAGCTTCACCTTTGGGGGAAACGCAGGTTTTCTGGAGAAAAAAAAAAAACAAAAAACCATAATCTTAGGAATTTCTATCCTGTGTATTATTTGTTGAGAATTTCAAAAACAAAAGCAGCTTCAGCCAGGTGTTCACATGCTAATCAGATTAGTGGACTCTGTAAATAGATAGGTCAAGGGGCCAACTGGGGGGAGCAGAGGGACCAGGCCCAGCTGCAGCCCGGAAACTCCTGGGGACTTGAGTAGAACTTACTTTCTTCATTGCTTTGAAATGCTGAGAGTTTCCATCCTTTAATGAATAATGAAGGGAAGTACGCCCTTACATAAGAAAAGCTAATAGAAAATCATGCAGATATAAAATACTTAATTTGGATGATTGTAAAATAGTTCCTGCATAACTACAAATGAGTAATTTATCAAGTCATTGTAGAAAGTAATTGTTATTTGGAGAAGAAACCCAGATACGGTATTTTGACTAGTTGGGATAAATTCATCTCTTTGATTCTATAACTAGTGAAATCAAAAGCTCTGAGAATTTTAGTAACTCATCCCCCTGGACACCTTTGGCAGCACAAGCTGAGGGACATAGAACTGCTGCTTTTTGTCCTTTGCTCTTTCCTGAGCCATTGTATGAATGTGAAGTCAACAGCCTTCAGATCTTTATTTCCTTCAGAGTTGTGGTTCTCAACCTGTCTAATGCTGCCCTTTAACACAGTTGTGGTGACCCCCAACCACAATTTATTCCATTGATACTTTTTAACTGTGATTTTGCTACTGTTATGAATCATACTGTAAATATCTGGTATACAGGATATCTGATATGCAATGCCTGTGAAAGATCCTTCACTCCCAAAGGGGACAAGGGGACATGACCCACTGGGTGAGAACCATTGTTTCAGAGGATTGATTTTTTTTTTTTTTTTTTGTGACAGGGTTTCTCTGTGTAGCCCTGGCTGTCCTGGAACTCACTTTGTAGACCAGACTGGCCTCGAACTCAGAAATCGGCCTGCCTCTGCCTCCCGAGTGCTGGGATTAAAGGCGTGCGCCACCACGCCTTACTGGTCTTTTTTGCATCTTGGAACTTCATCTAGATTTTGTTTATGTCTTGAAGGCTTGAACATTTTGAGTGTTTTAAAGTCAGAACAGTTGTGTGTGAGTTCCTTGTGCCAAGAGCTGTTTCTGAGTATCTTGTCTATTCTTGTGCATGATGGTGGAGACATCCATTTTTACATATATGTAAGTGAAGAATTCAGGATTCTTAACTGTTAATGGTTACAAGAGTGCACCTTTAAAAGCAGTGTGGTGCCAGGTTCTACCATAGACACAGTACACACAGAGCTATTTGTGGTTGCCAAGAGAAAAAGCTGAGGCAGGAAAGCATTTTTAACAAGCTAAGTCCTACACCAAACTCAGAATCTTCCTCATCTACGCCATAATTGCTTCTGACATTCCTATCTCCTTTTTTCTGTCTGTACAATTGGAGTCTGTACAAAACTTACCCTACTTCTCTCTATTCCCACATCCAGTCTGTTGACAGTCCATGCTAAGTGGGGAAGCTCAGGTCTCTCTTACCTTCCATTGACTACTCCATTGCCTGCTCCATTGACCTTCCTTTGACTACTCCATTGACATCCTAATTAGTCCCCTGGGGAGCTAGTGCTTGGCTAGCCCATTGAAGTAACTCTGTTTCTGGTGGATTCCCTTGTACAGAGGATAAAAGACAATTACCAAAGTGTAAAAGAAACCGAGTCCTTTTCTACTCAGGAGAAAATCCAATTGTTTAATATGGGTTATTTAGATTTGGACTGTGTGGCTCATTTCTGTAAGTGTATTTTACATTGTTTAACCACTGCACACACCTGCCATACAATCACCAAGACGTTTATTAGTGTTTCTAAGGCTTATATTGTCTGTTGTTTTTGATTTTGTCCATCTGCCTTTTCCTTGAGCTGTTCTTTCTCTGCATTCAGAGACTGAATTTTCCTCATTGGTGTCTCTCCTTCCTGTAGGCTGTATCATAACCCTGCTGGCAGTTCTGTCTGAGCGCCTATACATACACGACTCCTTTTTTGGCAGTGTGTATTTATGTTAGATCATGTGCTTTCAGCCCTTCAATAACTTGTAATTCCACTTGGAGTAAAAATCAGGGTCCCTTCAGTGATCCGACATGATCTGCCCTGTATTCACTCTCCTGCCTCATCTTCTCTAAGTTTGGTCCTCTCCTGGTCCTCCTACCACACTGGCTTTGCTGCTGCTTGTCCATACACACTATGTAGACTGCTGCCCCAAGGCATTTGGACTTCTGTTTCACTCTCATGAAATATTCTTTCCTGGTCTAGGGAGATGGCTCAGCAGATAAAGTGTTTGGAACACAAACATGGGGTTCTGAGTTTGTATTACCTAAGCTCACATGAAGCAAGATATGCTAGAGCTCATGTGTAACCCAAGAGTTCCTATGGTGAGTTGGTGTATGCAGCTGTGAACAAGAGAGCCTGTCTCAAACAAGGAGGAAATCAAAGACTGACACCAGAAGTCTGTCTTCTGACTTCTCAGGCAGGCATGCTGTTACATACTGGTATAACACACACACACACACACACACACACACACACACACACACACACACACACACACTCGGCTCTTTCCCTATTTGTACAGATGGCTTGCCTTATCTCTTATGTCTTGCCTTACAAGTCACTCCTGTGAAGCCTTTGTAAACCACCCTACTTAAAATGAACTTAGGTTCTTCCCAGAATTTCTTACCCCTTCCCGTCATTTGTTTTTCTACACGACAAAATACTCCATATTTACAGTAGTATGAAAGTTAGTTGTTTATTTCAGTTCTCTTTGATTTTATGTCCACTTCACGGACACTGAGACTTCTCGTCTTTTTTGTCCATTGTCTTCCCAGTTGCTTGGCAGTTGCTGGCATCGAGTAGACATTTCCTAAATGTCAGTTGGATGAATAAATGCATGAGTAAGAAATTCATTTTCTTACTGACTTATTGGTTCATGAGGGGATAAGAAGTATCTTTTCCCTTTTAGTGTTAGAAAATAAGATGTTATGATGGACAGTGAATGTTTACTAAATAGGTAAGCGAAAGAACACTGATAGACTGAAGAAAACCTAACATACAGATTTACTTCAGCCTAAATTACAATGGACTGAGACTATTTTTCATGGGTACTAGACAAAGACATTGAAATTTTGCTTTAGTTGGAATGTTATAAATTCTTTGATGACAAAATATACTTGTCTCTTCTTTTCAGATATTAATTAAACCAGCACTAAACATTGTATAAAACATAGAGTTTTGTTTTTGTTTTTGTTTTGTTGTTTTTTTTTTTTTTTAGAGCAAGTAGCATAGCTATTTGGGGGCGATTTGTGACCTATCTGACTTGCTTTCTTGAAGAAAATGCAGTCCTGTATCAAAACTACAAAGAAAAGGCCCTTGATATCGACTCTGATGAGGAAGCAGAGGCCAAGGAGCAGAAGGCAGAGGAGAGAATCGTGATTCACCACAAGCCCCTGCGCTCCACGTGGAGCCAGCTCTCCGCGGTGAGTGTTTGCGTTCTTCTTCTCTGTCTGCGGGAGATAAAGGCCAATTTGTGGAAACCATGCATGAGTGTGGACTTTCACTTTTTCTACCAACGATCCTGTAATTCTAAGACAAAAAGCCTCTTTGGATGTAAAATGTTTCTGGAAACTCTGCAAACACTAGAAAGAACACGGAGCTTGGCCGTCTGATCAGGAGAAGCAGGATGGATAAAGTGACGTGACATGCTTTGAGACTGGTATACTGTACACTCAGTAGGTTCTCGGCATCCTCCATTTTCTGTTTTATACAGTGTAAGTGTAGTGATAATATATCCCAAATTCTTTCATAATTGGCTACATATATATATGTGTATGTATATATATACACACACGCACACACATATATATGGATGTAGACATATAAATCTGTTGCATGGGTATATATGTATATTTGTGTACTTGTGTATAATGGGGGAGTCAATTGCAGTTATTTCTTAATGTATTTTATTTCATATAGCCATATTGATATTTCCTTGAAGTTATCTAATGAATATCTATTTTCTGTGTATCTTCTGTATATATGGTCCTAATGCTTTTGTAATAATATATAATTTTGTCTTTCTGGATCAAACATATTTGGTTTTTAGCTGTAATCGGCTTTCTTCCAGGCTTATGCCATGTGTTGCTTTGTTGTCTAAATGGAGTTTAGACATTGAATGTCTGACTTCTTGATATGTTAGCAAGTTGAAAGGAGTTTTGGTGGCTAGGCATGGGTGGGGAAAAAAAAAAAGAAAACAAAAAATAAGTGCAGCTCTGAGAGTCTCAAGCACTACTGGACCTAGCGTCAGCTCCCTCCTAAGCTATGCTAAGCATTGTTCAGTTGTGATTCTCTTGGGCTTTGGAAATCCACTAGCATAGGAAACAGTTGCTAAGCACCCAGAATCTTGGAAATGCTATGCTAAAGGCAGGGGAAGAACTTCTGGTTCTAACTCTATGTCTCCTTCTTTAACCTGTATGTAATCTCAAAATCTAGGATCAAGTCCCTTCTCCCTATCTCCCTCCCATCTATATATCTATATCTATATCTGTATCTATATCTATATCTCTCTCTATATATATACACTCATACATATATAT
>NC_034593.1:54780405-54803381 GCF_900095145.1 Mus pahari
GTAGCCCTGGCTGTCCTGGAACTCACTCTGTAGACCAGGCTGGCCTCGAACTCAGAAATCCGCCTGCCTCTGCCTCCCGAGTGCTGGGATTAAAGGCGTAAGCCACCATGCCCGGCTTCTATGACATTCTTAAGATTTCTTTCTTTCTTTCTTTCTTTCTTTCTTTCTTTCTTTCTTTCTTTCTTTCTTTCTTTCTTTCTTTCTTTCTTATGGCTCTAGATGCTGAAATGTCTCCAGAAAGTTGATTTATTAATAGATTTATACTCTAATATAACAGTCTGACGTATATCAAAACAGATACCTGGATGTGGAAGCAAATTCAGTTCATTTCATAGAGGACCTGGGAGAAGAGACCTGCTTTTGAATTTTCCCTCAGTGACATCAGCTATACTTGTTCTAAGCTTAAGTCCTGGGGTTGGTTTCGAACTCTCAGCAGACATGTGGACTTCTGTGTCAAAGTTTGATCCAGCTATGCATCATGAAGCTGCCTTGTTCATGACCTCCTGGTGTCTGGCTTCCAATGAGATGAACAAGCACAGATACAGTTAAATAGTACTGTGCATCCTTTAGTACAGTTTTCCATGAGTTCATTCTTTTCCTTGGCCAGGAGGAAATGTGCTGGTATGCCTTTAATGTTGCATACATTATCTTTTAGAGGGCTCCTAGTGGGTCTCACGTGTATTTATTGTCTTGCTTGGCTGTTCCCTGATCAGACCTTTGCCATCTATAGAGCTGCTTAGGTATGAGTCTGCATTTTCTTTGCATCTTTTATATTTTCTTTAAGCTCACATTTACCTTTAACATATTATAAAGTGGTATTACTGTATAGAACAGTTAAAACACACACACACACACACACGGCTTGTAATGGTAACACATCTCCATGCTCCCATCAGCTATAAGGAACCAGGGAATCAAGGTTAACATACTAGCCTATATTCTTCAGCTTCTGTTTTGTTTTTGTTTAGGGGAAGTCCAGTTCAGCAGCCCCTGCTCTCCTGCGTTCTCTTCCTACCTCCCCAGAGAATTCGGAGGGCCTTTGCCCTTGCCATATGGCTTTTCTTTTTCTAAAATGCTTGTTAAAATATAGTCTTGCCATTTAGCCCAGACTGTCCTCCACATATCTGGCCTTAGTCTTTGGAAGGCTGTGATTACAAGTGCCTACCTAGGTCATGCTTACCCAAGATTGGAATTCTATGTAGAACAAAGATGAAGCTGATGCTGGAGCTTCGCAGAGGTGATACTTTAATACCAAAGGGCAGCTACCAGAAGCTATCTGTTAATAAATGCACAGGTTGCAGTCAGCACCGCAAGGGGAGGAGGCTTCATGAGGAAGTAACACTATCAGGGGAAGTGGTCCTGGCACTCCTTATCTGTCCGCCCTCACATCCCGATGCTTTCTTAGAGAGTGGAAGCAGCGTTGAAGGTGGTTCTCTGAAGGCTTCTGTTATTGAGACTAGTTTTGGTATCATTTTGCCACGCTTAACTTTTAATGGGTTAAATTAGTGGAGGAGCCCTCACCTGGCATCTGTGCCTGGGTCACGATTATGCAGCATCTTCGTCGTGTGTGGCTTTGATCCCCATGAGAGAGTAAGACAAGCAGTTTTCTAGCAGTCATTAGGTGTCAGTTTGGCATACATTTAACTTTTTACTTAAAAGGTCCCTGTGGGAGCGCACATGCACCTTGACCACTGTTGAACATTTATTTTCAAAAAGTCTCTTATCTCTGTTGCAAACACCTGCCTGCCTTCTGGTATGATGCAATTTTCTTATCTGTTGACCGTAAGAAGCACGCAGTACGCCAAAGTCTCTTTTGATGTGCAGCAATTTGCAGTAATTTATGGCTGTTATATAAGCTCTTTAAGCCTTCATTCTGTCGTGTAATTTATCTGAGTGTTTTTATTCGTATGACTAACGCCTTTGATTTCATTGGATAATGCCAGGTAGGAAAGTGCTCAGCTGCACAGGTGGCAGGTGGTCCTCATTTACTGGGATGTGACAGATTGAACTGTGGCCTTAAAATCTTCTAGGGGTAAAGGAGAGGCAGACCTGTGCAAGAGAGGTGTTAATTGGTTCCTCAGTGGAATGAGCATTTAGATTGCACAGAGTTCAGATGAACTGGTGGTATGTGCATTGATCAGTGCTGTCTCAGCCCACAAGTTCTCCCTGGAGAAGTGGGATGTTCTGTTGTAATCCAGAATGCAGTCTTTCCTCTCCTAGGATGGGACACGCTCTGTCCTTGTTCACTTGACTGTTGTCATATCTGTTCTTGCCTTCAGGAATTTTAGTACCCAGGATTTAGCTGCTTAAGTGTGGAGGGGACTTTAAGTTTTGAGCTTGTCAAATTGTTTTAGCCCCAAGAGATGATTGATTATCTGGAACGGTGCCCAGAATCAGGGAACCTGCTGCACACAGGTGAATGGCACAGTGAGTCACCCAAATCGGCAGCATGAACCAGAGCCAGCCGTTCTTGGGTCTCTGGGAAAAGCTGTGGGTTTAAAGGAAAATATTGATTGTGTTAGTCAGGGGTAGAACACTGGGTACTTGTTCCGCTCAGTGCCGGGTGCTCTGCCAGTTGAGTCCTGGCTGGAAAGTGAGCTCCGCTTTCCTCCAAAAATTTGTCATTACTGGAATCACAAGAGTATCCTGCTCTTCTGTAAGGACTTTAGCTTTTCAGCATTAGCCCTCTCCCCAGGCACATGCTGGGGATGCTTAAAAAGTGACTGTGAAACCAGTGTTTATTCAGTCCCTTCAGTGACAGCACCAATGGAACACTTGTCAGCCGCAATCTGACCGCATGGCGGGGGGGGGGGGGGGGTGTTTGTATAATTTTTGCTACCTTGAATGCCTGATACCTTCGAGAAGGGTATAGGGTGTGCAGGCTACATAGGCAGAAACTGGATAATGCTGGCATACTTCCCACACCTAATACAGTCATCTTCTCATGGACTCTCCTGCACTTGCTGACAAATGACTCTATCGGGCATCAGGCATCCATGTTTATAGAGTCCAAACTCTCCAGTCAGGGATTGGTTTTTATATTTTCACCAGAGTACTTTGGCTATGTTTTTAGTGGCTAATGGTGTGATGTAGGACTGTATATTCTCTGCTTTTGGGCATATGCAGTCACCTTTGGGAGGCTTTTTGGAACTTGCAGAAATGAGAAATGGAAAGTGTGACGTTCATGAGAATAATTTTGTTGGCTTAAAGATAAGGCAACAAAAGGCATCTTTTGAGTTTTAGCAGTATAATCTGATGGGACCTATGCTTTTGGGTTTAGACCTTATATATTTCAGAAGATACTGTTTTTGTTTAAAACCAGAGATCAACAAATGTTAAAAAAAAAATAAATGTCATTCCTTTTTGCAGAAATGCTTAATACATTTAAAAGCCAAATAAAACTTCCATTTTTGCCTTTAAATTTATTACTTGCCCATACTTGTTGCTTAAAATAGTAACATCTGAAGTCCAGTAACTTTTCATTAATAGTTTTGTAAGACAGCAATCTGATAATTTTTTTTTACCTTAGATGGTAATTAATGCTATCTGTTGTCTTTTGAACTTAACCACCTCCTCTTCTTCTTCCTCCTCCTCTTCCTCTCCCTCTTCTTCCCCTTCCTTTTCCTCCTCCTCTCCCTCCTCTTCCTTTCCCTCCTCTTCCTTTCCCTCCTCTTCCTCTATCCTCCTCCTCCTCCTCCTCCTCCTCCAAGAGAGAATTTCTCTGTGTAGTTCTGGCTGTCCTCAAACTCATTCTAGACCAGGCTGTCCTTGAACACACAGAAAGTTGCCTCTCAAGTGCTTGGATTAAATATGTGCACCACCACTGCCCAGCTTTGAGCTTGATTTTCCATTACACTCATTTGTCCAGTGCCCACATGCATGGGCCCATATCCATGCATACAATGGTGCACAGTGGGGGTCAGAGTACAACTTTGGGAGTTGGTACTCTCAGGTCCCAGGGATCAAACTTATGTCAGCAAGATCTGTAACCTCCTAAACTCTAGCCTGTCCTCTTTTATGTTTAAAATATAGTCATCCTCCATTTTTGGCATATTTTACCCCTTGTAATTATATAGTCATCTTGGGTACCAGTGCACATGTTCATGTTGGACAGTAGGATTCGTTGGCATAGTCTTAGCGATTCTCTATGATTGTATTGAAGTATTCTCTTAGCATTTTTGAAAATTAACTTTAACTTACATAAATAATTTGTAACATGGTCCCCATGCTGAAAAGAATCCAAATGTTCAAATAAAACTGAAGCCTTTTTCAATCTTAACTAATCCTAGTTTTCCTTCCTTTCCCACAGATACATTTTTCTAAGTTTGATAGTACTTTAAAAAAATCTACATACATACTTAAGAAAAATAGGTGATATATACTCATATAAATAATTAGTATGTAAAGTAATATTTGCCCTTTCTGAATTATGAGCTTAGAAACATTTAAGATCTACACATGATTGACAGTATTGTAATTGTTAGATTATTCTGTAGGATTCATATAAATTACTTTGACCTAATGTTTTGTTTGTTTGTTTGTTTGTTTTTTTGAGACAGGGTTTCTCTGTGTAGCTCTGGCTGTCCTGGAACTCAGAAATCCGCCTGCCTCTGCCTCCCAAGTGCTGGAGTTAAAGGTGTGTGCCACCACCGCCTGGCTTGACCTATTGTTTTTACTGGCATGAACTCATTGTATGTAGAGCTGGATTTCATAAAGATGTTTTCTTTGCAGTATTTCATAGACTTGGCTTTATTTCCGCATTAACTTCCCTTTTATCTTTCTTGTATTACTTTCTTCCTTCTCTCAGCCTTCCTTCTATTGTATCATATATGTATATATTGTATATATATAAATGGTCTTATGTGTCTATATAAAAGCTAGGCTTCAGAAATGAATACATACATATTTGTATTTCTGAGTCTAACTCACTTTCCTAGATACAATAATCTCAAGCTGCCTCCGTTTTCTAGTAAATGATATAATTTCATTAGTCTTTATGGCTGAATAAGACTTACATTTGTATATGCATACAATGTTTTTATCCATCCATCTGTTGATGAACACATAGGCTGATTCCATTACTTATTTACTGTGAATAGTGCCACAATAAACATAAATGTGACAGTTTCTCTGGTTTATTGACTTAGGGTTTAGCTGGGTCATATTTTCAGGTTTATATGGGGCTCCATACTTATTTCCATAGTAGAGGTCTAACTGACATTCCTGTCAACTGTGTTCCCTTTCGTCTGAATTCTGACCAGCCTTTGTCTTCTCATTGTAATTTCAGTTTTGTATTCCTTGATGGCTAAGGGTGTGGAATGTGCTTTCCTATGTTTACTGACTATGGTCATTGTGTTAGACAATTTATTGATTAGGTTGCTAGATTATTATTATTATTATTATTATTATTATTATTATTATTATTTTCGTTTTTTTGAGACAGGGTTTTTCTGTGTTGTCCTGGAACTCACTCTGTAGACCAGGCTGGCCTCGAACTCAGAAATTCTCCTGTCTCTGTCTCCTGAGTGCTGGGATTAAAGGCGTGCACCACCACTGCCCAGCTTAGATTTTATTTTGATAATTGGTTTTTAAAAAATTCTTCATACACTCTAAGTAGTAGTCTATTAGATATATGCTGACAAAGATTTTCACTTTTATAATTTTATAATCTGTCATTCACTCCACTGTTTACTTTGATGTATAGAAGCTTTTTAGATCTTGTGGAATTCCATCTGCCAATTTTTATCATTATTTTGAAGTTATTGGAGTTCTTTTCAGAAAGTCTGTGCCTATACCTGTACTCTGAAGTGTTTTCCTCTAATAGTTCTCGGGCCTTAGATTAATGTCTTTAATCCATTTTGAGTTGATTCATTTGAGCTGTGCAGGATGAGAGACTGAGGGCCAGGTTCATTCTTCCTCGTGTTTCTCCAGCAGCCTGTGCTCAGAGTCTTTATCAGAAGTCAGGTGGCTATAATTACACAGGTTCATTTCTGGGCCCTCCCATTCTGCCATATTACACCACACCACACTGCGCTCTGCTCCTTGTGTCTTTTTATGTCAGTGCCATACTGTTTTGCTACTATAGCTTTGTAATATAGCTTAAAATCAGCTCTTGTGATAGTGCCAGCATTATTCTTTTTACCCAAGGTTGCTTACCTATTAGAATCTTTTGTGCATAGGTGTGAATTTTAAGGAAAGTTTTTTTTTTTCCTATTTCTTTAAAGAATGCCATTGGAATTTTGATGAGAATTACATTGACTCTGTATATTGCTTCTGGGAGTGTAGCCATTTTCTTTACACTTACTGTATATATTTATTCAGAGTTTTGTTTTTTCAGTTTCAGTTTTTTGTTGTTGCTGTTTTTTAGTAGTATCCAAATTTGAGGACTATTTTACTGTACCTCTTTATATATTGTATATCATTTGGATGTGGTTCACAATCATCTTTAAAGGGTTTTCTTGTGCTAAAGAGATGGCTCAGTAGGTAAAGGCACTTGCCTGGCAACATGAATTTGACCCCTGACACCTACATACTGGAAAGAGAAAACTGACCTCCACACATCCCCCATCATACAAGCACCATGAGCACGCTTACACGTACCCACACATACACACATGCACGCACATGTACATATGTAAGTGTAATAACACATTTAAAGCTTTACTTTGGGTCAGGAGATGTAGTTCCTGGTGGAATCTTTAATAAATATGAATGAGACTCTGATTTCAATGTCTGTGATCAAGAAAAATGTTTGTCTGTTTGTTTGTTTATCTAGATTGTAGTCACATTTAACTTTGTAGTCCATTGTGTGAACAAATGCAGAGAAATAGAGAACTGAATTATTCTGTTTGCATCTGATTTGTTGTGGTCTGAGTGGTAGATATACCAGTATTCACATTATGGATTCTTCTGAAGGAAAAGTAGGGTATGGAAAGGTAGGGTGGTGAGTGTGTGTACATGTGGTTGTCCCTTAGGGAAGTAGGAACTAGGCCACAGTCAGGTGTTCCCAGAAAGTGGGGAGAGGTGAGCATAGGTTATTTAGTTTATATAGTGTGAGTGAAAAAGGAGATGCTTCTGTCTAAAACCAGCTCCTGAAATCCTGAGGAAGAGGATGTTATTTCACTGAGTTAAAACACCAGCATGGGATTCTGATAGGTGATAGGAGGTAGTTGTCAAAATTGTATTGCTCAGAGGTTTTTTTTGTTTGTTTGTTTGTTTGTTTTTTTAATTTACTGAGAATATTTACAGTCTGATGTTCTCCAGATGATCAGTCTGTATTCGGTCTTCAAATTATTAGGGCATTCGTTATCTGCATGCCTATTAATTGAGAAGACACAGAGGGAGTACGGAATCGGCAAACGGCTGCAGGAGAGAATCATCAGTGAGGGACAATTGTAGACTGATTCTCCCTTTGATGTGAGAAGTGAACTCTGCCACCTGAGCAAACTGCAGTGACTTCAAAACGGAGCAGTTTCTTCATTAGATGGTGAGAGATCCCACTATTGGAACTGCTGTGCTAAGGTGTGTGGTCAAATGCTCCCAGAGCAATAGGGAGGCCTGGAGACACAGAGACACCTGCATCCTTTCTCAATAAGAGCAGCAGTTCAATAGCTGGCTGTCAAGAGAGCTTGGGGCCCTCCATGGATCATCAAAATCATGATTAATTTACATGTAGTTGAACTCCTGACCAGAGCACTGATGTGCCAGGAACTGTACTTGGTCGTTTCACAGTGTATGTAGCCCTTGGGAGAATATCATAAAAATCGAGGCAGCTTTGACTCTGTTAAATATGTCTGTCTGACTCTTTGCTGCTTCAGACTCTTGAGATGGCCTGGAACACAGCCTCCCGTAATGGGCACATGTGCCCAGTCACTGGCAAAGAGGTCCAGCATTTTCCGCTAGTGCTCTGCAGTGAAATGACTTGGGGGTCTGTCTGCCGGCTCCCTTCTATAGGCTCCTTTCCCATTTTCAGTGTGCCTTCCTTCCCTCCAAAGCTCCTACAGACTGAGAGTGTCTGTGGTCCTGTAACTTTGTCTTGGGGCTGCCTAACGTGGCTTACTCTCCTGTTCCTGCCGGCTTCCAGACGTAACTCACCAGGCTGCTTTCTCGAGGAAGAGGGTTACGCAGGCTATGCTACTTTCTCCTACTTTTCAGGTCACTTAAACATGGTGTCCTGGCCAGGTGCCTGACTGGCTCAATTCTAACCAGCTTCAGCCTCCACTGTCATGTGTTATGCTATGAAGTGTGGCCACTAACCTCTTCAGGTAGTGCTTTTCTCTTTTCCTCTCACTCTCTCCTTATGCTGGATAGCTTTATGTCAACTTGACACAGCCTAGAGTTATCTGAAAGGCGGGAACCTCAATTGAGAAAAATGCCTCTGTAAGATCCAGCTATAAGACATTTTCTTAATTAGTGATTGATGTTGATAGGGCCCTGCTCACTGTGGGTCATGCCATCCCCAGGCTGATGGTCCTGGGTTTTATAGGAAAGTAGGCTAAGCAAGCCATGGAGCAAGCCAGTAAACAGCACCTCTCCACGGCCTCCGCATCAACTCCTGACCTCCAGGATCCTGCCCTTTTTAAAGTTCCTGCCCTTTTTTAGTTTTTGACCTAACTTTCTTCAATGATGAGCTACAATGTGGAATACATTTTTCTTCCAGAGTTGCTTTGGTCAGGGTATTTCATTGCAGCAGTTATAAATAAAACACTCCCCTTTCCTCTGTTCTTTCTCCCATCTGTGCTCCCCTGATGCACCCCTTCCCTACTGCCTTTTTTCCTTCCCAGAAGCTGTGCTTATAGACTAACTTATAGAAGTCCATAAGTGTATCATTGCAACTATGGTCTGTATCAGTGTGGCAGAATACAAATCTCTCCCTCTCTTTATGTGTGTGTGTGTGTGTGTGTGTGTGTATAAGTAATAAAGTCACTACATTCACTTCAAAGTTGTAACATCTGGGAAGAATGCTAGTATCTCATGACAAGTTACATTTGTTTGCTCCTGCAGTGTAGTGAATGGGACCGATAAAACAATCCTGAAACCAGCTTATACTCTAGGGATTTAGAGAACAGTTTAGACTATGAAAGGTCTAAGCAATATTTTCAGAAGAATAGAGAAAAAAAGAGTGAACTTGACTGACACAGAAATCATACACAGTGGGAAAGATTAGAATTCTATTCACAAGATGTCAGTAGATCAGACAGGACAGAGAGGCACAGAAGTTTCAGTGAAGCCAATACGTGTATAAAGTATGTCAGCAAAGTTCCTACGTAGGCAAGAGGGAACAAAGGGGACAACATTTGGTGTCTGCTCCTCAGGTCTCTGTACAGTGAGCTGCTTCACTCCTGAAGACACCCCTGTGTGCTTTGTGCACGCCTAATAGAAGGCATCAGCTTTTCTCGCCTACTCTTTTCTGATAGTCATTTTGCTCAAGTTAAATTTATTGCAGACCTAAGAAAGGACCCTCAGTGCCAGTGTTCTGAGTAACTCATTGTCTTGCACTCTGCCATCCCGATCCACCTGCTACTTTACAAGAAGAATAAACACACATAAAAGAGCAGCTAAGACGCTGGCTGCTGCCACCACCTTTACAAGCAGGTGTCCTTTTGTCTCTAAGAGAGGCATCTCACACCACCTCCCTCATTCCCTCCTGACTCAGCCCTTTGCTATGTGTCAGGACATCATTGCCAGGTATGTGGAACCCAGCCTGATCATCCTCCTTATCTCTAGTCCTCGCAGTCCTGTCTGTCACCACTCTTTCTCAACACAGCCTCATAAACCTTTCTCGGTTTGGACCAGACTCAAATCTTTCTTGCTGCGTCCTTTTCTCTTATTGTCTTCAGTTCTTCTAGTTGCTAGTGCCCACTTCTCCTTCCCTCCCATGGCTTCCCTTTTACAAGGCAGTACTGTTACTGTGCATTGTTTGTTTTATTTCTCTTCTCAGAAGGAAGATACTAAAACATTTTGGGTTTTGTTATTGAAAACGGTCCTTTCATTTAAAAGCTAAGACGTGTTTATTATAGGAAAAGTCAAGAACTACTAAGTAGACAAAAAGAAAATTGAAATTAATTGAAATCTCTCCTCATCCAATCACTGTGGACAGTTTGGTTCATAAGTTCTCTGGTCTTTAAGAAACGGTGTGTAGAGAGGGCTTGAAGGGATCGATCAGTGTTTAGAGCATATGCTGCTCTTGTCGAGGACTGACGTTCTGTTCTAACACCCACATTGAGTGCTGCAAAACTGCTTGTGTTCCTGGAGATCTGGACCCCTCTTCTGTCCACAATAAACACCTGTACTCGTGCACATATGCACGCCCTTACAAGTACACATACTTAAATATTGAAGAAACCATTAGGTTTTTAAAAATATGTACATAGATATTTTCTTTTAAGCATAAATTCATTGTTGTGGAAGTAGCTTTGTTCTTTGTCATTTTTCCTTTAACAATGTCTGTGTCTGTGAACTTGACATCAATTTTTTTTTTTTTATCTAACACTATTCTAAATGCCTTTGGCTATTACAATACTTTCTTTTATATTTTCTTAAAGCCCATATACTATTTCATTAAGTGAGTAGAAATTTAGTTCTT
Source organism: Mus pahari (assembly GCF_900095145.1). Lineage (NCBI taxonomy): Eukaryota > Metazoa > Chordata > Mammalia > Rodentia > Muridae > Mus > Mus pahari. The sequence goes on from NC_034593.1 coordinate 54,790,991, forward strand.
TATTTTTCTATTATTTGTCTTAGTTTCTAATTATTCACTCAAAATTTAATGTTACTTTTTAAAAAATAATTTTAATATATTTATTTAAAAAATTTTCTGTGTTTTCATCTTTTACGTACACATGTACATGTGCATCATGTATGTATGTGCCTGGTGCCTATGGGTCAGAAGAGAGCTATGGGTCTCCCAGAACTGGAGTTCCAGATGGTTGTGAACTACTGCATCGGCAGTATTGAATTCTGAATTCTGCAAATAACTGTTGAGCTCTCTCTTCAGCCCCTAAGATTTTTTTTTTTTATTGCAGAAGCAATACAAATACATTTTCTTTTCAGCAAAGTTGACATTCAGTTCAGACTGGCAGCTGCCTTGTCTGCATTTCCAGTCCCAACTATTCAACTGCTAATTGCTATTATTGTTCTGGTCCTCATTATTTTGTTAAATAATCCACTTTTTGAAACTACTCATTTTTGTTAAATGACATTATAGAATTTCCCTTTTATATGTTACATCCTTTCTAGTTCTCACATGTTAGCAAATCTCATATTCTGTTTTAATTACTGATGTATACACAAGAGATACATCTTACACTTATTTGGGGAAGGAGAATGTATAAATTTGGGCCCACACTCAGAAGCACACAGGTGGATGTAGATGAGGGAGAACAGTAAATGAAGGAAAGGGATTTGTTTAGTGGGAGAAATGTTGGGACTAATAAACTAGTTCAGTCAGGAGGCCGTGCTGACAGCTCAGCTCCTGATGCGGCTGACTCTGGGAATCTAATGACTTGTGGTTTCTGGGGCATTGAGGTGGGGGAGGACCTGGGCAGGAGTAGCTGTCAATCATGACTCCAACCCCAGCAAAGACATTTGAGGGGACTAGGAGACCAGAGAGTTGGTAACAAACATGAGGACTTAGAGCCTGCTTTAAAAAGCTGGATGGTGGCATGCAGTTTAATCCCAGCACTGGGAGGCTGAGATGGGATCTCTGTATCTTGGTGGCTAGTGAGCCGAGCCTAACCCATAAACTTCAAGCCATGCAAGACTTTGTCTCAAAAAGAAGGTGGTTACCTCCAAAGGAACAATAACTAAGTTTGCCCTCTGGCTTTAGATATACTCTCAAAAACATGCACCTACAAATAACACACACACACACACACACACACACAGAGGATAGTGTGCTGCAGCGGCTAAGAGGTCAGCGTGTGGAATGTGCAGGCAGGGAAGTGGTGATCTGAAAGGCAAGCTTTTCTATGTCTTACTTTTAACTTGTGAACTAGGGATAATAATATTTACCTTGAAGGGTTGTAGGTTTAAGATGCCTGAATAAAACTGTGCCTGGTGCATACATAATAAACATTTGACATGTTTGTGAGTACAGAGAACTCTCCATCAGGAGTTGGCTAGACATAGCTAGTGAGAGCAGGTGAGAGAGCTGGCTGCAAAGGAGGAATGCATGCTCATCTCCAACATAACATGAATTATTGCAGTTAATTCTTGCTCATTTAATTACTGTTTGTATTTTCAGCCTCACATCTATCTATATTGGAATAACTTACATTCATTTGGGAATCTTGGCCTTATGTAAAAGCCTCAATCCCTGACCTGTGTTATCTGATTTTCTATCATTTGAATGGATCTGATACTTGCCTGCTTGACAATGCATGGTTGCTGTTGAGGGCCAACAACTTCCGGGAGGATGATGGAATTGAGCTTAACAATAGAAGATTGGAGAGGGTTTTGGTCTTTTAAACAAAGGAATCAGGAGGTCACAGGGACATCACTTAATATATTTTAAACTGCAAATGTTTAAGGTCTGTGCCTTACTGGCTTTTTCTTTCCCTTCTTTCCTCCATGTTTGTCTTGGTTCTTTCCTTCCCTCCAAATAGCATCCTCTCTATTTACTCACTGTTCACCAGGTCAGTGGTACTGCCTCCATCTTGACCTTATATGTCTGCTCTTAAGTATGCAGGTCTCTGATACTTTGAAAGAGAGATGTCCTCTGTGCCTTGTAGCTTATATAATTGGATGTCTCAGTCAATGAAGTGGAGAGAACCCCTGGAGTCTAAATTGACCGCACCATTTCTGGACCGCATCAGCTGTGTCATTGTCACAGATGCCATGTTCTCTTTGCATGGAAAGAACTCTGGCTCATTTATACTTTAGAAGTGACGTCGTTGTGGAAGACTAGAAGGGTTCAGGAATGACTGTGTCCTATAGTATAATTTGTGCTTAGTAGCCCCATTCTACCTAGGCTGTTGGAAAGGGCCCTTGAGAGAGGAGAATGGCTACTGGAGATGAGTAACCAGCTTATTTTCTGCAATTGAGTAGACTCTGGCAAGTTAAATGAGTTTAGTTCAAACAGGAATCTAGTATAAAGTGCTTTGTGAAATGACAGGGATTTTAGATTATAAATATGTAGTATAGTTTTTAACTGTCTATACAGTTTTGAATCTTCCTGGTTAGTCAATTTACATGAGTCTCCCTATTCTGTTTTCCCTGAGTGGCAGAGAAATAGACAGGGAACACAGATACCCATCTTATCCAGAAAGAGCCTTATATCACAGAGGGGCAAGAACATAGCGTTGTTTGCACCACAGAAAAAGTTGGTCTAATGAGCCAAGTACTGATGCTCTTGATCTTGGCTCTGCACAGAGAGAGGGCCATGGACAGGTTCAGAGTTAAGGGGCTTTCTTAGAGAACTTGGCTGATAATCCTGTCACGGGGCAGAAAATACTGAATACCATCTCTGGATTGCCTGTCAGCTCTCTGTAATGTGAAGATGCTTAGCGTAATTGTACTGACTGCAGAAGTGAATCAATGGGGGAAGCTTATCTTTTTTCTTCCCTATGGCATTCGGCTTTGAAGCTTAGACTTTGCATAGTCCCAATGTTCAGGTTGCTATTAGAAAATACCACAAACTAGGTGGATTATAAAAACAGAAGTTTTTTCCTTATAGTTCCGAAGGCTGAGAAGTTCAGTTCAAGGCAGAGTTGGTATTTGGTGAAGGACTGCTTTCTGACTCAGAGTTCCTTCTTGCTGCACATGTACATAAGCCTAGGAGACTTGTGAGCTGATACCATCAGCTTGGAGGATAGGGTTTCAGAATTTGAGAGAGACCCAGATTACAGACATCAAAAAGGAAACTGGCATAAATTAACATCTGAATTCTTGCTTTGACTTATTTACCCTTCTAGAGATTTGGTAAACTCTGAGGAGAGAACTAGGCAATTTCATATCCAAGGAAGTGCTCTCTCTTAAATTTAGCAAATTGTTAATTTATCATTCAGATATATAAAATACAAAGGTCACAAAGATCAAAGGGAAAGAAATTAAGTGCTGATTACAACAGGGAATATATAATCGACAACTGAAATTATACTTGTAGCATAGTGAGTTTTCTGCATTCTCTGTCTTAAGCCATAGACACACTTTCCAGTCTTCAACACGTCAGAAGTGCAGTCTTTCACATTCTGATGCTTTATTTGAATTAATTTTTATTCACTTAAAATGGTAAAGATATTGATGTGTTTGACTGTGTAGCGTCTACTTGGCCAGATCTGAATAGTTTGGTTAACTGGTTAGATTGTGCAAAGTCAAGAACCTCACAGAGATTCTTCAAGAACTGAATTCAGCTCTTAAAGTTTCATAAATATACTTTCAAAGTTCTACTTACTGATGATAAGTAAGTTTAATTAAGCAAGAAGGTTCACATGCCGTCCCTCTGGCCATCTGCCTGTTTCCATTTGTACCCAGCTGGGGCTTTGGGATGAAGTGTATATTTAAGAAATGACAAAGGAGGCTCCCATTCTTGCATCTTGCCAGGAGACTCTAAACTGGACTGGGAAGCTATTTGTTCAGCATCTAGTGAGTGTGAAAGTTCAGCTTAGGGAAAGAAGGAATAAGAAGCTGCCCACAGGGCTAAACCCCTTTCTCCAAGCCTTGTACCAGCAATAAAGCTGATAAAGTGGGTACTGTGATTTTCATGCTAAAACTAAGATTACACAATTAGAAATAAAAAGCTGAACAATTTTAGTTTCTTTGATTGTAGATGGAAAATTAGAGCTCATATGTGTGGGTAGCTAGTATGTTATTTTCTTTTCCATACATGGAAACAAGGGATGTGCTTAAAGACATGGATTAAACATGACTATTCTTTAGATTCTTTTAGCAAGAGCTTGTGAGCTTCAGAAAGCCTGTGACATTTAAATCTGCATAGAATTGTTATGATTTAAAAAAGCCTTGCAATGTCTCATTTCAGCTTAAGTATACTGACAAGATTACTATTGAATTTTGAATATTTATTTGAAAAGGACTTTCTCAAAGCATCTTGTATACATTCTTCTTTCTCTCTCTTCAGCCTGCTTTGTACTATGCCTTCCTCCCTTTCTTCTGTCCTCCTGTTCGACGCTCCTGCACTCTCTGGCTCTCTCTGGCTTCCACCACTCAGTCCAAGGGGCATTGTGGATCCCTCTGACCTTGCTCATCTCTGCACACTTCTCCCAAGCCATCTGATCCACTCATGACCTTGTGCCTCCAGATAGCTGCCGTGCCCCTTGGGTGCTACTTAATGTGGACATGCCCTAGGTAGACAAAATGATTCTTCTGGCATCCTGTCCACGGTGTTAGTAGCTGATACAGGAGGATGGGCAGAGGGAGGACAGGCTCTGTGACCCTGGCTGCCAGCCACAAGGGACTGCTGGGTCATAACTCACTAGAGTGAACTTTCAGCCTCCTTGAATCTGCTCCAATTCAGTTTCCTTAATCATAATTCAAGAGCACTTCCTGGATTTTTTTTTTTCCCCTACTACATTTGTCTGGGGACACCACTGGCATTTTATACATGGCTTGGTGAAAGGAATATTTTGTCATTCATTGCATTAGTATTACAGAAAAGTGATGCTTCTTTGCATAGTTCAACTTCTTCCCCATCCCTAGGGTGACTGCTTTAGCGGTTCTTTGCTCCTCTTGATTGAATGACGAGGTACTCTTCCACCCTCAGACATAACCAGCTGTCATCTATGTGGGTTTCTAAGCAGAGCATTTGATTTTCCTCAACAGAAACATTTCAGATGTAAACTCCAGTTAGATAGAGAAGCCAGCAGTGTGGCAAGGCCTGCTGGTGACCTCACCTGCAGGGATTGTGGCGCCGTGCCTGCCTGCACATCCATCCACCAGGGCTCTGTCCGACAGGAAATCCTGTCAAGTTCCTGCCCAGGCTTACCAAATGGAGCTCTGAACGATTCCATTCTCTGGCCAGTCTCCTGCCTTATTAAAACATGTTCGGAAGCCTTTTTCACCCAGGAGTTCTTGCTGACAGCTTGACCTTGGGTCAGGATGGTGGCTAAAGATAAGAAAGAACGTTCTTTGATAGACACGGTCCACAAAACACATGGAAACTTTGGTACAGACCTGGCATGAGAAGGAGTCTTTGTGATGATAGCCTAGCCCTAGAAATGGGGTGCCTGTCACAGAGAGCAGGGGTCACTATAAATCATTAAAAGTGAAGCTTTGCAGTTGGGCAGGCATAGACTGGATCCAGGCCTTAGTCCTTATAGCTGTGTCCTTTTGGATTCCAAGTCTCAGTTGACACCATCTGTGAACACTATTGTTTCCAGAAATTTTATGAGAATCCAATGGGAAAATATATGAAGTGCTGAACACAGTTCCTAGCATGAAATAAGTGATAAATGATTATTGATTTTACTATTGATTTGGGACTCGCTCTGCTCTAATGCTCTCTAAATCATTTTTAAAACAAAGACAATGGTGTGGTTGTCTGCAGTTTCTACAACAGTACTATGGAGAGAGAACTATGCTCCACTGGCCTTCATGATAGGGTATGTGTCACTCCCCTAGGACCTGGTGAACATCTTGCAATGATGGCCAGGGATACTTTTAAGGTTTCATCTTCTAGACCCCCAACTTCTGACTATTCTTCTAAAATTAGACAAGGCTTCTTGCCCATCTGCTCTTTCACATTTCCGTCTTGCCTGTTTGATACATAAAGATATTTCTCTTACCCATCTCAAATCTTTCCATGGCATCTTGTCCTGAGTTGAAAATCTAGGACCCTAAGAAGACCCTGATGACAAAATGACAAGAGTGAGTTTGAAATATTGGTTTTAATGGAATCTCCTTGACTAAAGGCATCATGAATCCGACTCTTAGTGGGAGCTGTCTTCATAAAAAAAAAAATTACTTTTTAATCTTAGTAAATGTCAGGCATAGTGGCCCAGGCTTTTAATCCCAGCTCTTGAGAGGAAGAGGCAGAGGCAGAGGCAGAGGCAGGTGGATCTCTGTGAATTTGAGCCTTTTATAGTAAGTACCAGGACAGTCAGAGCTACATAGTGAGAGCCTACAAGCTAGCAAGCAACCAAGCAACCAACCAACCAACCAACCAACCAACCAAAGAGAACCCAAAACCAAACAACCTCACACAATGTTAGTAATTGTGCTGCCTTAACCCTAGGTTGCTAATGACGTCTGCGGTGATTATCTGTTTCAGGATGATTTTTTAATACTTGGAGCTCAGTGATTATAGGGAATTTTAGAAAAGTAACGTGAAAAATATCTCTGGTTTCAAAGTATTCTAATCATGATTAATACGATACCTGAACACATTTTTTTATATTACACCATGAAATTTTTGTCGGGAATTGTCATAAAAATATGATTTCAAGAAGAGAAGAACAATATGAACTGTCAAACTGCTAAGGAAATTGGTTTGTTTTACACGGATGGTAATGGATATCAAATAATTACAATTTTATGTTACTTTGGGTGAGTTTTAAAAATTTGAGGGTTTAATAGTTATCAGACATGTTCTTTTAGGTTTTTAAGTTTATGGTGGAAAAGGTTAGGTATCAGTTTAATAAAGAGGCTTGAGAAACAGTTCTTAATGTTTCAGGGTCCTGTTTCATTGCTATAGATTTCTTACCTGAAAGGAACATCTCTGTAATGCTCAGGGTGTGGCTGTCTCTCTTCATGACTACCTTCTGCTATGTGAACCTTTGGCTGGAAGTCAAGGAAGTGTTAGGTGTGCCAGAAGAAAAGCAGGCCCCTGCTTCTTGGAGTTGGTGGCCGCCTTCATTCTTGGGTTTAGGAAGTGGATATTGATGGGAGCTCCAGCAGTCAGATGGGTGTATAGTGGAGATGAGCAGTTCAGCCTCCACCATGTGGAGTTCTGCAAACTCCACAATGACACCACAGCTGTATGTCAAGTACATGGCTGGTACTTCCATGTCTCAGAGACACTGCTGCTTCCAAAGCACAGGCAGATTGATGTTCTTGCTTGTCAGTTAAATCTGCTGAGGCCACAGCTGCTTGACAAGGTGGTGGGAAGAGCTCTGAAGAACCCTGACAGCCCTATGGTTAACTGATAAAATGACTTCTTTGTGTAAACTTGGACAGTTAGCTCTCAGAGCGGTCAATCCTTTTCTTTAATTTATGATTTCTCCTTTATGACTTGGATGTAATTTGATATTCTGGAACTAGCCAGAACTAAAGACTAAAACAAAAATTTGAACTGACGCCACTGTGTTTTTTTTCTTTTTTTCTTTTTTCTTTTTCTTTGCATTGAACTATGCTAATTCTACATCTTGCATGGTTTCCTTTAATTCATTTTTAAAAAGCATGCTTCATGTAGAAAGCAAGCAGTTAAATTCAGCTTTATCTTTTCTTCTAGGTGAAAAGAAATGGGCTGTCTCAGACAGTGAGCCAGGAGGAAAGGAAGAGACAAGAGGTATGTCAGTGATGTGTGTGTGTGTGTGTGTATGTATATATGTGCATATAGTCTATATATATNTATATATATATATATATATATATATATATATATATATATATATTCTTCACCTACTATATGTCCAAGGTTTGGAAACATGGTGTTCTCTTTCTATGAACATAGTAAGTTTTATCTTTGAATGAAGCTTCACATGTCTTAGCCCCCCAGAACAGAAAAAAATTATAAATGTCTCTACAGCATTGACATTGAAAGAACAAAGGGCATCGAAGAAATATGTTGAAATACAGACATTAGATCCTGCGGCTGAAAAAGCCAAAATCAGAATCCAGTGCTTAAATTAGTCCCTGCACAACACACCCTGATCATGCTGTGAACACCGCTTGGAGAAAACTTGGAAAAGGATACGGGTTTGTGGAATATCTTTGCTTACTTAAAAAAAAAAAATAGATAAAAGGCAGGGCAATAGAACTTTATAACTTGGAATTGAAATCAATACAGCTTAATATTTTTGCTTTTTTTGCTTTGTTTTTTGAGACAGAGCCTTGCTATGGAACCCTGGCTTTTCCAAGACTCTCTATGTAAACCAGGCTAGCCTCAACTCACAGACTTCTGCTGTTTCTGCCTCCTCAGTGCTAAGGTCTCACAAATGTACTGCCACCGCCTGGCTTTGCTCGTTCTTCTAATACGCTGAATGTGTTACTTTACTCATGTTATGCATTGTAGCATGTGTCCATACACATGCTTTGACATACGGGTAAATTAATTTGGCACAGACACACCAGTATCCTTGTCTTACTCAAATGGCATGGAATAAAGGAGCAATATGGGTACATAATAATAACATTCTTAAGTTTAAAAAGGTTGAAAAATATAGCATAGCATTTGAGGGGACCCAGAGGTGAAATTAACAGATGCAGAAAATCTCATTTTTTTTCCCCACAGTTTGCAAAGACAATAAAACATGATAGAAATCTTGGGTTTTCCTTAACTCAATTTCTTTATTCCACAGAGAGAAGTTGAATTGCATGTTGCTGTGTGTTCTTCAATCTACATTTTAAAATCATGAGTTCCATATGCACACATAGACACTAAACGTTGGAGCGCTTATTTTTCACACTCAGTATATTTGGGGGTTTGTCTGTGACGGTCATTTTTGTTTTGTTTTGTCTTTTTTTTTTGTTTTGTTTTGTTTTTTGTTTGACCCATATTTTCTCTGTATAGCTCTGGCTGTTCTAGAATTCACTTTGAAGATTAGGTAGCCTTGAACTCACAAAAATCCACTGCTTTTGCTTCCCAAGTGCTGGGATTAAAGGCATGCCCCACCACTGCCTAGTCTATGGAGGTCATTTTTTAAGTCTCTGTATGGCGCTCCATCTCTTCTGATTACTTATTTTAGATTCACTAAGCAATGGCAGAGAGTAGGGCTTTTTTTTTTAATATTATGGAATAAATGATACTTATAAAATTCCACTTTTAAATCTTATGCATTTGAATTTTGTCTGTTTCTATTGAACTCTATTAGTGTTGATGGGGCGCTTCAGTCTCTCACTCGTACCTCCTCTCTCTTCCTCAGGCTAACCCTTGCTTGCTCTGCCATAGTCAGTGCCTCTTCAGTTACACAGTCAACCGTTATCACCATAAACTTTTCCACAGAGGAGTGAGCACTTGCCTTTGCGTGTGATCTCTGCTGTGGCGTTCAATGCATCTTTTGTCTGTCTTCGTATTTTGGGTGTGAGTGTTAGAAATATTTGAAGTCATTCCAAGGCCCCAAATACATTAAGCATTTATTACTATTATTTTTGTTCAGGAATGGGGAATTTTCTTTAGTTTCTTTTTTTCTCTTTTTCCATTTATTTATTTATTTACTTTTTATTTCTTAGGGACAGTTTTGTTGATTGTATAGACTTATACAAGGTACAGGCTAACTCTTAGTGCTCTTATTCTTTAAAATGAAAAATTTAAAATAGTTTTTAAAAAATAATTTTCTAAAAAAGAAAAAATATACAAATTTTAAGATAAAACTTTTAAGTAGTTATGTCTATTATTTCCTTAGCTGAGGCTAGACCAGCATTTTAAGGTGAAGGCTTCCAAAACCTTACAGATATTAAAAAGGACAGCAAATGTTGACGGTAGCTCTGCTAACTTGATGTAGGAGATCTATTCCAGTGTCCAGCCGCTGGGAATCCACCTGCCTGTGTCGGTCCTCCTTCCACCCAGCTGCTTTCCTCTGTGCTCTTGGGGCAGGGGCTTGAAGGAAACAAGACCTAGAGGTCAAGGTACCAGGGCTAGGAAGAATGTTTACACGTAACACTCCACCCCCCACACAGAGAAATTCCTCAAGCATTCCCGTTAGGAAAGAATCTGAGTCTGACTTCTTTGAAGAGGTAGATGAATTCTTTACACAGGGCGTTGGTGTCTCTAGATGTAGCCTGGCATTTCATCATCCACAGTTATCAGAAATCTGTGTCTGTCACCAAGAGTCTCTGCCGGGGGTGCCTTTGAGTGTAGAAGGGTGGTTTGTTGAGCAGATGGAATTGCTTTCAGATGTATGAGTTATATAAAAGAATTCCTGTGGCTGCTGAGAACCTTCTCAGGGTAGGTGTGGGCATGCTGCACAGTATTTGCTGCTGTCGACTGCAGATTAGTCCTATTAAGACACACAGATCGAGCAGGAGAGGGGATTGAGGGGACAGTTGTGAGAAGATGCTCTCATAAATTCTCATTCTCCCTGAAGCAGTGCACTTTAAAAGCAGGACTGGCGGAGATGACCCCAAAGGTTAATTAGTGTCACAGTGAGATTTTATGACATGCCCTATTTCCTTCCATAGATTGTACCCTGTGGCAAAGGCATGACCTCAGGACCTGGTAGAAAGTCATCCTGACTCTTTTACTTCTCCTTATGTGCAGGCGGTCACAGTCCTCAGTTTGGGTACACATGCCTTCTCTGAAGACGGTCGTTTGGTCATGCAGTTCCCATGCCATTCCTGTAGACAACAGTGGAGCCTGTGTTTGGTTCTTCAGCTGAAATGATTATCGACATACTTTTATTTTTTTTTTCTTTCCCAGGCAATCTTTGAAGTCATATCGTCAGAGCACTCCTACTTACTCAGCTTGGAGATCTTGATACGGATGTTTAAAGACTCCAAGGAACTGAGTGATACAATGACTAAGACAGAGAGGCATCACCTTTTCTCCAACATTACCGATGTCTGGGAGGCCAGCAAAAAGTAAGTGCTCCTCAGTGTTCCCGTGGCCAGTCTGGGGCAGCACGCACCAGGCCACACCTGTGTCCTCTGCCAGTGGGGTCAGGAAGTCTCTGGACCACCCAGCTGCCTGATGTCCTTATACCTCGAAGTCAATTTTAAGATGTGTCTTGAATGGCCCATTTAGATGGTCAGCATCAGTCCTTGCTACTTGTCGCAGCAGGGAGCTACCTCAGGTCTATTTCTCTGCATCTGCTTCTCCCTTCTCTTCTGTTTACAGGAGCAGACAGGAGCCTGTTCTGGGCTAGGACTTGTCTATTTTTGTTTAAAAAAAAAAAAAAAAAAAAGAGAGGCTTGTTCTTTGGATGCAGTATTTGGATAGACTCTAACAGTGTTTTTAATTCTTTTGCTTTTGCGTCTTCTCATAAGATGTTGATACCTTTTGTGATACTTTTGCATACAATCAAAAACCTTAACATTTTTTCCCTCAAATTTGCTTTTTTTCACTTAAATATTTTCAGGTATACACAGATGAAATTTTACTGATAATTGCCATAGTGTTTAGTAAGGAAGAAACATTTCCTTATGTAACTACACTTTTCTTTATAATTTTATTCTATTTGTTTTTTTTTTTTTTTAATGTGCGTGTAGGTGTGTGTGTGTGTGGTAGATTAATTTATTTGAAAACAAAGATGCCACAAAAACTTATATGGTAAGGACTCCCATTATGTACTGATTGCTGGCCACCTGAAAAGCATCTAGAGCAAACATTCCTTCCTTCTTACACGTATCCTACAAAATAGATTATGATTTATATAAGAAAATAAACATTTTCTCATTTTTCATTTCAATGGTAATATTCTGTGGAAAACGATTCTTCTCTGTCCCCCCTTTGAACTAAATTTTACAAACCATTATGTGTCTATACTTAAAAGTCTTTCCCTTTAAAAAAAAATACTTTTTCATTGCAAAATATTTACCGAAGTCACCAGATCATGTGTTCTGCAGCATGAGTGCAGAACATAGGGGTTGCTGATCCCTCTCACATCTGTCAGTTCAGTAAGGACTGCGGAATGCTGTTTCTCTAACCCAGTGTTCAGGGAGTAAGGTATAGTTCTCTGAGGGAATGCACATATACCTGCCAGTGGACCCAGTGATGGCCTTGCTTTGTTGCTGATGTCCAAGTTTTTCTAGTTTTAGTCTTAGTAATCTCTGGCCTTCTTGCTATGTAGTATTTCAAGATCAGTTTTATAATTCTTGCTCTAGATCTAGAGTCAGCGGGAGAGCCTTAGTATCATTTGATATTTTGTAAGAATTCAGAAGGTGCTCATTGCTGGATGGTTTTTTGAGCTTCAGTAGATAACCAAACACCAGAAAGTCCAAATTCACATCACACCTATAGAAATATATATATATATATATATATATATATATATATATATATA
>NC_034593.1:54803454-54818321 GCF_900095145.1 Mus pahari
CTCATCAAAATGCATATACTAATTGTGCAGTTTTTAATATGTGAGTTTAAGCTCTGTAAAGCTTACACAGTTTTACCAAACCAAGAAGCCCATCTTCTTCCACTGTCCCGACCACCCTGCACCCTCCTTGTATACTCAATTTTTAAAAAATTACTGAGTTTTTTCCCATTTATTTTGGGGTAGGGATACAGTGTGGGTCAGAGGATAGATAACCTACAGGGGTAAGGTTTCTTTCACCATGTGAGTTCTGGGAATTGAACTCATGTTGTCAAAGTTAGTGGCAAGTGCCCTTGGCTGTTGAGCCATTTCATTATCCTCCTCTCAAAAGTTACTGTTTATCTTTGTCTTTAATATAAGTTTGTGTGTACATATGTATACACCCATATATTGTATTGCTTCCCTTAGATACTACAGGCATATTCCTTACACTTTTCCCAACCTTTCTTTTTTTACATAATGGGATGGTTTAGAGATTGTTCCTTAGTCACTTAGGAAGACAATTGTTCTTATTTCTGGCTGCATGACTTTCCATTGAGAGGCTGAGTCCCGGCTCTTTGATGCAGTCCTCTAACTTATGGACATAGACTTTGGTTCATCCTCCCTGTTCTAGAGTTGTGCTTAGTGTATGGGACTTGTGTTTTAGTTATTTTATCTTTGGAAAATATTTGTAGAGGAATTGCAGTATCAAAGGGTAAACGTTTAGGTACTTTTGTAATGCATTGCAAAATTCCCCACAAAATATTCGAAGCACCTTGTATTCTCATTAAGAGTAGACAAGCCCTGGCATCTCTACAGCTTTTCCAGAGGTCTGTCTTATAAGCAAGATGGCTTATCTCAATATAGTTTCGGTATTTCTTCAAATTTTTTCGTTTTTTTTTTTTTTTTTAATTAAAGCATTCTAGAACATACTATAGTTCAACTGATATTAAATTAATGGTGGTTTATTTAGCATAGTAAGTAGACTATTCTAGATCATGAACATAGAAAATTGGAGCCTTAGGGTACTAACCACCACGGCATTAGCTTATACTCTTGTGTTGCTTAACAGCCAGGATAAGATCTCAGAAATCCATCACTGGGAGGGGGTTTTGTCACTGTGAAAACGCCTAAGACTGAGTGCACTCGCACAAACCTAGACTGTCAGCCTGCTGTGCACCTAAGTGAAATGTAAATGCAGAAGATGCTAACTGTTTCTCTTAGAGCCACAATGAACAAAACAGAATTAAAGAAGCATAAGAGAAACTAAGACACAGGAAATGTGTGATACAAGAACCTCTTACCAGTGTAACAAGGAATAAATATGGCTGCATGAACTTTTCTTATTTAAGTGCACATAGTACTAGTTAAGGATAAAAGGATAACCGGGAAACTCATGAACAGTGGTTCATGGTGTTACCACTGTCAAAGGTTTGCACTCTTCTGCTCCTGTACCATTGGCAGCACCATACGTTTGTTTACACCAGTGTCATCACACACACGAGCATAGCATTGTTCTATGACCACATGGCCACCAAGAGGTGGCTAGGCACTAGAAAAGTTTTAGTGGTCCACTGCTGACCAAAAGGTCATACAGCACTCAACAACGCAGTCTTGTGGGTAACTTGAAACACGTCAACCAATCAAGAATATTTGGGAGTCAAAGTTTCTTAGAAGACTTCTAAATTCAGTAATGTAGGTTTAATTGAGTTATAAATCTATATCAGGAATAGTTATGCAATCAGTCAAATACTTTAGAAGATGTTTTAAAATATTAAAATTTTCATAATATATTCATCATATGAAGGAGATCCAAAGAGGAATATTTTAGATTGTATTACAGTTTAATTACTTGAAAGGTATAATTTTAATCCAAATATAAGGCTCAGGGTGGGGATATAGCTCAGTTGTTATGGTGCTGTCTAGCATGCATGAGAGTTTGGGTCCATCTTCAGTAACTCATAAATTGTATAAGGTGGCTACTCCTGAAACCCCAGCTCTTACTAGGTGGAAACAAGAGTTAAGCTTATCACTGATTACATAGTGAACTGGAGGCTGCCTTGGTCTATAGGAGACCTATCTTGAAAAGCAAAACAAAGCAAAAACAACAACAAAAAAGCCTTAAAGAGTAATTACTTTTGATAGAATTATTGTTTCAACTTTTGTAGTTTGCCTTGTACAACTTGTCCCACATTCACTGTAGTCAGACAAAGAAGCACATAACAGAAGAAACAAAGCTTGTGACACACACAACAACACAACAGAGACACTGAGCTCATGGGTGACAAACCTGTATTGAGTTAATCTTGAAATAAGTCAGCTTGGGGAATTCAATTTTAATTTTAACCATTTACACAGTTTAAATAGTTCATGAATTTATTAAAAGGCTTTCCTTCCTATGCTATTCTGAATATTAATTTCTGAATTTTAGTTAGAAAACAAAGCTCTGGGATCTACAGAGATGGCTCAGCAAGATAAGAATACTTGTTGTTCTTGCAGAGGATCCAGATTCAATTCCCAGCATCCACACGGGGGCTCATAACCGCACATAAAGTCAGTTCCTGAAGACCCAGCACCCTCTACTGAATTCTGTGTGCACAGTCAGGAAAAACACTCCTATACTGAAAATAAATTAAAATAAAGCATAAGCAAACAATAAACAAAGGAAAGAACCCTAATTCTGGAATTTCTTAGCTTTCATTAAGAAATAAAACCTGAAGGACCTTTATTGATGCCATTTGTACTTTGTTTCCATAACACACAGTGTGCTGATTTGGATAGCTGTCCGGGTTCTGCGATCTATATTTTAACTGAGCCTCTCTGTCTGACAACTCTGTATTATTATTACAATAGCTTCAACCACAAACATTTATGCCATTAAACTGAAATGTTATTTCATAGGTAGATGACAACTACTACTTTTCCTTCTCCTTCTCCTTTTCTTTTTCATTTTTTACACTCCAGATTTTATTTCACTCCTGGTCCACCCTCTGACTGTTCTACATCCCATACCTCCTCCCCCACCCCCTGTCTCCATGTGGATGTCCCCACCGCCCACCCCACCTCTAAACTCCCTGGGGGCCTCCAGTCTCTTGAGGGTTACATGTACCATCTCCAACTGAACCCAGACCCAGCAGTCCTCTACTGTATGTGTGTTGGGGGCATGATATCAGCAGGTGCCTGTTTGGTGGTCCAGTGTTTGAGAGATCTCAGGGGTCCAGGTTAGTTGAGACTGCTGGTCCTCCTACAGGGTTGTCCTCCTCCTCAACTTCTTCCAGCTTTTCCCTAATTCAACCACAGGGGTCAGCTGCTTCTATCTATTGGTTGGATGCAAATATCTGCATCTGACTCTTTAAGCTGCTTGTTGGGTCTTTTGAAGGACAGTCACGATAAGTCCCTTTTTGGTAGTGCTCCATAGCCTCAGTAAGAGTGTCAGGCCTTGGGACCTCCCCTTGAGTTGGATCCCAGTTTGGGCCTGTTGCTGGACCTTCTTTTCCTCAGGATCCTCTCCATTTCCATCCCTGCAGTTCTTTGACAGGAACAATTATGGGTCAGAGGTTTGACTGTGGGAGTCAACCCTTACCCTCATTTGATGCCCTGTCTTCCTGCTGGAGGTGTGTTCTATAAGGAACCTCTCCCTACTGTCAGGCATTTCATCTCTGGTCCTTCCCTTTGAGTTCTGAGAGTCTCTTACCTCCCAGGTCTGTGGTAGATTCTGCAGATCCCCCCCCCCCCAATCTCCTACTTCCCAAGGTTGCCTATTTCCATTTCTTCTGTTGGCCCTCAGGGCTTCAGTCCTTTTCCCCCACCCAATACCAGATCATGTTCCCCCACCCCCACTCCCAACCATCCCCTTTCCCTCCCAGGCCTCCTCCTTTCCTCCCCTGTGGTTGCTTTCTTCTCCCTCTCAAGTGGGACTGAGGCATCCTTTCTTGGGCCCTTCAGCTTGTCGACCTTTTGAATTCTGTGGACTGTGTCTTGGGTATTCTATACATTTATTTTTTGGCTAATATATACTTATTTGTGACTAGATGTCCTTTTGGGTATGAATTTACCTCCGTCAGGATAATAGTTTCTAGTTCCATCCATTTATTTGCCTGCAAAACTCAGGATGTCCTCATTTTTAATAGTTGCGTGGTATTCCGTTGTGTAAATGAACCACATTTTCTATATTCATTCTTCTGGTGTGGGACATTTGGGTTATTTCCAGCTCAAGCTATCACAAATAAGGCTATGAATATGGTGGAACATGTGCCTCTGTGGCATGGTGGGGCATCTTTTGCGTATATCCCCAAGAGTCTTTTTCTCCCATCTAATGCCAGATCATGTTCCCCTCCCCCAGTCTTGTCCCCTTTTCCTTCCAAGTCCCTTCCTCCCTCCCCCTTTGTGGTAGACTTTTGAAAGACTGAAAGTTCTTAGGAGACTTGCTAATATCACAGAGCTTTTGTGATGTAGTAGCTTTTGTGATCTGCTTGATGGACTCCAGGAGTGACTTATGAGTGAAGACGTTAAACATGGCACCCATGTAAGTAAGCGTCGCAGTGTAAGAAAATATGAAACATAGATCAGTGAGCTCTACTGATAGTGGTCAGTGCTGATGAAGCAGAGCGCTGCAGATTCAGCAAAGCCATGCCTCTCTGCAGGACTGTTCTCTTATGTAATAGAAAGCGATAGCTGCAGGTGATATTGTACTTCGTGTAGATCGAGGTCAGAACACAGCTGACATCCAGATCGAGAGGGTGACATCTGGTGCCCTTTGCGGCACCTCGGGGCTCCTCCGTTTTCTAATTAAATGCCAGAGGCCCTTCCGTGTGAGATAGCATTTGTGCACTGGTGGCAAGGACAATGACCATTCTGATTTTGAGTGTAAACATAAGCAGATGTCAGTGGCATGTCCCTTTTAGATTCTTTTCTATGCAACAAATGGTTCATTTCAGTTACCCTCACAGGGCCTCCTGTTTTGGCAGGCTCTGGGTTGCACCACATTTTAGCTGGGGTCTGCCTTGTGGATGTTAGTATTATGAGGCTGGTGGTGGCTGGTAGAACAGCCCCAGGATATTACTGAGGCATCCCAAAGCCTAATGCATCTCTGGAAATAGGAATGTTTGGGTTACACTAGGGGTCATGGGCTTATGGGCCATGGTGAGTTTGAAGGAGAGGAAGAGAGTAGGTGGCTGGCAAAGGCTGCTTTCTACTGTTTGCTCAGGAATTTCACACAGCATTTGCATAGGGGGCTAAGTGTTGGTGTTGCAGAGAACAGTGTAGAGGCTGTGTAGAAAGAAAACAGTGGTGAGGGAGGGTGGGGAGAGATTGGAGGCAGTTTCCTTTATAAAATCAACTATGATGGGGACATGATAAACCAGACAAAGAGGAAGAACTCAAAAGATGTTTAGAATATGGATTTCTGAGGATTTGGTGGAAGGGGAAAATTTTCACTTGCTTCCCAGGTTTCTGCCTAGCTGACTATGGTTGGAGTCTCTATAATGTTGGAATTTAGTGAGGGACATAGACTCTAGTATGGACAGGTGAATATGGACCATGACAAGAAGGTGTCTAGTTAAAAGGGGAAAACAGACCGGGAGTGGTAACCCATATCTTAATCCCAGCACTCTGTAGGCAGGGGCAGGATAATCTTTGTATGTTCCAGCCTGGTCTATATAGTGAGTGAGTTCCAAGACAGCTGAGCTACACAGAGTGACCCTGTCCCAGCCAAACAAAAAGAAAACAGAATAAACAAAAAGAAAAAGAAAGAAAAAAGAAAAAGAAAGGAAGAAAGATGAAAAGGAAAAAAGGACAGAAGGAAGGAATGAAGAAAGATTGAAGAAAACAGAACTCCGAAGGATCTTGAACAATGGTATAGAATTGAGTCACATAGATGATTCCTGTCACTATGGGTTTAAGTAACATCTGCCTTATAGCAGTGGTTTTAAAAATGGCGATGATGAAACCAAGACTAATAGGAAATGTAATTTTGGGTAATCTTGTGACTTGGGAACGTGACTGGCATTGCTAGTAGATGAGGCCTGGGTACAACTGTGCACATGTGTGTGATTGCCTTGAAACACATACATGGAAGGCATGGAAGATGAACACCAGCATTTTGACCCAGAAACATTTGAGGAGCCTGTGGTTACAGTAAGTGAACAAGGTAGTATAAGACCTTGATCCTAGAGAATTTGCATCTAGATAGCATCTCTCTCAGTACTCTGGGCCTGGAAACTTTCTGTTCTCTAACCCTTTGTTACAAGTCTGTATGGAGGGAAAAACTGGTCTCCTGCTGACTCTGTATGTGTTCCTTCCTAGAAAAAAGTGCTATTCTCTTGTTTTTATAAGCAACTAGAGAAAAGTCCGTGATGTTAAAGTGGTGCCAGGCTGGCTCTGTACCAGTCTGTGGATGGTCTCTGACTCCCAACCCTGGGCCTCCTTGCTTGCACCGTAACTGAGTGAAATCTTGCCTCTGTATTAAATTTGTGAACTCCCTGATTCATGGTCTTTCTCTTTTTATAAGGTTCAAAAGCCTAATCATGAAAAGTGAAAAAATAGTATTTGCTATGCGCCTCCATTTTAAAACAAGTATCTTTGTTTCATAAATAGATAATATATATATGACATGTACATTGCCTGTTTATGTAGTTTGGGTGTCCATTTAGAATAATGTGCATGCAATAGTGCTGTGTTAATAGAAAGAGATCTGTATTATGACCTTACATCGTATATCCAGTCCTAACTATTTATGAATTTAAAATGCTTCCCTGTTAAAGGGTGATACTGTCATCAAGGGAAATCCACACATCTGCTCCAGTGTATCAGTCGCCCTGTGTGGTCAGACGCTATGGGTATGGTTTAAGTGAGGGCTAGCAGTGTTAGAAAGTTTTCTGCAAAATGAAGATTAGATGATTCTTTGATGTTTTATATGTAATGTATTTTTTACCTTCAGTTCTTTGCTTTTATCTCAGTCGTATAAATCATGCTAGTGATACTGTTACTGTTATTTGCACCCAATGAAATAGCTAGTAGGAGAGCTTAGCAAAGTGCTTCAGATTTCTCTGAAAAGCCACATGAAGCAAAACTACACCTGTCTCCTGCAGAGTCCAGTCAGGGTGGCCTTCTTCGGTGTGCTTTTGTATCCTCAGGAGGTGAGTTTGCTCCTGGCATGTAACGAGCAGCCAATCCAAACGCTTCCAGTTCCCGCTTTGTTTAGGGAGTAAACTGTGATAATAATAGACAGTACTTACCTCGCTTGAGTATTTATTTTAATCAGGTTATATTAAAATTGAGATATTAAGGGACATTAAACACTCTTGTAAGTACATATGCCTTATGAAATTGCTTAATAACACCCCAAATGGCATTTTGTTCAAATACTGGCAAAGCCTATGTGCAATGTGAAATATGTTTTCTATTTGATTTTAAAAATTCTAAACTTTAGTGCATTAACCAAATAACAATAAACCTCCCAAAGTCTTTAATGGCATTAATATTGTTTTACCCTGAATCATACAGCTGACTTCTAAAAGAAAAGCATATTAAATGTAACTGGGCCAGAGAATACAGAACTCTTTAGGTCCAGAGACCTGTTTAGTTTTTGCCCTAAAGTGATGACTCTTCTGGTGTTTCTTGTTAGCAAATGTTCTTTACTCAACGTGTAATAATTTACCCCAGACTCTTTGGAAAGTAAGCACAATGCCTTACTTGCCTTCTATAGTAAGCAGAGAAACTTTTTTTTCTCCCGTTTCCTTTTTTCCTTTTTTCTAAAACCAATTGTCTTTTTTTTTTTTTTTTTGGTTGACACTTCTTCTTCGACAGAAATATAGAAGCCACTCATGACATTTATTGGCTTTTTCTTCACCTGGAGATGGTCATCCAATGTGTTTATCTCAAAGTCTCTGCAAGTCTCTGGTACAAATGTATGGGAGTGACAAGCAGAAGAGATAAGCAGTGGTCTGTAGCAGAACCACAGGGCTACCGATATCTACAGAAGTACAGTGGATGAGCTGGGGGCTTGGAGAATTGGGTGGGAGATGCTGTGTGTTAGACATGGGTAACTGGAAACACAGACTCATTCTGAAATCCTGGGGATGATGTGGGCCATCAGACTGTAAGCTGGTGGGGATGGGTGGGCACGAGCAGTTGTATTTTGGAATCTAGAAAACCCAAGCTGGATGCTCAGTACATATTTTAGGCAATTCAAAAGCTTTAAATTGAAATTGGCAGTAAAGGAAGTCAAGAACTAGCCAGACCTAAAGCCAAAATCTTATTTGGAGGCCCAGTTTATAGGCTTTTCTCTGAAAAGGGCAGCAATTGCTGAAACTGAGGTGAAGGTATGAGTTACTCATGAGGATTTCATGAGAGATCAAGAAGCAGTTGGACTCTGGACTCGATTTACATGTCTGGAGGATGCCCATATAGACTCCCAAACAAGGAACAAAACAGGTGCACACTGGGATGGTGACACGGGCCATGTGGACCCTAGGATCTGTGACAATGGACACTTGGAACATTTTATTCTCCCTGTTCTTCTAGGGCATTTCTAGCCAGTTACTTTTATCCTTTGCCCTTTATTGTCAAATATTTATTATCATAGAGTAGGTTTGATAGCATTCTATACACTTCAACAGTAGTATATCTTCAAATATAGCATTGCCATGTGCATATTGTCAGCATGTGCAGGAAGCAACATATTGAAAATTATAGTTCCTTCATGTAACCCTCAAAACTACAAACGTGCTGTCATTTTAGGAACATGCTAGGCAGAAACTTACTGATTCTAAATCTTAGGGTTTTTTTTTTTTTTTTTCCTCTTCTATGAGAAAACCTGTATACTTTGAATGGTTTTGATAATTAAACACTACGTGCAAAGCCTTTAGCACAACATGATGTAAACTATCACATAAGAATTCTCTTTCAAGCATTTGGAAATACTTTAAAACGTTTATTTGTAAGGGTGGGAGGCATGTGTATGTATGCGTGGGGCCGGTGCATGGGGGTCAGAGGAAAACTTGCAGGAGTCTGTTCTGTTCTTCTACTGTATATGTTCAAGGCATGTCCATGTTCTTGGACACAAGCATCCCTCCTTATGGAGGTATCTGAAATATGTCTGGACTTAGTTTTCCTAACTTTTGTTTTTAATTCTCTAATTACCTCTGCCAGCATTGGTTAAGAAACTTGCTGAAGAGCAGCCTTAAACTAGAGACATATGAATGAGAGAACCTCAGTCAAGGAACTGCCTCCAGGTCTATGGGATATTTTCTTGATTAATAATTGATATGGGAGGGCCTAGCCTGCTGTGGTCCTAGGGCAGGGTTGTGTCAGGGCAGATTGAGCAAGCTAGAAAGCGGTATTCCTCCATGGCCTCTGCTTCAGCTCTTGTCCGTAGATTACTGCCCTGCCTTCCGTCAGTGATGGACTGTGATATGGATGTGTAAGCCAAAGAACCCTTGTTTCCCCCAAGTTGGCTTGGTCATTGTTTGATTACAGGAACAGTGATGTGAACTAGAACATTAGGTGGGCCACAACACATTATTATACCATTTTAGCAGTTCTCTTTATTTTGACACTGAATGAAGTCGAAGTCAAAGTGAATGAAGGCTACTGTAGTCATAGGGAATATATTCGTTAGGACGCAGTTGGTAACTGAAACCTGAGTGATTTGTTCTCCTTCGGGCTGATGTTTCCCCTGTAAGTGGTAAGGTCTTCACATCAGTGTTTGGCCGAGGCCCTAGCATTCTCCAGCTGCCAGCTGGCCTGGTCTGGTTAACTTTTTTGCAGGCCTTTAGGACCTGCTACAATCCCCCTGCCCCACCTTTATGCATTGCCTGCACAAGCTCCAAGAGCCTGTGAGTTCTGAGTTGTTCCATAGAGATTTAAGTTTTCGATAAAGACCCCAGTTGGAGCCCAGTACACCGTGAGCAACTTGGTCAGTGTGATCAACCTTAAACGAGAGTACAATTCTGCGGAACAAGAAACGGTGACTGGGGCTTGGTTGCAGTATTTCATCTGCCTTGCATTTGCAGCTGTGTATTTTAAACCATTTCATGGAATTTTCTTTCTTTTTCTTTTTCCTTCTCTCTCTTTTTTTTTTCTTTTCTTTCTTTTTTGTTTTGACTCTGCCAGTACGAGTAAAACAAGCAAGACCACCCAGTTTACTCTTGGCAGCGGAAAAGATCTTAATGTAAACTTCACAATCTAGCCAAGTTAAATCTAGCCCTTGGTTTAAGTGCAAGAAGGGTGGTTGATAAATGAAGTTACAGAGGCAAGCTGTTGTGAGTATTCTGTTATGCATTCGTTTTTAGCACGGAAACATGAATCTTCCCTGTTTCCAATACCTGTCATTTTATCTGACTTGATCTTTTTCAGAAACCGTCACGCACCATCATTTTACATTTCTGAGTAGACATATTAAGCGAGAGTAATTATGTAAATCAACTTAAAACCCACTGCTTAAATGTGATTAAAATAAATGAGGTTTTTGATTTTTTTCAGATGTATTTACCTTGGATAACCTATCAAAGATACACATGTAATGCAGGTAGAAAGATATAATTTTTTAAAATATTTTTATTAGGTATTTTCTTCATTTAAATTTCAAGTGCTATCCCAAAAGTCCCCTATACCCTCCCCACGCCCTGCTCCCCTACCCACACACTCCCACTTCTTGGCCCTGGTGTTCCCCTGTACTGGGGCATATAAAGTTTGCAAGACCAAGGGGCCTCTCTTCCCAATGATGGCCGACTAGGCCATCTTCTGCTACATATGCAGCTAGAGACATGAGCTCTGGGGGCGCTGATTAGTTCATATTGTTGTTCCACCTATAGGGTTGCAGCCACCTTCAGCTCCTTGGGTACTTTCTCTATCTCCTCCATTGGGGGCCCTGTGTTCCATCCTATAGATAACTGTGAGCATCCACTTCTGTATTTGCCAGGCACTTGCATAGCCTCACAAGCAACAGTTATATCAGGGTCCTTTCAGCATAATCTTGCTGGCATATGCAATAGTGTCTGCGTTTGGTGGCTGATTATGGGATGTACCCCCGGGTGGGGCAGTCTCTGGATGGTTCATCCTTTCGACTTAGCTCCAGACTTTGTCTCTGTAACTCCTTNCATGGATGTTTTGTTCCCTATTCTAGGGAGGAATGAAATATCGACAAGTTGGTCTTCCTTCTTCTTGATTTTCTTGTGTTTTGCAAATTGTATCTTGGGTATTCTAGGTTTCTAGGCTAATATCCACTTATCAGTGAGTGCATATCAAGTGAGTTCTTTTGTGATTGGGTTACCTCACTCAGGATGATATCCTCCAGATACATCCATTTGCCTAAGAATTTCATAAATTCATTGTTTTTAATAGCTGAGTAGTACTCCATTGTGTAAATGTACCACTTTTTCAGTATCCATTCCTCTGTTGAGGGTGTAAATTTCAACTTAGGGTTCTAGCAAGCACACATAAACATAGGCACATACAGTGTATACACACACATATGCATGCACAGTATCAACACAAACCTATGTGCATACAATGTATATATACACACACACACAGAAAATTTATGATTTACTTTTTGGTGATTATCCTCTAATAGAGTCAAAATTGTAAATGCTTTTCTTATATCTGAATAGCTTTGACCTCCTCAACCATGGAGGCCTTACAAACCAAGGCATCATCTGCTCAGAGACACACTGTTTTCATTACCTTGTTAGGTCCTCGTTGCCACTGTAAGCAAGGAAATTGTCTAGAGTCTTTACTGTAGGCTGTCTCTGAATGTGCCCTGTGTGTGTACCCTGCCCCTGCTTCCCTCGTGGCATTGCTACAGTATAATCTACAAATAAGCTAATCGATCATATGCATGTCTGACAGTGCATAGTTCATTGTATTAAAAAGGCATCTCAATAGCTTATGTTAAATTCCTTCAACTACCTCCACAGTGAGTTGAGGAAGAAAAGGAATATGTACATTTGGAAAGTGGGGACTTATTTCAGATTTACAATTTTCTAATACTCAGTATGAGAAATATATTTTTCCAAAATAAACTTTTGTAAAAGAGTTTGAAAGCATCCCAAGATTTAAGTGAAAGAATTCTGTAACTCTTAAGTGGTAATGTAAATATTGAGCAATCTGCCATCAAATTTTACTTCAAGTTTTTTCAAGATCTCAACTTTGTGTAAAATCTCTGAAAATACATTTCCTTTAAAAATTTAAAAAATCATATTCGGTATCCTAAAAAGAAAGATGAATAACATCTTAAATGTCAACTCGGTATATTATTACCATTCTCTACAGTTTTTTCAGACTATGGATTAAATCATTGTATGTCTAGAAGAATATTCTGAAGAGCTCATATGCTTAGATAACAGTGTTAGGAATAGGAGCTCATATGTTTAGGGAACAGTGTTAGGTATATGACTTAACAGGGACTTTATCTACACTGTGTTTTCTTTGGATTTCAAAAAGGTTTCGGGAAATGACTTGGGCTTTGGAAAAAAAAAATATTGTGGAAAAGTTCCATGGAAATGTCAAGATTGGCTCAGATTGACCCTGTCACTTGTGGGGGATTCAGACAAAGGTCCCCTTGTAACTTGCAAACTGCCTTTGTATTGGGAGTTCATTGGAATGTCTTTTCTGCAGAGGAGACCCATCTGGAGAAGCAGAGCCGGGCACAATAGCAGGGTTTGTGCTCGCCTGCAGCCAGCAGAAGGGTTACGCTTCTCTTCTGCATTGGGTGTGCATTCGAGGCACAGTCACGGATGCAAGCCTGCACTTGTGTATGTGGATCCATCGAAGAGTGTGCTGGAAGTCGCCTTCCAGGCTGTCTTCAGTTACCGATCTCACAAGCTGAAATTCTGCCTGACTTCATTTTATTAAGAAAAAGCCAAAAACAAACAAACCAAACAAAAAAAACAAAAAAGCAAAAAAACCAAAAATAACCCAAAACAACAACAAAAAAATCCACCAACACACACAACACAAGCAACCACATACCGTCCCCCCCCCACCCCCTCCAATCTCCCCACTCCCATCCCCTCCCTCCAACCCCCCAACCCCAGCCCAGCTTATGAAGTCAGTGAATTACCTTTTTAGGTTCCTCTGACAGTCAGGTCTTTGAGGAGGAGTACTTTTTAGCCTCCGGGTCCCAGGTTTAGCAGTCATTGTCATCAGACTCTGGAGCAGCCGATACTCGGGTGAGCTTTAAGCAGTACTCATGTTGAGGAGGGGTTGGTTTGCCTCAGCTGTGTGCACGCTGCCCCTGGCTTTGAACCTTTGCTCACACCTCTATCCTTCTCCATGTTCCTGGCCAACATCTGATTTACTGGTATGCTGCTACGTGTGTGATGAACGTGGTGTTAGTTTGTTGCACGTGACACCCTTAGTACCTTACTCATAGAGTCACAGTTGGAGAGCTATCTTAGTACTATTTCTGGACCACATGACTTCTAGTCTTGAAAAATATTATTTTGATTTAAACTCTCCTCTTATATGTAAGCTGCTGATCAAAACATATGAAAAAAATCACATTTATTTTCTTCTGTGTTCTTTAGGGATTTTTGGTAGAGAAACAGTTGATTCTGCCTATTTTATTTCAGCTTTCTAAGCTTGAACTAATTCACAACTTTGAAGACTGGCTTTTGTTGATCATAGTTCTTTTCCTGATAACGGAGTGAGGAATCTCAATCTCTTCCTTGGGCCGGTCACTTCCCCACCTCTTCCTATCCTCTGCTTAATGAGCGTCTCCTCTGTGAAGGGCTGATGCTTATTGGAATAACCCCAGGACCCAAAGCGCTGACTCTCTGGTCTTTATTGAAGCAACGTTATCACCAGTTCCAACTGGAGGATTCCGCATCACTGCCTGTGCCTTTCTCGGTTGTAAATTCTTCCAGTGGTATGTGGGTCACAGAGATGGGACTGGCTAACGTTACCCATGGCTCAGCTGTGTGTCTTATATTAGGCCCTGAAAGTGGTAAAAGCCTTCATTTGGGATGTCTAGAAAAATATAGCTATATGTATCACAATAATACTTTTAAAATTAGGGATTAGTTTGAGAGAGCAAATGGCCATAAAGCAGCGGTTGTCATTGTTTCTAATAACTGCGACTCTTTACAGTTACTCTTGCTTTGGTGACCCCCAAGCATAAATTTTTCCATTGCTACTTCCTAACTGTAATATTGT
Organism: Mus pahari; assembly: GCF_900095145.1. NCBI lineage: Eukaryota > Metazoa > Chordata > Mammalia > Rodentia > Muridae > Mus > Mus pahari. Next base: position 54,817,588 of record NC_034593.1, read on the forward strand.
TACTGCTGTGAATCATAATGTAAATATCTGATATGAGACCAAGGAGTCCTAATAGGAGATACGTCTAAAATTATTATTTGAGAATGAACATTAAAGTTGTAAAAAAAAAAAAAAAAACAGGTGGAAAGAGGGCTTTATAAGCAAATCAGGGGACTTTGTACCCGTTTAGAGGAAAATATAGCACAATATTTTGATAATTTTAGTTAATGGGTTTGTTTTAAAGGGCCTGATGTGTAGGCAAAGTCTAAAGTCATGAAGTATGCACCATCCAGAATTGCTTTCTGATCCAGTTCTGGTGCCTGCATTTCCCTTGGTAACTGTGTGCCCCTCCTTGGGGGCTGGCTCAGCATTTATACATCTGGAGGAAGTTACTCTTGATTTACAGCTCCAGGAAACGGTGGTTGGGAGGGTCTGCCTTCCACCCCTCAAAATAATAATTGGATCCATGAAAAATTCAAATGCTATCGAGGACTGTGCTGTAAAAATTAGTTCCCTGTAAAGTGGCTTTGTTATACCTTCCAGAGGAGCACAGACAGAGTTTAAGCACAGATGCTGGGGACTTTTCTTTTGGTCTGTCAAATAACCAGAGTTCTAAATGAAAAATCACACCCAGTGTCCTTTCCTCCCTTCTCTACTCTCCAAATATACTGGCACTTACTCTATTTTCTTCCCCTTAGGATCTCTCTCTCTCTCTCTCTCTCTCTCTCTCTCTCTCTCTCTCTCTCTCTCTCTCT
>NC_034593.1:54818393-54830678 GCF_900095145.1 Mus pahari
TGTGTGTGTGTGTGTGTGTGTGTGTGTGTGTGTGTGTATTCGAGAGAGCGAGAGAGCGCTCCTGCCATGGTGCATATGTGAATTCAAAGGACAGACAACTTTGTGAAGTCTGTTCTCTCCTTCCAGCTTTACATGGGGTCAGAAGGATTGAACTCAGATCATCAGACCTGCACAGTTAGTGGCAAGTGCCTTTACCCACTGAACTATCTTAGTGGCCCCACTGTAGAAACTTGTAATGAATATACATCGAATATAGGACTCTTTTAAGCAACATATATTTTTCTTCGAAAACATATTTAGGCTATGAGGGTTTGTTTGTTTGTTTTGGTTTGGTTTGGTTTTTAGAATACCTTTGAGCCCAGGCCCTAGAAATATAATAGTAAACATAATAGACCAAAATGCTTACTCTGTGACTTGGTGAGATAAACATGCATGGAAAAGATGCCATAGAGAGAGGAGCTTCTCAAAATTGGAGCTTCACCAAATTGGAGCTTCACCTGGTGCAGAGAACCAGGAAGTGACCTTCCTTTCCTCATAATTACTGCTCCTGTTGTTGGTAGTCATGAGCTTGACCTCACCTATCAAGAAATACTGTACTCATTACAAGTTGTTAATTGTTTACATTTAAAAATAGCTTCATGAAAAGCAGACAAGTGACATGTGGAACAGAGTGTACTCAATAAAACAACAGTTTTATGCTTCAAATAAATCCTTTAGCAGCAATATGAAGATAGGTTATTCAAAGAAATCCCCAAACCTGAGTCATGCTTCAATTTAAAATATGAAACCTACATCCAGTTTGAATGCATAGTGTTTCAAGTATTCCCCTGCCTCTGGAGGGTTTATAGATTTTGAGGGTTTGGTAATGGGCAGTCGATACAACATAAGGAAAAGCCATCTGGCTCATGCAAGCTCACTAAAATATCCCTTTACATCATGTCCGCAGAGAATGCTTAGTTTTGTTAAAATTTCTGTAAGTCCAGATTTCACCTTATTTTTAAAATACTCAATTAACTTCTTTGAAATTGGAAATGTAAATAGTGAACAGCTGTATGTGCAGTAGATCTCCAACCTCACAAAAGCCACGCTGTTAGTTTTAGTTCACAGAATAAACCACCTGGCACACACGAGTTCATTTTGTTTTTACTGTGTTTTGTGATTAACTTTTTCCATGCACACGTTTCCAGCTTTTTGAAGTTGAACAAGACAGCACTCTGCCCATATTAACAACTTCTCATTGCTGTGGCAAAGGGCAACTGAAGAGGACAGGTTTACTGTGGGCTGGTCTGAGGGTCCAGTCTGCCATGGCCCAGATGGCATGGTAGCATCTATGGCTATAGGAGTATGTGACTGAGACTCCACACTTCTGGGTGGACCAGGGAGCAGAAAGAGATGAATGCTGGCTGGCCCTTGGCCCTTGGCTGACTTTCTCCGTTTTGTTTGTTTGTTTGTTTGTTTAATTCAGTAGAAGACCCCAGCTCATAGACTAGTGCTGTCCATATTCAGGGTGGATCTTCTCTCCTAGTTCATTCTCTCTGAAAACACTTTCACTTCGGGTGCTCTTCACAAATGAGCTATGATGCTTACAGTCAAAACCAACCATCTGCTGTCGTGTCCTTAACTAGGGGCCTGCCTTTGTGTTGGTTACATTTTTTTTTTTTTTTTGCATCTTTATGTTTCACTTGTGATTTCTGCTACTTAAAATAGTCTCAGAGCAGCACCCTGGAGTGCCGTCAAGTGTGTAGTATTCCATAGCAACTAGAGTGTGGTACACCTTTGGAGAAAAATGTGTGCATTAGATAAATTTACTTGTTTTAAGTTGCAGTTTTTATGCTTTTGTGTGAGTTGAATGCCAGCAAATCAGCATATTCATATAATTATAACTGAAGTTGCAGTTGTATTGATGTAAGTTTATATTAAAGAATCAGATATTATGTATGTCTTTATGCATACATATATACTAAGGTGTTATTCAACAAGGATATATATAAGGATATATTCATCAAATAAGAATGTGTGTGTATATATATATACACATATATACATATATATACACTTATATACATATATATACATATATACATACACACACACATTCTTATTTGATATAAGAATGTGACCAGAGACTTCTAGAAGCTTAACTCAGGTTTTTCCTAGCATCTAGTTTGGTCAGCATTCACTCACCCAGTGTTTGTAGCAACTTTGCAGAACATAAACACTATGGATATTGAGAACCAGTAACAACTGCAAAACCAGAAGTGTCCCATTGCTTGCTAGCACTACTTGGCTTTATTTCTTTTTATTGTTTCATTATATCTTAGGGCAGAATAAGCACTACTTAGTTTAGATGTAATGAAAAGGGAAACAATACCCCAATGGTGAAGTAACTCTAGGGCTATTAAAAACTCTAATTAGTTTTTCATTGCTTGTTTTAAACATTATATAGGCTGACAATTAGAAATGTTGCCTGTGGTATCTTAACAGCTTAGTGTGGTAGCCAAACACGCTCTGGGGCTGCCCAGTTCCAATCTCTGTTGTACCTCCTGTCCTGTGTGGCTAGCTGTGGACAGGCTGCCTGGCATCCTTGGTGTTCATGTATGTTATCTAAGGAAGATGAAAGCAGAACTCTTGTTTTTCAGGTTTAGTGATAATTAACCTAGTCACATGGGAAGCAATCAGCTAAACAAGGCCTTTGTTCATACCGGTTTTCACGTACATTCTGATGCCAAAACTAACAATTGAGCGATTGTTATTATAGCGTAGCTTATGTATCAGCGTGTTCGGCCAGGTGCTATTGACTTTTTTTCTAACTTGAAGACAATGTTTCAACAGGGTTTCTGTGGCCCCTTTGCCATAGTTCCTTGAAGACTGATTATGTTTTTGCCTTGGAGTTTTGCCAGAATGATATAAATAATTGGACTTAGCTTCTGATATAGTTTATTCTGGCACAGATTATACATCGACAAGGTTTTTCTGCTGATAACAGTTCATCAAGATCACATTAAGATTATGAAGAAATGGACAGGCACACTTTCTCTTTCATTTAACTTGGGTTTGTATTTGAACTGAAAATGTCCCCCGATTATTCAGACTACATACAGTACAACCAATTGCTGAAAATTACCAACTTCAAAGCCTTTATAATGAAAGACAAATAACATACACATATACACCTATCAAAATGTGATGGTAATTGCAGTAATTAATTCTTGCTCACAGTAAAATTGACACTTTAGATATTAGTGAAGGATTTGCTCTCATTTATGTTAATGAGAAGCCCTTTAGGTGTGGGGCAAACTGATTGACATGTATGGGACTCTTTCTGATGAACAAGGTGTTGCTTTTCTTCATAACTAAGTAGAAATCAGAAGTTGCAAATAAGCATCTGCTTTTTGCTCTCACACAGAATTGACACTTACAGGTTCCTGCCAGGCAGGAATAAAGGCCTAATGAGTTCCTAATAACTGAACTTGCTTTTAAATTGGAGGATTGAAATGGATTTCCATAATTGTTTTGGCTTCAATGGAAGTTCTTCACTAGTTGTCTCATATGCCTAGTCGTTTGATAATAGTAATGTCAACCACGATTTTTGGAGGTCAGTGTGGGGCATATTGTTTCTTTATGTTTCCAAACCTCATCATCACCTGCAAATGAGATTATATCTTTTCAGCAGACGAGAAGCAGAGATTAAATTAATGGTACCCAAGTATAAGGACCAGCATTCAGGCACATGTCTGAGGCACGTTCCACTTCTGAAGGCAGACAGAGAGGCAGGCAGCTAGCTGGGCTTGGAGCTGAGGAAGTCATGATGGGTCTCAGAAGGTCTGAGTGGCAGGGGATCACCAGAGCCTGGCTTGTGAGAGCCTTGACTATCGTTGCCACAGCAACCTCAATATTTCCAAATGCATTTCATGGAAATGTGTAAGTATATTCTTCATTTTTAGTGTTGGGAGATCAACAAGTAACATGTGTCTATATGCCTACAGCTTAAGTCCTGCCAGGGGTCACTAGCCCTGTTGAATGTTATGTTGGCTTCCATTACCCTGATAAGTAGGTAGAGCCCACGTCTGTGTTCAGTCACACTCTTCGAGGTCTTTAGAGAGCCGCAGTACAACCTCAGCTAGAGGTGGAAGTAAGAGGGACCGTACTCTCTAAAGTAGTAGGGTGAATGCTGTGATTCGGATTTAGAGAAATTAAGCACAAATACTTTCAAGCACACTTACCTTTAATCTTATATAATTTGAGACACTGGCAAAATATAGTTATGTGATTTTCAACGATAAAACATTTTTTTAAATCTTCCTTTATTTCTCTCTTGGCTCATGTAGGATAGACAACTTTGAGGAATGCTTCTCAGGAAAATTTTATTTATCTATATGGTAGAGCGGCTAGCATATCAGGTATACATATATGCATTTATATGTATGTGTGTATGTATGTATACCCATACTTTTTCCTGATTAAAATGAGTTGGCCTATTAAGAACATGAAATAATTATAAAACAGTGAAAATAATAAATTGGAAAACGCATAGTTAAAGCACTGAGAGTAGAGGAGTGTGAGTGTTGTCTCAGCACTTGAGGCTGAAGTCAAAGGAGCTTTTATTCCAAGTGGAGGAATAAAGCAAAAAGCTTTATTTATACAAACAAACAAACAAACAAACAAGTGAAACCTTGAGTAAACCCTGAAAAGAAGATGATGGCAGAGATACCATTTTCAAATTGAATTCCCAGGTCCAAAATGAAGCCCGGTTGCTTCAGCCGAGTGCTATATTTTACCAGTGGGCACACCCTTCCTATAATGCTTTTATCCTCTGTCCTCTTAGAGCACTGAGCTCACCAGTCTGTGTCAGAGAGTAGAAGTCAAGTTTGAGTTTTGAAAGTTTAAGGCAGGCATCGCTTTCTTGTTTTAAGGCTTCTGGAGACACTGATGGCTTCAGGGTAGATCTCTGCCCCTGTCCCTGCCCCTGCAGCTGCATTTAACCTGTACTGGGGAGATAACTCTACAGTCAGACTGGCAGTCTGGACGATGCATAGGAAGATGCATAGGGTGATGCGTAGGACAGGCAGCAGCGGCTGCTGGAAAGAAGCAGGCATCCTGCCCTCTTTTGAACTAAAACATGATTGTTTTGTGGGCCAGAGTGATGGCCCAGTGTTTGGAAACACTTGACTGGAGTTTGATTCCCAGCACCATATTGTGACTGACAATCCTCTGTAGTTCCAGTTCCCATGGTAATCTGATGTCCTCTTCTGGCCTCTACGGGTACTGCATGAACACAGTGCACAAACATACATGCAGTCCAAGCACCCATGCACATAAGAGTAATTTAAAAGCTTAATAGTTTCATTGATTTTTCTATGGAAGTTAAATCTTCCTCTTTTATTTTTCTCGCATGGATCTTTAAATTAGCTTCAATAAAAAGTTCTCCAAGGAATAAATTTATAGAAATCTGGAGAATTGTAAAAGAAAACAACTTTTATGAAATTACATTTTTTTTTTTCAAAATTTGAATTCCCTAACATTCCTAGCTAAGGCGACTGTTTTTCATGGCTAGTGCATAGTCTGGATGAGGAGCCTGGTCTGTAGTTGAACTTGACTTTAATCCTCTACTCCTAGCACCTCAAAAAAATATTGACAGTCTACATTTTGTTGTGCTTTGTCTTATCCTGTTTAGTTTGAGAAAGGAAAAATAATAACAATTAAAAAAAAAAAAACAGTGAATGTTTCTTTTTCTTGGTTCTAATGGATTCTAAGGAAAGCCCTTAGAAATGATACTGTTTAACAGCAGGAGATGCAGAAATCCACATGGAAAATAAAACACTATACAAGATATAGTTATCAGGTCCAATAATGTTAGTTAAAGTTCATGCTGGCTTTGTTAGCACAGGTTCCAGGATATGTTCAGAATCTTACGCTTAAGAGATGGAAGAGCTGCCAGCACCTGCAGCCTTTACACACACGCTAGCAGGAACTGAATGTTCCCTGTCCTTCCCCTCACCAAGATGTACCTACCTTTATCCCTCCTGAAAGGCTGTAGGGCAGGTAGCTTCTTTGATCTTTCTCCAAGTCTTACTCAAAGCTTGGATCAGCTCTGCAGAGAGTGGGAATGGAGCGGTGCACTGGGAATTACGTTTTGTAGAAAAAGAGTCTGAATGCAAAGTGCGTGTGTTTGTTGTGGGGAGGTGTTGACATTCCAGATAAACTATTCGTTCGTTCGTTCGTTCATTCATTTATCTTTTTAGGTTTTTGAGATAAGGTTTCTCTGTGTATCAACCCTGGCTGTCCTGAATTTGCTATGTAGACCAGGCTGGCCTTGAACTCATAGAGATACTCCTGCCTCTACCTCCCAAGTTCTGGGATTAAAGACCTGTGCCCTGCCAGACGAGGAGCTTCTTTTACATTTTACTAACATTAAGATGTGAGTTCTACAAGTGCTTACTCACAGAAGCCTTTTATAGTTGTCTCCAGAGAGGGTCCAGCAGTGCCTGACAAATACAGAGGTGGATCCTCGTAGCCTACCATTGAACTGAGCACAGGGTCTCCAATGAAGGAGCTAGAGAAAGGACCCAATAAGCCAAAGGGATTAGCAGCCTCATAGGAGGAACAACAATATGAACTAACCAGTACCCCTAGAGCTCCCAGGGACTAAACCACCAACCAAAGAGTACACATGGTGGGACTCATGGCTCCAGCTGCATATGTAGCAGAGGATGGCCTAGTCAGACATCAATGGGAGGAGAGGCCCTTGGTCCTGTGAAGGTTTTATGCCCAGTGTAGGGGAATGCCAGGGCCAGGAAGTGGGAGAGGGTAGGTTGGTGAGCAGGGGAAGAGGGAAAGGAATAGGAGGTTTTCAGAGGGGAAACCAGGAAAGGAGACATTTGAAATGTAAATAAAGTAAATATCTAATTTAAAAAAAAAAAGTTGTGAGTTGTAGAAACATCAGTGAAATTGGAGAATGTGCTGTGAATGATCATTTCACTGTGAACCAAGCACTTTGTGTCTTTGTGAGTACATAGCCATGGTGATTTGGTATGGCCCTCCTTAGCATCCTTATGAAGATAAGACTCCATGGTGATTTAGGTAGGCCCAGGCATTAAGTCTGGCCTAAATGAAGTCACTAAGAGGACTGAATAGGAAGGAAGCTGGGTAGGGTGTGTACAGGGCTCGTTGGGTAGTTTGTGGTTAGAAACTGGTAGTTAGAAATTTGATTTGGAAACCCAGGTAGTCCTACTATTCAGAGGGGAGAAAGGGGTGACTACAGAGACGATCTGAGGAAACATATTTTAGCGAGACTTGGAAAATAGGTCAGAGCAGGAGAGCCATAGTGCAAAGGTCCATTAGAGAATCTGAGTGCTTTGGGGTCAGGGTTTAAGGAGAGAAATAAAAGATGGAAAAGGGTTATATAAAAACATTATTGATGGGGGCTAGAGAGATGGCTCACTAGTTAAGAGGACCGAGTGTTCTCTTAGAGCTCCTGAGATCATTTTCCAGCAACCATATGGTGCCTCACAACCATCTGTAATGGGATCCAATATCCTCTTCTGGTGTGTCTGAAGACAGCTACAGTGTACTCATATAAAATAAATAAACAAATAAATAGATATATAAATCTTAACAAAATAATTATTCAAAATAAGGTGACATGTGGTTTTTTTTATCACTTATAAAATGAAGCATAAAATACATGTTTAAGAATATACAAACTATAGACCGATCTCTCATGGAGGAGATAACCTATTTTGCAATTCAGAAACTAACAGTAGTTGAAAAAGTTCAAGGTTGCCAGGGCCTTGGTTTTGGTCAAATACTACACGCGACTTTGGGAAAGGAAAGAGAATTCCTGGGCCTTTTAACCCTTTTACAGTGTGTTGAAACTCTCAGAAAGCCTGGAGAAGTTATAGAAACCATCTCTTCCCGAATTCCTATAAATGAAGCTGGCTCTCCTGACACTGGTGTCCAGTGAGGTGGCTGAGCTGAAGGCTGACTGATGGCTGTGTCTGGGGTTGAAGGGCTGTCCCCCGTGGAATGAGGGTATCTTCTGTGAGGACATCCAGTCTCCAGTTCTCGGCTGTGACAGGGATTTTGGCCGACTTCCCTAGAAACATGCTTGGCATTCCCACATATCTCAGCACTGTGGATATGTGGAATGGTTTCACATTGCATCCCATGAGCCTAAAGGCACTTTCATGTCAGCTAGTTTGGGTGTCAGAGGAGACAAACTACTGGACTTGGGCCGCCTGACCCTGCCTCAAACAGAAGAGTTCTCCTTTAGTGCTTGTTGTGGGACTTCCTAGGCATCAGTTACAAGGAGATGAAACACACTACACACACCACTGGGGCAGCAGAAAAGAGCACAGTGTGAAAGAATGGGATTAGCTGATTTCTGGCTCCTTTTACAAAAGTGCTCACTCTATTGAGAAGGTAATTGATGTAATATGCAAATGCCCCCATTTCACTTATATAACACACTAGTTTTCTGTGGTATTCATAGATTATGCAACCATCACAATCACTTTTGTCTTTTTTCATTTCCCAGAAAGAAATGCTATGCTCACTAACATGCGTTCTCCACTTGCCCCAATCTTCTCCAGCTCTAGGCAGCTTCTGGCTTCTTTTTGACTTTTTTTTCCTCTTTTGGGTGTTTCATGTTAGTTAGTTAAGTTTTGTTTCGTCTAGTAACAGAATCACTTCAAAGTCAGTCATGATGTACATAGTCCAGAACTTCATTTCTTTTGCTGATAAACATGCCATATTTTATGTATCTGTTTAACAATTCCTGGATGTTGGCCTATATCTCCTTCTGCTACTGTAAATGTGTTGCTGTGGACACTTCTGTGTGAGTTTTTTTTTATTTCAGATTTTCATGTCTCTTTTCATGTCTCATGTTTTATGTTTCATTCCTCAGAATGGAATTCCTTGGGTTCATGGAAGCCGTTGACCATTCAAAGGTGCTTCCTCTTCTTTTCAGTTGGTATCATGGATGCTGGTAACTGGTCTCCTTGATGTCTCCTTTGTACCTCAGTTCAGCCTTGCCCAGCCTAGCATCCTGTGCTTCACCTTACTGATAATAGGATTACTATAGTAAAACATCAGAAATCTTGGTGGTTCTGTTACTTTAAGAAAGGAGCCCAAGTTGTTAAACGCAACACTTGAGTACAGTCTAGGCCCAGGTGGCATTTGAGATTTCTCCTCTAGTTATTTACCAGGTTTGCATATCCTTCGATATTACTTTATTTAAGCCAGAGCTCCATCCATTTCTCTATGCTACAAACTTTAAAAAGTTCTTTTTTTTCCCCTAATCTAAGAGCATACATTTAATGTCTCCTCCAAAAATTGTATATTTGTGCTGATGCAACAAATGTGTCATGCAAGGTCAAAAGTTTATAGTCATACTGGAGACTAGTAGCAAACCTTGACATTCACCGTCACGCTCCTGGGCACAACATGTGTGCCCTGCCCTTAGGTCATGTCACTCTCTCGCCTTTCCCATCTCCTTCTGCCTACATCAGTCTTGGTGGTCAATTAATGTGATCTCGTCCCTTTCATGTCTGTCATAGAACATCGAAGAGAAAGTGTTTGGCTCCACCATTGTATTGGTACCTGAAGCAGGGCTCTGAGGTAGCACAGGAGAAAGGACTCACCTCTTACATAGGCAGGGAGTGTTTTGGACTTGTCCTAGGCTGTGTTTGTTGAGTGCATGGAATGGAGCCTGGTGCATAACAAGTATTTAGTAGATAGCCCCTGATGAGGAGGGAAGGGTACCAGTTTGACTTTCTTTGTTCTGACAAGATGCCTGATAGAAACCTTCTGGGAATCCATCCCATAAACAACCACCTAACCCAAACACTATTGCAGATGCCAACAAGATTTTGTTGACAGGAGCCTGATATAGCTGTCTCCTGAGGGGCTCTGCTAGCACCTGGCAAATACAGAAGTGGATGCTCACAGTCATCCATTGGGCAGAGCACAGGGTCCCCAATGAAGGAGCTAGACAAAGTACCCAGGGAGCTGGAGGGGCTTGCAGCCCCATGGGAGGAACATCAATATGAACTAACCAGTATCCCCAGAGCTCCCTGGGACTAAACCACCAATCAAAGAAAACATACGGAGGGACTCATGGCTCTAGCTGTATATGTAGCAGAGGATGGCCTAGTCGGACATCAATGGGAGGAGAGACCCTTGGTCCTGTGAAGGTTCTATGCCGCAGTAAAGGGGAATGCCAGGGCCAGGAATCGGGAGTGGGTGGGTTGGAGAGCAAGGGGAGGGGTGGATAGGGGATTTTTGGAGGGGAAACTAGGAAAGGGGATAACATTTGAAATGTAAATAAAGAAAATATCTAATTCCATCTCACACCAGTCAGAATGGCTAAGATTAAAAATTCAGGTGACAGCAGATGCTGGCAAGGTTGTGGAGAAATAGGAACACTCCTCTATTGCTGGTGGGATTGCAAGTTTGTACAACCACTCTGGAAATCAGTCTGGCGGTTCCTCAGAAAATTGGACATAGTACTACCGGAAGACCCAACAATACCTCTTCTGGACATATACCCAGAAGATCTTCCAACTGGTAATAAGGACACATGCTCCACTATGTTCATAGCAGCTTTATTTATAATAGCCAGAAGCTGGAAAGAACCCAGATGTCCCTCAATAGAGGAATGGATACAGAAACTGTGGTACATTTACACAATGGAGTACTACTCAGCTATTAAAAACAATGAATTTATGAAATTCTTGGGCAAATGGATGTATCTGGAGGATATCATCCTGAGTGAGGTAACCCAATCACAAAAGAAGTCACTAGATATGCACTCACTGATAAGCAGATATTAGCCCAGAAACTTAGAATACCCAAGATACATTATGCAAAACACAAGAAAACTAAGAAGAATGACCATTATGTGGATACTTCATTCTCCTTAGAATAAGGAACAAAATACTCATGAAAGGATATAGGTACAGAGACAAAATTTAGAGCTAAGATGAAAGGATGGACTATCCAGAGACTACCCCATCTGGGAATCCATCCCATCATCATCCACCAAACGTAGATACGAATACACATGCCAGCAAGATTCTGCTGAAGGGACCCTGATATAGTGGCCTCTTGTGAGGCTATGCCAGTGCCTGGCAAACACAGAAGTGGATGCTCACAGTCAGCTATTGGATGGAACACAGGGCCCCCAATGGAGGAGCTAGAGAAAGTACCCAGGGAACTGAAGGGGGCTGCAACCCTGTAGGTGGAACAACAATATGAACTAACCAGTACCCACTGAGTTTGTGTCTCTAGCTGCATATGTAGCAGAAGATGGCCTAATCGGCCATAACTGGGAAGAGAGGCCCCTTGGTCTTGCAAACTTTATATGACCCAGCACAAGGGAAGGCCTGGGCCAAGTAGTGGGAGTGGGTGGGTAGGGGAGCAGGGGCGGGGGAGGGTATAAGGAACTTTTGGGATAGCATTTGAAATGTAAATAACGAAAATAAAGAAAAATAAATAAATAAAATGGAAAAAAAAAAAAAAAAGAAACCTTCAGGGCAGAAAGAGTCCTTTGGCTCAGAGTTTGAGAAGTTTCAGTCCATAGCCCTTGGCTCTGTTGATTCTGGACAGTGGTAAGGCGGAGTTACATGGCTGCAGGAGCTCAGGCTGCTCAGTCATGGTGAGAAGAAAAAAAGAAAGAAAAAGAAAAAAAGAAAAAGAAAAAAAAAATCAATCCAGGGCCTGGATAATCTTTAAAGCTGCATGCAACCCAAGTGAGCTAATTCCGCTAACTGCCCCACCTCCTCAATTCCCTGTGTATAGTGCCATTACTGGTGAACTCAGTGTTCATCACAGGAGTTTGTTTGGGTATTTTCTGTTCTACCACATCAGGGATAGAGCTGGGTCTGGAACCCCTACCTTTCTGTGATCAATGAAGTTATGGCAGGCGCTCAGTAACAAAGCCGATGGTAATGGAGGGGCCCAGAAACCAAGCCCATGGCAATCAAGGGGCACAGTTACCAAGCCTGTGGCAATCAAAGGGCACAGTAATGAAGCCCATGGTAATTAAGGGGCCCAGTAACCAAGCCCATGGTAACCAAAAGGTACAATAACCAAGTCCCCAGTGGCCAAAGGACACTAATGCAGATACTAGGTATTTGCCAGTAGTGAAAGAGTGGAGTGGTGGTGTAAGAAAGACTGTAAAGCCGGGAGTGGTGGCGCACGCCTTTAATCCCAGCACTCGGGAGGCAGAGGCAGGTGGATTTCTGAGTTCGAGGCCAGCCTGGTCTACAAAGTGAGTTCCAGGAC
>NC_034593.1:54830836-54836500 GCF_900095145.1 Mus pahari
TCTCGAAAAACCAAAAAAAAAAAAAAAAAAAAAAAAACCAGAAAGACTGTAAATGTTGCTGCTGTAACAAGTCTCCACAAGCTTAGTGATCTAAAATCACATGGATTTGGGATTTATTCTTTTATACTTAAGAAAGTTAGATGTGTAAAAAAATCAGTTTCATGGTAGCTAAAACCGTAGAGTCATAAGGTGGCTTTGTCAGGAGGCTCTGGGGAGAACATATGTCCTTTCCTTTTCCATCTTCTAGAGGTCTTCCCTGGCTGATGACTCTGCTTGTTCCTGAGAACCAGCTCTGTAACATCTTTTCTCCTCTCCTCCCTCAGTCCTCTCCCCCTTGCTGATCTGCCCACCTGCCTTTTTTTTAAGGCTTTTGTGATTCCATGGTACCAACTGGGTTACCCATGATAATATTTTCATCTCAATATTCAGAAGTATTTCTGCATATTCTTTGTGAGAATAACACATTCCCCAAATATGGACATTGTGTCGGGGGCCATTATACAGCCATCCATCAAGAAAAGAGGTAAGAATATGTACCATTTTGTCCTTGCCGAGCATGTCTGTACCTCACCTCTCTGAGACCCTTCCTATTGTAACGTAACTCATTCCTCTCCATGATATTGAGGGGGGGATCCAAACTCAGGAACCTTAGTCATTTCTGTGAAGTGTCTCCTGCCTCTCAGTGCAGAGGACAACTGGGTTTCCATAGTCTCTTGTTTCCCCGTCTGTAACTTACTATGGCAGAGCCAGTAGAATATGATCTGAAAGAGTATGCTATGACCTCCTCCATTTTTACTGTTGATAAGTGACTGTAACATTTTTTTTTTTTTAAGTGGTTGGAAAAAGTGTGATGCTATGATTAAGCAGCGACCTAGTGGATGGCAGGATTCTATCACCTCTTTTTCTATGCCCACTTAATTTCTAGAAATAGAGAAACTAGATGTGCCATCCTTGACCTAAGTGGGCTGGGAAGGGAAGAGAGCTGGCAGGCATTGTCTGCAAGGCATGTGGGTTCCTATGAGAGGGGGAATTTATCATACTTACCTGAGAATGCTTAAACTTGAGAACCACATGAGGTCATACCATGATGGTTCCATTTTACAAAGAGAGAAATAGGAACATGAAGACCTTGAATAAGTTCTTAGGGTTTCATGGGTAGTAACAGAGGAGCTGGGATTTAAGCCATGTGGTTTGGTTTTAGGGTCCGCACTCATGGTAGGGTAAGTTAATTAGCCTCGCTGTGCTGTAAAACAGCAGGCGAACGGTGGCATGGCCTTTACTCTCACCCTGTCATTTCCCACAGTGCGAGGCTCTGGGCAGCAGCACCCAAGGGGAAAAGGAGAGCAAGAAGGCTGGGAGGAGAGAGCAGAGTGCCCAGTTTGGGTTTTGAGCTGCTGGTTTGTTTGCTCAGTAGCCTTTGCTACTTCCCACTCCTTTCCAGAAGGTTCTGCTGGGCTACCGGGTCTGTTCTCCCTTCCTGATTTGTGTCTTCCTCCCTGCCCCTCCGACTGCCAGATCACCTCTGTGAGCCTCTGACGGTGATGGGCCTGAAGATGGCTCAGTCCCGTTTCCTGCACTTGCTTGCTTGTCTTGCCTCAGTAAGAAATGGAAATGTGTTGTTGTTTTTCCTAAATTAGAGCAAAAAGCTTGTTTTTAAACACAAATCCAAGTTTTTCTGGTGGTTTGCTAGCCCACCCTAGGCGGCATCTAAAAGGAAGGGTTTTTAAAGTCCTTGATGAAAGTCGAAGGAGAGAGTTGGCCTTGTGAAATGGACAAATAGGAGCTAACTGCCCCTTAGACTGGAATAGGTCTGAAATGCAGGGAAGGCTGCTAATTCTGTTTCCCTTTTGCAGACAGCCTGTTAATTTATCTTTGGGTTCATAGCCTAGGTGTCTGAGCACCAGTATTTAAAGTCCTAGTTCTTTAGGAAGATAGGTTTGGGATGTAAAGCCTGGAAACTTAAGGGAGCAAAGACTTGGAGCTGATTTACAAATTATTCTTTCTACCCGTTGTTTAAATTACTATTTAAAATGCTGGATACACACCCTGCATAGAATCTGAATGTAGTGCTCGAGGAAAGTGTGTTCTTTCCTATGCTGATTATTATCCCAGAATGAGCAACCCACAATAGCAATGAGGCTGTTGGTATGAGGAGCCCTTTTTGTTTAACTTGGTTCCAGTCTGTTAGCGGTGTTTCCAGGCAGCAAACAAGAATCTTCCTTTGTCTCGTTTGCTTTTAACTTATACCCCAATTGTACTCGTGAAAGGCTTCAGGCAGTTTAGAGTCCGTGACATGTATACAATACGCCCGTTAAAGTGGGAAATGGAGAACACAGCAGGGACCTAGACAGCCAACATGCCAAGCCACCGCTCCCCAGGGAGTTGCCAGGAGTGAGGATTAAACACAGCGATGATGTCCTTCTAGGGAGCCAGAGCAAAAAGGGCACAGAACTCTTTATGACGCCATCACCCACTAAGAGGAAACAGCCCCTCTGAAGTCATAAACCTTTTGTAGGTTTGGGGTTTTTGAGGAATTTTGCTAGGCGAGGAATTAGAACTCTTTGGGAAGAGCCTCACCCTCCGTGGCAGATCCTGTGGTGGGAGATGACCATGAGGACTTTGGAGGCTGGCCTGGCCACAGAGAGCCCTTCAGCACTGCGTTGCTCCTCACACCCCAGCCTCAGGACCCGCATATTTTACTATAGCACTTCTGCTATGCCTGAAAGGCATTGCTTTGTGTTGTTGGTTGTTGCTCTGCTTGGAAAGTGGAAGTGGGACAAAAAGGAATACCGTGCCTACTCTAAGTCACATAGCATGTTCTCTGGCCATTCGTTCTTCTTAGGCCCTAGACCTTGCCTGAGCCAGGCATGGTTGGTCTAAGTCTTCATTGTCATTCATATATATATGTAGAGAGCAAGGCTTTCTATTAGATGGCTATGAAGGAGCCAAACCAGAGACCGAGAACTTCCCTAACAACCCAGGGCCACCCAGGCTTCAGTCTCTCCTAAGGACATTTTAATAAGGGAGTTGCCATGTGCTTTGTGCCCTTCTCACAATTTATCCTGGTTTCCAGAAGAAATTATAATATGAATGCATAGACTGAGGTGCAAGTATATACCAAGGTTACCATGGGAACCAGCCTTCTTGTATACACTTTCTCATGAAGAGGTTTCTGACGGTAAGTACTTTGAATTCTTTTAAGTAAAACTTGATGTCATTAAGTGTCAAGGACTTTTAAGATATCATTATATTGGTATGGTCTTGGGTATATTCCTTCTGAAAGATAAGTCATTCCTGAGCATATGAACTAAGTAAGCATAAGCTTTAACTTCTGTGGGAGTTCCCTGGGACACCTGGGTCTTAGAGCCTTTCTTCATCCTTCCTTTCCCAACTGTGAGTCACAATTTCTGTGGGCTTTGCAAGGGGAGTTTCGAACTGAGGTCAGACTGAGTTTAAACCTAAGCTGTGAGATGTGGGGTATAACGGGTAAGAAGCCCTTCTTTTGATCTGCATCTGGGAAATGCTCTAAGTGTACCTCTTTTGGCTCGTTTTCCTGCTACAGTGGAACATGATACAGATACCCAATATAGCTCTCTGGTGTATTCATATATGTTCAGGAACATCTTAAAAGTTTTACCAAAATCATAAGAACTTCTTGGAGGCTGGACAGATAGTGTGGTAGTTAAAAATCACTTGCCGTTCTTTTGAGGGACCGTAGTTGGATTCCCAGTACCCATATCAAGTAGCTTACAACCACTATGACTCCAGATCCAGGGAATCCAATATTTTCTTCTGCCTTCCACGGATACCTGCATGCATACACATAAATAAAAATAATACTCAAAAAGAATTTCTTGAAAAAAAAATCACCCCGGAGATTTTGAAGGGGCAGGCAGTAGCTATTAAAATGGGCAAGAAGAGCTGGAAATGGCACTGCTCTTAGACATGATGACCTGAGTTGAGATATCAAGCACTTACATAAATAGCTGGAAATGGAAGTATGTATGCAAAGAGGTGGAGAATGAAGGTCCCTAGGACTTTCCGGCTAGCCGTTCTAGTCAGTGGGCAAGCTCCAGGTTCAAAGAGAGATGCTGTCTCAAAAATACAGTGGAGAGTGATAAAGATGCCTAATGTAGACCTCTGTGGGTACACTCACACACATATACTATATACATACAACACTTGTCTGTCTATACGCAGAAAATAAGTGAAATAAAATGAGAATGCAAGCTAGTAGAACAGGATGTTTTTTTTCCAGAAATGTTTCTTACTCTAAACCACTTTAAGTTTCACTTTATTGTTTTTCTTATTAGTCTAGATTTGAAATTAAAAGTGAAAATAGAAATAAAATGAGAATGCAAGCTAGTAGAACAGTACTTTTTTTTTTTCAGAAATATTTCTTACTCTAAACCACTTTAAGTCTCTGCTTTATTATTTTCTTATTAGTCCAGATTCAAAATAAAAAGCGAAAATACAATGTGAGAAGATAGAGAGAAACACACACATACATATACATAGACACTCAAGCATGGGTCATGGAAAGAGTAAGCGTGTGTGTGTGTGTGTGTGTGTGTGTGTGTGTGTGTGTATGTGTACACGGCTGCCTGCCTGTCTGTCTAGTGAGGAAAAACCTCTTTGGACCTTTTCCAGATCAGAATGTAAGATCTTCTGGTGGAAGTGTGGTAGTCTTGTGTTTCTGTAGAACCAGCTCATATTTTCTCAGCCACCATCTGGTGATGAGATGAGACGATGAGCTTCATCTTGTCTTTGTTCTGGATTGACTGACAGTGGTTGCCTAGAGTACAGCCTGGAGACCTCCATTTCTCCAGTAGACCTGGAGAGAGTGCCTCAGACCCTGAGTGGTGGCTGTTGTGGGTTGGTGTTGGCAGTTCTTGCCAGGTGTTCGCTGACCTCAATCCAGTGTGTTAAATCACATTGGTATTTATCATTAGAACACAAGAGTATTTAAAACATATATGTCTCACTTCTCCACAGCAGAATATAAATTTATTTTTATGGAGTACAGAGTGTCTTAAGGGTGCACATAGATATTGAAATACTTCTGTTTAGAGAAGATATTTTATTATATAACCGCACCTTGGGTATGTGGCGTCTGTTTCTTCTATAGCCTGGCTGACTATGATCCTGTTTGGTGAAGCATTGTGTCCCGATAACAGGGACAGGCAGTTTAGATTGACTGCTCAGTGCTATGAAGAAGTCCAGGCATGGCCTGGGTTTGCTTTAGGCAGATGGATGTTAATGAAGGAAAAGTCCTTTAAAGGATGCCATTCCAAGGACACAAGACAGCACTGATGATTGCCAGAGCTCACTGTGCTGTTCTTCCAGAGCTGGAGTGCTGAACGCTGGGCTGGTCCGCCTCGCTGGCACCCTTCCTAGACTGGGTGAGGAAGGGCTGGTCTGGCAGGTTTTTCAGAAAGTACAGCTGTCACTGAAGAAACTCAGGCTGTCCTGGGTTTCACTGTGTCTTTGACATGACCACAGCAGCTTGTGGTGTGGGAGTCTGTGTCTTCAAGGAGGGAGAGACCTACGTCTAGTTTGCATCTGTAGTTGTGGCCAAAAGTACATCTTGGTAGTTCTGAAAGCATGACTTTGCCCACAGCCAATAAATCTGTGCTAACTTCCATCTACTAGTGAGAAAAACAA
>NC_034593.1:54836595-54861298 GCF_900095145.1 Mus pahari
GGAACTCACTTTGTAGACCAGGCTGGCCTCGAACTCAGAAATCCACCTGCCTCTGCCTCCCGAGTGCTGGGATTAAAGGCATGCGCCACCACGCCCGGCGAAAGACAACTTTCTATTTTTGCTTAGCACATTCTTGATAAAAAGAAATTTTCACCTTTATAAAAATATTCAATCTGAAGCAATAAATTATATTTATTCTCTATTTACTTATCAAACACTGGGTGTCTCCAAAGTTGAAGTGCCTATAGGCAGGTCTTGTATATATAACAGTGAATGCAGCAGAACAACGTCTCCTCCCTGACTTAAGTAATACAGACGCAAATACAAATTATAAAATGTTTAGTTGTGGTTACAGTAGGAAGAAGGAACAATAGTTAAGACTGTCTAGTAAAGTCATAAAGCAAGGAGCATAACCCAACCCAGTGGAGTTGGGGAAGGCTTCCTGTAGCATATAGAATGTAATCTGAGCCATGAGTAGGGGGTCGCTGGGCAAAGGGGAGGACTTCAGGGGACAAAGTGAGGGAGGGGCAGAGATGGTCTGTGGGTAATTCTGCCGACACTGTGGTCGGGTGCTCCAGGTTTCTAGTCCAGGACCAGCTGTCATTGTTGGGTGACCTCTCTCATGACCTTTTCTGGAGGCCGAGCCTAGCATGGTACTGTCTTCATATACGACTGTACCATGGCTTAGGTCTCCTGGGAAGGCCTTTGCAGTCTTTGATTGCATCACACTGTTAGTCAACAGCTGTCTGTGGACACTAGCAATTCTTTTAGTCCCAGCTGTTGTTGTTTCCTGGATGTGTGTGTTGAGGACTGGCCAGGGCTGTCAGGTAGGCACAGGAGGGCAGAGGCAGCCGATTTACTGCTTTGATCACAGGCTGTGTGGATGCTGAAGGCCTCTGGCTCTGGGTTCAAACTAAAGCTCAGGGGCTTAGAATTTTTGCTTGCACTCTACAGTCTCAGTTTTCTTACCTCTAAGATGGGTACAGTAACTGTCTCACAAAAGCTGAGACAGCTTGGGAGGCATAAAACACTGGCCCTGCTCAGGACTCACAGAGTGTTTGTTCTGTGACACCCACCAAACCTTGCTGCCCTGTGCTAGACACTAGAGGATATTCTGAAAAGCAAGCCTTGGGTCTGTGTTGTGTTTTAAAGATTTATTTATTTATTATATGTAAGTACACTGTAGCTGTCTTCAGACTCTCCAGAAGAGGACGTCAGATCTCATTACGGATGGTTATGAGCCACCATGCGGTTGCTGGGATTTGAACTCCGGACCTTCGGAAGAGCAGTTGGGTGCTCTTACCCACTGAGCCATCTCACCAGCCCCCTGTGTTGTGTTTTAATCTCCTCTGTAGATGTCCGGCCTTACTGTGCAGTCTTTCCAAGGGCTCTCTTCTGCTGTTCAAGCTTGATTACCAGATTTCTTTTTTTATTTTTTGGAACTTTGTATATGAACACTGTATCTATTTCAGTCCCTAACACTGCCTTCCCCGACCCCAAACTCATCATGTTACCTCTGTTCTGCACCATTTATAGTCTCTTCTTTAATTATACATATAAGTATACACATCTCTATTGATCATTGCTCACAACTACACATGACTGGGATTGACCATTTGGGGTTGGGCGTCATCCTATGTGGATGTATATCTCTGGAGGAAACTAATTTTCTGTCTCTCAGCAGCCATTGGCCATCTTTAGTTCATATAGGGATGGGCTCATGGGCTTATCCTGTTCACATTGGTGTGTTATCTGGTTTTATTAGGATTCTGGTCTTGTTCAGGAAGCTGTGTTGTTGAGATTTTATGGGTGCATTTTCCCTGTCATCCCTAGGGGATACTATTTAACAGCAGATACCCTGAGCCTTAGATCTATGGTCTTTCTGGCTCCTCTTCCTCAATTGTCCCTGAGCCTTGGGTGTAGTAGTTGCATTGTTGGATGTATTAGTTTGGGGTTAGGTGTCCAAAAATCATTACTCACTCTCTTTATTTTGATCAGTTCTAGATTTTACAATAGTCTCTATCTATTTTAAAAAGAAACTTCTTAAATGAGGGGTGAGAGCTACATTTATCTGTAGGTATAAGTATTTAGAACACAGTAAGAAATGATATTGGATTAGGAAACTGGTAGTTAGATTTTCCTCTCAGCAATGTGACCTCTCCAGCCACAGGTAGCTGCCTAGGCTTACACTACCAGGCATGAATCACCTGCTGTTGAACAGACCTCAAGTCCACCATGGGGGCCTACCCACTGCTCCTTCCCTTGCTTGGCAGCTTACCAAGGACTTTCAAATGATTAGTTCCTATTAAGATCAGTTATAGCTCAAGTCTTCCAAGTTCTGTGTCCAGTGCATGTGGGTTCTTCAGCAGTAGGGTCTTATTACAAGTTGTGGAAGGCAACCATAGGCAGTGGTTCTAACTCATGACTCTCATGCAGAGTCATGTGTTCTGCAACCCACAACTAGAAAAGTGAGATTTTTCACACCTGGCACTAGAGTTTTTGTTTGTTAGTGCATGACTATAACACCCTATGTCACGTAACACTATACTACACACACACACACACACACACACACACACACACACACACACACACGCGCGCGCACACACACACACACACACTCACTTTTGCATACATAAAACAGTATGTATCCCTGTAGCTTTTTCAAACATCCTTATTGTTACCTTTTTTTTTCCTTGTATTACCTTTCTCCCTCCCTCCCAAATTACAGCCCTCTATTTTCCCATTACCCACTCATGTTCATAGGGCCTGCCTCCCACCATTCCCCTTTCTAGAGTTCCTTCTCTCGTCTCCTATTCCTCAGCCCACACCACAGTCCCTTTCTTCTTTCCTGAGTTCTTTGGGTATTTCAAGTTATATACCCAAATAAAAAGATTCACAGTTAAGATCAACAAATAAGAGAGAATCTATGGTATTTGTCTTTCTGGGTTTGGGTTATCTCACTCAGTATAATAATTTTCAGATTCATCCATTTGCCTGTGAGGTTCATGATATCTTTAAGAAGCCTATTGGTCAGGAATAGGCTGCAGGCCACTGCTACATCACCTTCATAGTTCTAGTCTACTTATTATAAATGGTCAAATGGAGCTAAGTGCAGTCATCGTGCATCCAGAAAACAAATATTTTACTCTTGAATTTGTATTCTCCTCGGAAATATAGTTACACATCTTAGAATCCAGCCATTTTTAGATTCATTGAATTCATTCCTAGACTGAAGAATATGGAGGCCCTATGCCTCTGGGAAATGTCAAAGGATGGTTTATGCATCATGAGTTTGTTCTTACATCAGTCTTTCTTCAAACAAATGTTTCACTTGTGTTCTTTGGAACTCCTACCCACTGAGAGGCTGAGCTTGGGTCTCTGGTGATCTGACAGGCTCAGGAACTCGCCTGAAAAGGTAGCAGTCTCTGGAAGAGCTGGAGGAATGTGGCCGAATAAGGTGCTCTGGTGATGGTGTGTTAACAGTCATGTGGGTGAGTGAGCAAGGATTTCTGGTTAGAGAGTTGTTCCAGGGGACCCCTCTGTGCCCTGACCCCTTTCATGATGTACACAGTCAGAGTGGTTAGTGTTGGTGTTGGGGGTGGCAGTTGTACACCTCGGCTGTCGTGAGCAGTCTGACTGTTGGTGCTTGTACAGAGGGAAGAATAAGAGGCTTCACAGAGTTGAAGTCTAAATTTCCATTTCAGTGTGATCTGCCAGATGGCTTCTTAAACTTGGTCCAGTTTCATTCAGAACCTGAGTTTTCCTTTGGCTGCACATTTGCTATGAATCACCAGCCTTCCTGACTACTGAGATGTCACCTTCTTCAGAAATATATTGGCCTTCTTGCAACTCAGCTTGGTTAGCAAAGTTTGCAAATTTTCCAAATAACCCACAGATTCTTTTAATGTTGAAAGTAATAAATTACACTCTTATTATGTTTATGCCAAAATAAAGTATCTACAACTTGTTTATGTTGTATGAAAGTAAGTTGAATGGACAGATATCCCACTAGTACCCTGTTTTTCGATCCTGTATTTTGGCAAATGTTCTGAACAAACAATAAAATAAACAAAAATTTCCTTTTTGCTAGGGAAAGCAGAGATATTGTTTTGCTTATGTAATATTGCATTATTTAGGTTGTTAACAGTTGCTAAAGGCAAGAATCTATAAAGAAGAGTAATGCATTAGATATTTATATTTTGGATTTACATAGTGACCACTTACAGTAGCTTTTATCAGTTTTCTTTGAATATTTTATTAAAACTTCTATTAAAACAGCTGGATTCAAATCAGTTATAAATATTCTAAATTATGTGAAATCCAGCTGAAAATGAAGCAGTCCTCACCCTGCTGTGCCTCAAATTCCAGGGCCTCTGAATTCTCACAGATGCGTGTTTTCAATTGTCTATTGGACATCACGAAGGCAGAATGGATGGCTTCCTCGCTGCTGCTTATCCTCCCTCCTAAAGCCCCTGTCTCCATTCAGGGTGTAATGACCCACCTGCTCTGCATGTGGAACTCCTTCTCAGAAACCCTAGCATCTTCTTTGAGTTTCTCAGTGCTATTCATTTTACCTCCAAATTGTTGCCCAATTTGTGCTCCCTCTCTTCATGATCTTGCATCCACATTCCTGACTGCTGGCCGTCTGTCTCGTCACTTCTCTGTCCCACTTCTGTCCATGGTTGATGACTTACTGGCTTCTATCCTGCAGTAATTCTTGGGGTCACACAGCCAAGTTTGCTGTCTAGGGCTCATCTGTTCTGCAGGCTTTTCTGTCTGCTTTCTTATTCTGTGGTTCGCATTTCAGCCTCATAAACTCCCCATTTCCTGAATGAGAGGCTGTAGTGTGTGGCTCTCCTCTCCTCCCGTTGTACCATCTTACATTCACAGATGACTGATCCACCTCATGGCCTCTTCACCCATACATTTAGTTACCCACCTCAACTTTGGGGTTTTTACTGGGTCTCCGGTTATCGTTACCTCTGTCCTACTACAAAGTTGGGGTTCCTTCAAACCTATGCTCTTTCTTGTTGGGTGGTTTGCTAGAGCAGCCCACAGAGTGCAGGAAGGCATTTTTAGCATAATCAAGCTCATTAAGAAGGAAGAAGGGACCCTGATATTGCGGACTCTTGTGAGGCTATGCCAGGGCCTGGCAAACACAGAAGTGGATGCTCACAGCCAGCTATTGGATGGAACACAGGGTCCCCAATGGAGGAGCTAGAGAAAGTAACCAAGGACCTTAAGGGGGCTGCAACCCTGTAGGTGGAACAACAATATGAACTAACCAGTATCCCCTGAGCTCGTGTCTCTAGCTGCATATGTAGCAGAAGATGGCCTAATCAGCCATCATTGGGAAGAGAGGCCCCTTGGTCTTGTAAACTTTATATGACCCAGCACAGGGCAAGGCCTGGGCCAAGTAGTGGGAGTGGGTGGGTAGGGGAGCAGAGGTGGGGGGAGGGGTATAGGAAACTTTTGGGATAGCATTTGAAATGTAAATAAAGAAAATAATAAAAAACTTAAAAAAAAAAAAAAAAGGAAGACATTTCAGGGAGAGACAAATGAAGAGCTACCTAGTGCAAGGGATGGGGCATGCGAATCAGAACCTCCATGCCCTCTCCAGGCTTGCCAACCAGCACTTCAGCATGTTCATTCCTCTTGGAAACTCATTGTTTAAGGGTCTTTGTAAAGGTGTCAATGGATAGACATATTAGATGATAGACCCTTGCTAAATCAACCTAAAACCTGCTGTCATTTCTCCTTGAAGGTGAGGGAGGGGAGACACTGAAAATTTCAACTTGGTGGCTTGGCTTCTCTGGCTGTTAACCTGCATTCTCTACCTACCTAAGCCTCCCCAGTCTCCATGTGCCTACTCATCATGAGAGACACTATTGGTATGGAGACCCCAAGGATTTAAAAATCTATGTTCCAAGAAAAACAAACAAACAAACAAACTGGGCATGGAAATCAAGTTTGTATCAATATTATTACTTTTTATCCTGCCACATCTCTGCTTTATTGTAATTGTCCCATGATTCCCACCAGTCACTACCAGAGGGGAAGGAATGTATATTATTTAACTTCCCTTTTGTGAGTTAACGTTCCCTGGCATGTAACCCAGAATCTTTTGTACTGGCTCATGGTTGTAAATGATCATGCCTTGGTAGACACACTCTTATTGAATTCTCTCATCTCCCTGTTCATACACACAAAGAGTTGAAAGTAGAGATTGAAACACATAGTTATATGAGAGTATTCAGTCCTGGTAGCCAAAAGAGCCATAGAAAATGAATGTGTGTGTGTGTGTGTGTGTGTGTGTGTGTGTGTGTGTGTGTGTGTGTAAAGTGTGTGTAATAACAAAATCAGGCAATGTTAAATTACCATTCATCTGTCTCATTAATGAGGCCTGATTACTCTGAATTGCAGTGTAATGAGACTATGAGCATATAAAATACTATGCATATTAATATTCTTGAAAAATGTTTTTATTTTGGAAGGGCATGTCAGACTGGGTTCTTTTCAGACTCCTTTTCTCAGCCGTCATGTGGTGGTTTTACATGCTTACATTTCCTCCTCTTGTCTGTTGTGGAGACAGGGCCTCACTAGGTTTCAGAGGCTGGCCTAGAACCTGCTGTGCAGCCCAGGTTGCATGCATACTCTTGACTTTCCTGCCTCTACCTGCCCCGTCCTGGGGTGGAAAAACATGCATGGTCTGATTTCTCCTGTACACGACCAGATCTGTAAGCATGACCATCCCCATCATCTCCATCAGGGAGAGCTCTTAATGAGTAGAAAAATCTGTTTATTTTTTTTAAAGTCCAAAGGCAGAGAAATATCCAGGATTATCAGTGGTGTAAGACTTTCGGGATAGCATTTGAAATGCAAATGAAGAAAATATCTAATTAAAAAAAAAGATTAACACTTAAAGCAGTAATGGTAGTACATTTAAATTTGGAAAAAATTTTCAACAGTTTTCTTTGTGGGTAGGGATTGTTTTGTATTTGCTTCCTAAAAAATCTCTTAATTTTTTACACACTGTGTAGTATTATTACTTTTAAACCCTACATGGGGATAGTTATTGTCTATTAAAATTTATAGAAGATGTAGATTTTTTTCCTTTTTTTTTCTCTAGATTCTTCACAGAGTTGGAAGCAAGACACCAGAATAACATCTTCATAGAGGATATCAGTGACATTGTAGAAAAGCATACAGCATCCACCTTTGACCCTTACGTGAAGTACTGCACCAATGAAGTTTACCAACAGCGCACGCTGCAGAAGTTGCTGTAAGCAGTGTTGAATGCTCCGTTTTTGATCATCTAACTTTTGATTAGAGCTCATTGAGGAAGATCAATCATAGACATGTCTCTTAGTTGACAGTTTCCTCCATGGCAGGAGTAAAAGTGTCACTTTTGGAGTGGGGGTGTTGAGACTTGGAGAGCTTTTTTCCTAAAGCATTTAGGAAATTAAAGTAAGCTGAATTTGTTGTTGTGCCCCGCCCACAACACACCTTTCTTCCTCTTAATTGTCCTGAGACAATGTCCCACTTTTCTAAACAAGTAAGAACTGGCCATTAAGTGGTTTGCCAGAGGGCAAGAGGGGATTCTTAAGTGGAGCTAGACAGTAGGATCCAGGGTGTCCCTTAGTATTCTAACTTCTCTAAGCTGTTTATAGGAGCTGCAGGGTCCCCCCTCTCCCTCCCTGGGTAGATCTGAGTGGGGCAGGAAGAGTAGAACAGAAGAGTGAGACAAGCTTGAAGATTAACTATGCCACAAGAAAGAGCCAAGCATTTTCTTTCTCTCCACACTTCTTTCCTTTTTAGATTATTGAGAGTTTGGGTGTGAGGTGCAAGCCTATCTTCCTCGTTGAAAGAGTCAACAAGCTGCTGAGCAGTGTCTCTGCTGTTTTATTTGTATAGGCCCCAGTTGTCCTAAGCAACTATTTTATACTGTAGTTGTCCACCATAAACCCGGTGTGGGGCTTCCTGACTATTGTCATTCTCACTCGTCCTTAGAGTAGTGGCATTTATGGAATCTCTCTGGTCACTTCAGGCTGGGTGTGAGGTCTTTGAAGAGGCTCAGGGGATGGTGACAGTGCACCAGGAGAATAGGGACCTAGGGAAGGAAACACCAAGATTTACATATGGAAAGAGCTGGTTGGGAGAGGAAGTCAGGAAACCTTCTCCACTTGGGTTTCCCCTGGCAATCGTCACGGGTGAAAAAACTCTTCAGATATAAACTCTGAAGAAGCTGCTGTCACAGAACTGTCCTACAGAAGGATCATGTCCCTGGATGAGAACTCTTGCCCTTTCTTAATAAGCTGTTTGTATTTCTGCTTACAAGCATATACCCCTGGTAGAATCCTTTGCTCTGAGACACAAGTGCCTGGAGTCAGGGGCCCTCTGAACCCAGACCCTTGGCTCAGCACTTCTATACATGTTTCACCCAGTCTGGGCCCACCATTTTCCATTCAGTTGCTTGCCAACCTTCATTTCCCAAGGCATTACTTTGTGTCTTCCTCCTCCCCATGTCCATCCTCCATCTGGGCTTTTCACTTGCCTACTCCTGATACCTTCTTCTCAAACAGTTGTCCTTGAACATGAATGCATCTTTGAATTGTTTTCCTAGTGAGACTAAGACGCCAAAGGTGGCCTCAGTTTACCTGTTCCCAACGCAGTAAGGAAGGTTGATGAGGGTGTCTCCCGTGCCATGCTTCAAGGGTAGGATGGAGCACCCGGCCACTATCTTCCAATTATGAATTTTGTGTGAAGAAGGACTCACCTGTACTTTGGAGATTTCAAGGCTAATAAGCCTGTTGTGGTGGCTTCTCAGTGGTTTCAGGGTGTTTAGCCCAATATCTGGCTTCTACCCATGTGATGCCAAAACTTTCTCCATATTTTGCAGAAGGCCAAAGAAAAACAAAAATCACATCTTTCACGTTCTCTTATCCCACTCTCTTCTAGGGCCCTGTGACTGAGCATACATGGTCATGCTTGAAAGCCAAGCCTTGGATTAGAGAGAACATTGCTTTTTATTTTGTTTCGTAGGATTAAAAAATATGTGAATAGTTACTGCTATGTATTATGTGGCTCTCGAAAATAGATTTTTGTCTAGATTACCTTAATCAAATCATCATGGGAGCTTTTATTTGGAAATTAGCATTTGTGTCTTTAGGGGCATTCAAGGTTGGAGCAGTGATTTCTACTTCAGCTGCAGGTTGGAAACTCCCAGGACTCCTCAAAATCTAGCCAGCAAAGATTCTCAAATTCATTACAGACTTGCTAATTACAACATTTCAGGCATGGGAGGAGCCCGGGACCTGTTGAATTTAAATATGAAACCTACATGAAGTTTGTTTTTCATTTCCTAAAAATCTTTTTAAAACTGTCCAGGAGCTGGGCAGCACTTAGGAGGCAGGAGGAAGTGAATCTCAGTGAATTTGGGGCCAGCCTGGTCTACAGATCAAGTTCCAGGATAGCCAAGGCTACATGGGGTGGGGGTGAAGAGGACCAAACAAGAAAAGAAAAAAACTGCCAAGAAAAGGATATCTAAAACTTCTCAGTGTGAGACAATAAAAATAAGACATTTCTGTGTAACTTGATATTTTGATGTTTCACACTTTAGTAGTCTTGAACCACATCATCTAATTTTCAAATGGTATTTTTTATTGGATATTTTCTTTATTTACATTTCAGAGGTTATCCCCTTTCCCAGTCCCCCCAGCCCCCCAGAAATCCCCTATCCCATCCTCCCTCCCCCTGCTTCTATGAGGGTATTCCTTCACCCACCCTCCAATACCCTCTTCCCCACCCTCAATTCCCTTACACTGGGGCATCAATCTAGCCTTCATAGAACCAAGGACCTCTCCTCCCATTGATGCCTGAACAGAACATTGAATGGTATTTTTTATAAAATAACCATCATGGCCACTGTCCTCCTTGGTTCTGAACAGCCCAGTAGCTCGGCAACCCTCCTGTCCCATGGGGCACGAGGGCTATAGATTCCGCAGACATCTACAGGAGCAAACGAGAGATGTAGATGGGGCTTAGGGTCAGAAAACTTCAGTTTGACTTTATTTTGTTTTTAAGTGTGTGGCAAGTTAGGAGTCTTTGTAAACTCCATTCCCTTGGAATCTCCACCCCATCCCCCTTTAAGGTTCTATAACACCTCCACTGAGATTCTCTATGGAGTTTCTGGCAACAGTGCATGGATATATGCCAGCATCACAGCCATTTTCACCTCAGTAGATGAAGAGAAGTAAATACTCTGGTATATGTGTGTGTTTCCTGGCTACACAAACCTGTAATCCTAGGACTCAGGAGGCTTACAGGGTGGAAGGGAGCCTGGAGGCTAACCCTGGCCAAAAAACCACACCCCCACCTACCCATTGAAGCAAAAAACAAAACAAAACAAAACAAAAAAAACAGTTTTCTTATTAGGAAGAGGATCTTTGGAAAGGTCAAAATAATAATAATAATATTACCTAAGTGACAGTTCTGTCTTGGGTCTGCCCAGGGCTGTGGTATGAAGCATGATTATTGTGTTCGTCTATGATCAAGTTTGAGATCTGATTTATGTCAAGTCATAATTGTGTTCTCCATTACAAGACTATGTTCTCTTGTTTACATCCCACTTTTAGCATTTCCTAATTTATATGTTTTATTAATATCCTATAGGGTGCCACAGCTTATGTTTAACACTAACTATAAAAGGCAGAAAAGCCACCTATGGTTTCCAGTGTATTATGGTGTATGTTTGTCTATGTGCTTATGTATCATTGGTAATGTGGAACCGACCTTGCATTTGGTAATGTGGTTTCATTTGCTTTTATGCTTGCAAAAGACACATTTTGAAGTTTCTCTCTGCTTTGTCTCCCTGCAGAGCAACCAACCCCTCCTTTAAGGAAGTGTTGTCAAGGATCGAGTCCCATGAAGACTGCAGGAACTTACCCATGATCTCTTTTCTCATTCTCCCCATGCAGAGAGTGACACGCCTTCCCTTGCTGATGGATGTAAGGCATAATTTGATGGCTGCCATAAGTGTGATTAACTAAGTAACTGCTATTTTGCTTACATCGATGAATACCTCATTTATAAAACCCCCTAATCGAGAAGATGCCATCCACTTGCAAAATCTGTCTGTGTTTGAGATCGCTGGAGTTTATCTTTATTTTAGATTTGTGTGGTCACTCTGGTGAAACTTGCTTACATTACCCATGTTTTTTGGAATGGGAATGATATTGGCTTTTTTGAGGTCAAGAGGCCTGGATTCTGTTTTTTGCCTGAGTCACTAAGTTTGAGACCTCGGACGGTCACTTTGTTTTAGATCCCTTCCATCTTGAATGTTTTGAGATGCTTTTGGGCTCAGTTTCACTTGGAAATGTGATTCCCATAGTCTTTACCATGCATTGTGTAAAGCGAGTTAAAAATCCAGCGTCCTTTTGGCATTAGGTGACCTCCATAATGGAAGCAAGAGTTTGACTCTGAGCAATGACGAGGCATGCTGAGGGAAGGGAGCAGGTACCATCTGCCCTGTGACAGGGCTTGCTTAGCCACTGGGCAGAGTGTGTCTTCTGATCTAATTAGGACAGATTGGCACAGATGTACTTTAAAATTGGGTCATTATGTTGGCACGATATCAGCTTTTATGTGTTTGCCTTTATAGATCAAAATATAGGAAAATTAATCAGAGTTACATAATCAGGAAAAGTTGCAATAATATGTTCCCTCTTCTATATTCCACGGTAAATGCAAAGATACTCTCAAACAGCAGTGGAAGTTTGAAGCACAGCAAAACATGTGACGGTTGTCACTTTCCTGCTCTGTCCCTGTCCTGTTCTTCCTTCTTGTCAGTCATCGCTTGTAATTTAGGAAAGGATTTCCTGTGTAAGCATAGTCAGAGCGGGTTACCAATGGGGGTACGTTCTGAGAAAAGCATGGCTAGCGGTGCTAGTGCCGTGTAGTATCACTGAGAGTATTTTTATAATTCGACCTCAGGATGTCTAAGAGAAGTAACCTTGTAAATCTTATATGTGGTCCATCACTGGCCCAGTGAGCAACTTGAAGTTTTGAATAATCTGAAATATTTTTAGATCAATATTTAGCCTTTCTAAAGATAGAACGTATGAACAATTAATTATTTAAAACCAAATTTGGATACAATTGGTTATACAGAACAGTAATCCTATTTCTAACACCCCAGAAACAGGATGTTGGGTGTTTACAGTATTTACATAGTGGGCTCTTTATGCTTTTGTATCATAATCCTGTTGGAGGTTCTGAGTGAAGCTGTAGCCTGTCTTCTCAGATAATTAATGTATACACACAATTTTATCCAGAATTTTATTACATAGCTTCCAGTGAATGATGTCTGGCATCATGGAAATAACCCAATATTTCTCATCTTCCTTTTATGTCATTAAGGGGAACAACATTGATTTTGGAATCATGAACAGAGTTTTAAAAGTGCAATAGAACAAAACATGAGGTATTAGATGTATATATGGCTCATAATATGGTTAAAGATTCTTTCTAAAAACCTTGCTTAATTTATGTGTCTGTATGAACTGGTTTTAGCATAAATGCCTTCCTTATACTAGGTCAAAATTTTGAAGGGAGAGAATCATTAATATAAACCCACATATGTGGTCCTCCATACTTCTCTCATGTAGCACTCCCAGTGCCGGACTTGCAGATTTACAGACTACACTCATTTGCAGTTAAGACACAGCGGACTGTCAGTTACCGACCACATTCCGCCCCTGCCTGATGACATTTGCCAATCATCTGTTTTGTCATATGTGAGAACCCAGGCAAAATCAAATGACTTTAAAGCGCTCACTCTTAAATTCTATGTCACTCAGAAATATACTTAAATTCGTTAAGGGGATGGGCATTTTAAAAACAATTAGCTTGGTTCTCTGAGCTTTCAAAGTTATATGTACACACTGAGTGTTCCTTATTAACAATGCTGCAGTGAGATGTGTTTTACATTTTGAAAAATTTTGGAGTATTTTTATATATATATGATGAGATGTCATGGGAATAGAACCCAAATCTAAATATGAAATTCATTGGTGTCTCAAGCATAGCTTGTATACATATTCTAAAGATAGTTATATCTAATAACTTTGTGCACACAAAAGTTTTATGGTGTACAGTTTTCCATTTGTGGTAATCCTGACAGTCAAAACTTTTGTATTTTTAAAGATTTAGGATCATATTTTCATATTTTAGACATTCATATTTCAACTTACTTTTAATGGATCTTCAGAGTAACTTCTACTTTGTTGGGAGCTGACAGTATGCTTGGCATTTAGATAAGATGCGTAGATCACTTACCATTGAACTCTTGGAACAAGGCTGGGGAGGTGGCTCTGAAGAGCACCTGTTCATCAGGGGCGAGGCCAGGTTGGATCCCTGCACAGGAAACAGAACAAGACAAGCATCAGCCTCTTGCAATAGCCTGTTTTATACCTGCCATTGCCGCAGTTTGCAGAGGAGGAAAGTGATGTTTATCTACAACCAACCACATGCCCATGGGTAAATCCCTAGCATAAGGCAGGTATGAGATTTGTCAGCCTACCTACTGACCTCTGAAGTCTTCCTGGGTATTTAGCTGGATTCACTTAGGCTTTATGTATTTAAAGAATATTTTCTAGTTTTGTTAGTTACATTTTAATATCCTCATCCCTAACATTGTGTTCAGAAACAGTCCATTATGTGAGTAAGAGGAAATGGCTAAATAGTTTCTTTTGCTACCTATGTTAAATCAATTGGCATTGCTTCTTTTTATCTCATCCTAGACTATCTGTCAAAAAACACCCAAGGACTCTCCAAAGTATGAAGTCTGCAAAAGGGCCTTGAAGGAAGTGAGCAAGGTAACCATATCAGGAAACCATGTAGAAATCTTGGGAGAGTCTTGCAGGCCTGTGCTTGTTATATAAGACTGAGATTCACGCAGACATATTCAAGTTAGTTTGGGTGTTGACTGTTTCAGATAGGATTTGTTTTATGTACCCATTCATATCTCCTTTTGTCTGCTGTGTTAAGAGCTATTTGTTGGTTCTCTCCTCCCAACAAATATTTATTGAGTATCAACTACTGTGGCAGGGCTAGTGCTGCCCTGTGAGTGTTGCTGATAAGCAGATGCGGTTATCGCATTCATGGTATGTGCAGAATAAAGAGAAAGACATA
Organism: Mus pahari; assembly: GCF_900095145.1. Taxonomy (NCBI): domain Eukaryota; kingdom Metazoa; phylum Chordata; class Mammalia; order Rodentia; family Muridae; genus Mus; species Mus pahari. Next base: position 54,850,789 of record NC_034593.1, read on the forward strand.
CACTAAATAGAATTACAGTAAAGGGTGATGACTGATGGGGTGGGGTAGAGCACAGAGTGATATTTTTACTGAGATCTACAGCAAGAATAGCTGTCAGCCAAGCATGGAAAGAGTGTTTGGGTTGTGTAAAGACCCAAATAAAAGTGTTGGAGGATTTGAAGAATTCATTGGGAGGCAGGAAGGGGGGAGGATGAGAGGGAAGAGGGGAGGAGCCTGTTACATATGTTAGGGAGTTGGAAGCCATGGTCTCAGATGATGATAAAATGATGGAGATGTAAATTCAAACAAGACGAGAAGAAGCTGTGTGTGCCTGTGTAGATAAATATGTATAGTAGGTTTGGAAATGGTGAAGACAGGAGTCAAAGAAATATAATCCCCGATTGGACGACTGGATCAATTTTTTTTTTAAATTTCATACTGTGGAAAGATGAATTCCATTCTGGATATATAATAATGCAGATCTTATAAAACATGAATTTTGCATGAAAATTTAGAGGAAAGCCAAACGTTGGAGACCTGGATCTGGGAATCATCAGCATAGGGGATATTTGAGCTTGGAGTGTAAAGGGGTCTACCTGGTGTGAGGGTGCAGGATAGAGAGCATAGAAGCCCGTGGTAAAATTCCCAGGGAACACTAATACTTACTTAGTCTTATTTAGAGGAAAGTAGCCAGCATAGGAGACGTAAAAGCAAATAAGGCATGTTAGAGGAGGGGAAAACAGGATAACCTAGAAAATGGCTAAGCAATTAGCTCATGGATGCTCCCGAGAGAGGAAGAGAGGCGTATGATTTAGCCATTTGTAGAGTTCATCCTCGAGTAGATGAGACAGAAACCACATTGAAAGATGCTGAGCAGTGAGCAGGGGGTGCGAACCATAGAGCCAGCTGCTCAGCGGCTGGCTCCTTCAGGATCCAGGCCTGTAGTACAAAGAGAAAGAGTTGTGGCTGACAGGGAAGGGATATTTATTTAAAGATAGAAGGCTGTATGTTTAGTTACTGTTAAGTAAGTGTGGCTGAGAGAGCAGAAGAAAGTATGGTCATCCCTGCGGGTGACATATGAGCAAGGCACAGGGGAGTGGAGATGGAACATGCCAGAAACTTCCTGGATATCTCCTGTTGCTTGCTTGCTTCATGAATGGGAGAAGATATTTCTTTGTATCCGCTTTAAATAGACTTATTATTTTACTCTTTAAAGTCCAGGTTGCAAACTTTAGGATTAGTCCAGTGACCTAAATATTTACTAAGTATTCATCAAAGGCTCATGGACCATTTATTTGCAGATCATTCAATATTTTTAATTGAGCAGAGCTTCCCTTAGTTGGGTATTGTTGAAGAATTACCAGACTTTCCCTTTCCAGAATCTTTTTGTGGTCCCATGATTGACATGTAACACTGCTTAGATTTTGCCTAGAAAGTTGGTAGTCAGACTCCTGCTGCTCTGGTCTGGAAGAGTGGAGGAGCTGTAGCCTGCCCTGAGGTAGAGTTGGGTTCTCATAGGTAAGGAAAAGCCAGACAGAAGACAGGATTAGAGTAGTTAGAGACCTAATATGTGTGATGAAACCTCATGTGGAGGGTGCAGAGCCACAGAGGAAACACATCTCTGAAAATCTTCTGAGTCCTTTACCCCATCCCCAACCACACTTTTCTCTCCTATTCATGTGCTTCATATCTGGGCACAGTGTCCCTCCTGGGTGGAGCTGTGAGTTCTCTAACTATCAGAAATGGGTCCCTGGAACTTCTGGAAAGTAGATCATTTTCTGGGAAAGTCGAAAGTGTGGTTTCTTGTGGGAGAAGGGGCCAAATAAAATTAAATAAAATAATGAGGCTGCTCTTCAGATTTCTTACCTCTCCTTATTTTGTGTTCCCAGTTGGTTCGACTGTGCAATGAAGGAGCACGGAAGATGGAGCGGACAGAGATGATGTACACGATTAATTCCCAGCTGGAATTTAAAATCAAGGTAGCCTTCTGTCTGTGTTTATTGTATTACTGCTTCTGGAATCTTATCTAAACAGAGGAAGTTGAGGCTAACGAGGTAAATTGGAACTAGCTTTTCAATGAAGGACTATAAATTGAGAAGAAGAGCTGAAAGAATCTGGCTCCCCAGATTCTTAAGGGAGTCTCCAGGCTTCTCTCCAGGCCATGAAGGTATGACCTTCGCCAGGAAACCATCATGGAATTAAAGTACTTGCAGGTGATATTTGATAAAGTACTAGAAGGTGACAATCATCAAGCACTGTCAGTAGGTCCTGCCAAATAATGGTATGCCCTGGGCTGGAATAGAGTGTTATAAAGTAAGTAAGAATACTACTTTGTTTATGCAGAAATGATAGCTAGTGGTCCATTTCTTCCAAGCGTGTTATTTTATAACTTTTTGGGTCCATGCCACCTGATACTTCTTGTCTGATACTGCTCATGAGCAGATGTCAGGATGAACAGACAAGCAGAAAGTGACAGTCGGTGGCAAACTTAATAAATCCATGCCCACTCTTTGCTGGAGTTCTTGATAAATAAGCTTAGGATTGTGATTCTGTTTTGTTCTATAACATAAATTTAATTAGGTGATTAAAATGGCCATCTATTTTTCTCAGCAACGCTTTCTAACTTTACACAGTAGTTTCCTAGTGATTAACATGTAAGGGGATTCTGCAGAAGGCACGTTCTCTACCATGGTACAGATTTTAGGAAGCACTGATGGGACAGCCACAGTCTTTTATTGTATAGATGAAGAAAATAAGACCCAGAGAATAGCTGTGAACAGAGTCACTCAACTAATGATGGTAAAGATCAGGATAAGTGTGAAACCAGGCTGAGGGCCCAAGTGTCCTGACTGAAGGGTGGTGCCAATTCTTCTGTTATAATATCCTGACTCTAATAATGTAAATGCAGATTTATTTTCATAATATAGATTATTGACTAATGTAGACCACTTTGAAATGCCATTTAATACAATGTACGGCCTTATAACTCTGGGTGGATAGTAAAAAAAAAAAAAAAAAAAAAAAAAGAAAAGAAAAAGTATTCAGTTCATTTTAAAGGAGAAAAAAATAGAAGTTCAAAGAGGTTGAGTGAGTCATCCAAGAATTATACACACAATCAGGTGATCAGGTGTGCTTGGGAGAGATAGCATGCACAGGGTAAGGGAAACCCCTGAACATACAACAAATATAGAGGCCCCCAAAATGAAAACAATGCTTACTTCATTCTGTGAAATTTACTAATGTTTCTCTATACAGAAACCATAAAGACAAAAAGCAGAGGCAGCTTGCACATGAGGTAGTGGCAGCCCTGATCATACAGCATCCACACCATACCTCAGATGTAAAATCTGAGTGACAGGGAAAAGACAGGGAACAGATACTAAAAATAACAAGTTAGAAAGCTTCTGCCAGGCGGGAAGGGCAAGGGCCTATTTGCATATTTGAAAAAAGAATTTATTTCATTTAGGAATTGCTAATGGACATTCAGGTAGGAAACAATCCAGAAGAATGACAAGACAGTCTATTGACGAGGTTATAGAAATGGCACTTTGTAGACTGCTAGTAGAAAGGACCATCTGAGTCCTGGAACTTACTGTCAGATTTACAAAGCAAGTTATTGTAACTCAGTAGTTCTGCTTCCGATGGCTGATTCTGGACTGGTGACTATAAAGATTACACAGTTATTTACGTAGTACTTGTTTTAGCAGTGGATAAAAAACAATCCTGATATCAATCATAGAGGACTAATTGCAGCAATATAGTACATGAAGCAGAACCATCTGACTTTGGGGGACCAAAAAAAAAAAAAAAAAGGATGATTGATTGGAGTTTTAGGTAGCAATGCAAATTATGTATCATTAAATGAAAACAAAAATGATTCTTTTTTTTTTTTTTTTTTTTTTTTTAAAAAAAAAAAAAAAATTTTTTTTTTTTTTTTTTTTTTTTTTTTTAAGAAAAAAACGTTTTGCCAAAGAAATTTCTGAAAAGGCACAGAAAGATCTAGCATCTGCCATTACCTGAAGAGGCAGGAGTCAGTGTGGGAGCTGGATCGGGGAGAAAGAATAGGAAGGAGGAGTTTTTTTCACACAATGCATTTTCATTGTTAAAGGAAGCAAAGACATTCTGAAAACTCCTCTCAGCTTTGAGTGAATAAATGAAAATTTAGCATTTCCTAGTGGAATTCAAAGGGTATAAAAAAATCATTCTACTTTGAAACAACAAATCAGTGGAAAACCCTACCTAGCTCCTAAACAAAGAGTTGTCATAGGATGGCATGTATTCTGGAACTCGTTTATAACCGTCCTTGGTTCAGATCCAGGGCTGCCGCCTGAAGGTGAGACAGCCTGTGCTTCCGGCCCCTGCAGCTCCTGGGGACCCATCCTGACACATGTTTTTGTAAGGATTCCTAAGCACACTGGTCAGAGGTATCATAAGCAGTCCTTTCTCTGTTGACCTTACAGGGAGGGCCCTGCTGTTCCTGTTAGATAATTGTATGATTTTTAAGGGACCGGAAACTCCACGGCCTTCCTTAAAAACCAGTTTGCAAAGCTTGGGTTTAGGCAGAATCTTGCATCTTCCTTGCTGAATCTATGTGAATCTGTGTGTGAACAACCTTCTTATAAAAAGCTCTTTATAAAGTTGGAAACCTGAAATCCTTTTTTTTTTTTTTTTTTTTTTTTGTTATTTCTTCATTTCCTCCATAATATCCTCAATTTCCTTTAGCTTTTTTAATCATTCTTCATTGTAATAGAATGACATCTGCTGTGCCATATTACTGTGCCTGTATTCTGTATACCTTGGAACATGGATATATGTTTTTAAATCAATATTTGGGCACTATGTATTTCTAGTAGCTTTATTTTCTTTTAAAAAGGAAAAACTCTAAGGGGTACACATTAGTCTGTGGTTCTGAGAGTTTGCCATTTGGCTTATACAAAGCTGACTAAAGAAAATGCAATACGTAATTCCTTGGATGCAGCCTTTTCTGGGAGATTATAAGGGATCCGGAGAAGGACTTCCTTTTCATAGCCAGACAGTGGCACGAGGCTTTCAACGATGCATTTACACAGTGCAAACTGTATGGATTTAAAAACACGTGGTCTTGAGAATGTGGCTCAGTAGATTTTTCTTGCTTTCTCTCTCTCTCTCTCTCTCTCTCTCTCTCTCTCTCTCTCTCTCTCTCTCTCTCTTTTGTTTTATTTTTTTGTTTGTTTTAGTTTTGTTTGTTGAAAAGCCCTTTTGTAGTTCATAAAGTGAATAGAGACTTTTAGACTTGTCTCTTGTCAACTACAGGAATCTATGAGTTCCCATGTTTCTATTCTACTTTGAGATACTTACAACAACTGATAGATTTTTGTCACTAAGTTTTTCAGTTTTAAGTTACTCCAGGATTCTTTTCTAGTTCAGAGTAATAGTAACGTCAGAATTTTGTGGCCCAATAACATTTTCTTGTGGTTTTGGTTTTGTATGGGCAGGCCAATGTGTTTTTAATGTTCAAAAATGAATGTTATTTTCTCTTGGAGAATATGCCATCTCCAAGTGTATTTTGCCATGGTTTGCCTGCCAGATAATGATACATCTCATGAGATTATAATGTCTTATTGGTCTTCACTTGGAGGTGGGTACTGAATTTCTCTCTCTTTACAGCCTTTCCCCCTGGTCTCCTCTTCCCGGTGGTTGGTGAAAAGGGGGGAGTTGACAGCCTATGTGGAAGACACAGTGCTGTTCTCCAAGAGGATGTCCAAACAGCAGGTCTACTTCTTCCTGTTCAACGATGTGCTTATTATCACAAAGAAGAAGAGGTGAGCACCAGCCAAGTGTTTGCCTATTAGAGCATCATCCTTCTCAAGTGAGGGTAGTAGCTGTCTAAATCCTAAGTATTGAATTAAAGTCACATTTGGCCTTCACTGTCTCTAAACACACGTATTGTTACGTCTTAACTGTGAACCTCTTGATCCCAGGTAGGCTTGAATGAACTTTTGCGGTCTAAGCTAGTACTCTGAGCATTGGATGCATCCACATCACTCCGTAATCCCTCCATGCCTTGGGGAGGCTACACTCCATTCCAATAGCATCTTTCAAACTACTTCTGTCGTAGAGCTCTTGTATAAATCAAAATAAATGGTTAAGGACATCCTACGGGCAACTCCAGTATGCTTTTTGATTTAATTTAAATGATGTTCGTAATGGTTATGCAGTTACTGTGCCCATGAATGGCTAGGTGCTGAGCGTGTTCCCTCCTTGGGGGAGTGAAGTATCTTAGTTGGTTGGAAAGTGTTTTTCTCCTTCTGCCTTTGTGCTCTGCATTCATATTCTTCTTGAGATGACCAGGAAGAGGTCCATACAAGCCTTATCTTTACAGTTTTTATCTCAAACAGTTCTCAGGACAGACACAAGCACACACTCACTAGCCTATGACTTACATCACCCAGGACTACCTACCCAGGGATGGCACTGCTCCCTGTATTTAAAATTGGCATGGTATTGTCAATTTTTATTTTGTCATTCAACTCAAAGGCTGAGTTAAAACTTTGGGTTCACTGAGACATGTTCACCGATAACTTGATGAAAGTTATCATCTTTAGAGATGGTTCTCGAACCAGGATAGTGCAGCTTTTATGGGTGAACTTGCACAAAACTAGTCAATAAATACAGAGCTAAGGCATATGTTATCTTACTTAGCAGCTGATTTTGCTCTTCACAGGTGGCTTTGCCATCACATGTCACTTTGATCTCTCTGTGAAATTTATGTGCTCACAGGTTTTTGGAATGGTAATCGTCATGACCAAAAGAGCAAGTCATATGTTCCCAGTAGAGAGGACAACCTGAGAACCTAATGAACTTTTGTCAAAACCGATGTTTTCTTGCCCTGTCCATAGGGTCACCATCTCTCTAAAGTCCTCTCAACTGAGTAAATACCATTAGAGAGTCTGCTTATCCGTGATGTCAGTCTGTGGGAAAGAGGCTTGGTAAACAGGCTGGGTTTGAAATGTACAGTATGCGCTGCTGTATTTACACAGTAGCTTCAAGGAGGCAACTGCAGATGCTTTGCATGCCAGAGGCAGCAGCCCAGGAGATATAGCCCGCTTGCAGTCAGGCAATAATTCAGACGTGGCTACAAGGGAGAGATAAGGGATCATTATCTGTGCCAGTTCTCTAGGACGGATCCAGCCACCCACTGACTGGTTGGAATTACAAGGTTTAGGCAAGGGGTTTAGCTGCTCGGTCTCCAGTAGCTTTCAGCATGTGGTTCTTCTGCACGTTGCTGGTGTTTGCAGAGCAGAACTTGATGGTTAGCCCTTGGGCTATCTCTCTCCCAAAGCAGTGTTGGTTGTTTTGTTTTGTTTTATTGTTGTTGTTTTACTTTTTTAAATTAGAAGAAAATGTAAATATATTTTAAAATCAGGCCTGGGTTGCTTGTTAGCCACTTTATTAATAGTTTATCTTTCCAAATTTCAAGTCTGATTTGATGAGAAGGTGACATCTTTGGTTTTGGAAGCTCTAACTACCCGGGTCTCACTGACCTCCGCAGTGTTGCCATAGGGCCTGTGCCTCTTTGCTCCCGGGTGGCTCCATGATGGAGTGTTAAGTAGTATCTTTGCTGGTTCTCCTTTGTGTGCTAATAGCACTTCCTCCCACTATGATAACAAAACCATCTCTAGGTGTGGCCTAATGCCTCCCCAGGTAAGAGCCACTTTGGAACAACACCAGACCTTAAACCAGCGTTGCTTTCTGGCTTGATACAGCAGTAATAGTAATATTGTATTATAAGCATGGTAAGTATGGTGGTTTGAATAGGTTTGGCGCCCATAGACTCATGTGTTTGAGTGCTTGGCTCATGGAATGATTAGGAGGTGTGGTCTCGCTAGAGGAAGTATGTCACTTTGAGAGCTCTATGCTCAGCTCCACCCAGTGTGGAGTCAGAGCCTCCTCCTGGATGCCTTTGGATCAGGATGTAGAACTCTTGGCTCCTTCAGCACCAAGACTGTCTGTAGGATGCCAAGCTTCCCACTGTGATGATAATGGACAGAACCTGTGAAATTGTAAGCCAGCCCCAAGTAAATGTTTACCTTTATAATAGTTGTCTTGGGTCATGGTGTCCCTTCACAGCAACAAATTCCTAAGACAATATGTTACCAGATAGTAGTAGATTAATATGTACTAACATATGATAACTGTTACATTCCCATAATAACACAATCGGTGTGCTCCTGACTATATCCACATGTCCAGCCTCATGGAGTTTGGTACAGTTGGTCCTATTTTTGAGATGCATAAACTGAATCTAAGACCTTAATTGGTTAAAACTTGAAAAGTTTCTGAGGCAGTTTACTGTCTTATATTTATTTAGTATCTTGCATATGCCCAATCTTTTCCCTTAACTCTATCTGACTCTGAGAGCAGAATCTCTGTCCCTGAGATCTCCAGTAGCTGCTGTATCACAGCAATACAGAGTGAGTGGCTGAGGAGTCCCACTCACAGAAGCATGCTTTCCAATGGGCCTGTGGTCCCATATGGCCTGCTTCTCTGCTGTGCCTCTGTCAGTCTGAGTCCCTACCTTGAATCACTTAGTTATTGGATGCAGAGTCTGCTTCAGTCCACTGTGACTTGACTACATCTGCAAAGGCTTTTTTTTTCTCTTTTTTTCTAAAGCAACTTTCAAAGTGTCAGGAGTCAGGGCTCCATCACATTTCTTTGCAGCATACAGTCCAACCCGCCATACTCACTGACCCCTTAGCATCACCACCTTGTTCCACTTCTTTGCTTCTTGGCTTCTTCTGATGAGAGGGTTATATCAGACAGCAAGTCTCATTAAAGATTTATTGGGAGGATCCAGGGTGTGGAGGGATGGAGCCATGGGTGGCAGCCTCTGCACCTGAGAGAGGACATCAACAAATTAAACAAAGGGCAGGGCTTATATAGGATTTCTTAGGGGGCAGAACTTTTCAGGGCAGAGATTTACAGAGTGAGGATCGGTAGGATTTAAAGGCCTGAGCTCCTGTGGTTGTACCTCATGATGGCTGCAGGCTGAGGTGGGAAAGGAGGTTGCCTCCTGTGGTGGTAAAATTGCCATGGCTGGGACAGGAAGTGCTGCCGCTTTGACGGCTCCTGTGGTATTCTACTCAGGGACTACAGTGACCACAGAAACTCTTATGAAAGAAAGCATTTAATTGGTACTTGGGACTTGCTTACAGTTTCAGAGGTTTAGTGTATTGTTGTCATGACAAGGAGCATGGCAGCAGGCAGGCAGACATGGTGCAGAAGAAGAAGCTGAGAGTTCCACAGGAGGTGGGTGGGTGGGGGATATAGAGACAGAGACAGACACATACACAGAGAGAGAGAGAGAGACAGAGAGAGAGACAGACAGACAGACTGGACCTGGCTTGGATTTCTGAAATCTCAAAGTCCAAAGCCCACCCACAGTGACACTCTTCCTCCAGGAAGCCACAGCTCCTAATGCTTTCAAATAGTGTCACTCTGGATGAGCCCTGGGGCCATTTTCATCCATATACCACAGATGGCTGAGCAGAAGTCCCATTGTGTGGACACACCATTCATTCTGTCTCATGTCTGGAGCAGCTTGGAATCTGGCTTGATATAGCCTTGCCCTCCATAGTGTATACAAGTTGCCTTCTGTCTTCCTCATGGCAGACTTAGTGGTCCTTGGAAGCTTGTTGATGGTGCAGTGGCCTGGAGGTCCATCCGAGGATATTTGGATTGGATCACAGCCATGGTGTCTTAGGATGTAGAGATGTGGCTGGTGTGTAGATTTTCCTTTTTGTGCATCTCTGTGAACCTTTCCTTGTGCGTTCTTGTCATTCAGTTTTCCTTTGACTCAGACTTTTAGGAGGGACATTTATGTTTATGTCTTTCCTGGTTTGGGGTACTATCTTTATAAATAATAAACATTTATTCTCTTTTCAATTCTTTCTCTCCCTCCCTTCCTTTCAACACACATTTTGGACTAGCCTCACTCTCACCCGGTAGCCAAGGGCTCCTGTATCCATGTTGCTCCTGTATCCATGTTGCTCCTGTAGCCATGGTGCTCCTGTAGTCATGGTGCTCCTGTAGTCATGGTATTCCTGTAGCTATGGTGTTCTTGTAACCAAGTGCTCCTATAGCCAAGTGCTCCTGTAGTCATAGTGCTCCTGTAGCCATGGTGCTCCTGTAGCCAAGTGCTCATGTAGCCAAGTGCTCCTGTGGCCAAGTGCTCCTGTAGCCATAGTACTCCTATAGCTAAGTGCTCCTATAGCCATGGTGCTCCTGTAGCCAAGTGTTTCTGTAGTCCATGGTGCTCCTGTAGCCAAGTGCTCCTGTAGCCAAGTGTTCCTGTAGTATGATGCTCCTGTCGCCAAGTGCTCCTGTAAGCCATGGTCCTCCTGTAGCCAAGTACTTCTGTAGTCCATGGTGCCCCTGTAGCCAAGTGCTCCTGTAGTCATAGTGCTCCTGTCGCCATGGTGCTCCTATAGCCAAGTGCTTCTGTAGTCCATGGTGCTCCTATAGCCAAGTGCTCCTGTAAACCATGATGCTC
>NC_034593.1:54863018-54947682 GCF_900095145.1 Mus pahari
CATGGTGCTCCTGTAGCCAAGTGCTCCTGTAGCCATGGTGCTCCTGTAGCTATGGTGCTCCTGGAGCCATAGTGCTCCTGTAGCCATGGTGCTCCTGTAGTCCACAGTGCTCCTGTAGCCAAGTGCTCCTGTAGCCAAGTCCTCCTGGAGCCATGGTGCTCCTGGAGCCAAGTGCTCCTGTAAGTCATGGTGCTCCTGTAGCCAAGTGCTCCTGTTGCCGTGGTGGTCCTGTAGCCAAGTGCTTCTGTAGTCCATGGTGCTCCTGTAGCCAAGTGCTCCTGTAGCCCCTGTAGCCATGGTGCTCCTGTAGCCAAGTGCCCCTTTAGCCAAGTGCTCCTGTAGCTATGGTGCTCCTATAGCCATAGTACTCCTGTAGTCAAGTGTTCCTGTAGCCAACTGCTCCTGTAGCCATGGTGCTCCTGTAGCCATGGTGCTCCTCTAGCCATGATGCTCCTGTAGCCATGGTGCTCCTGGAGCCATGTGCACCTGTAGCCAAGTGCACCTGTAGCCATGGTGCTCCTGTAGCCAAGTGCTTCTGTAGTCCATGGTGCTCTTATAGCCAAGTGCTCCTGTAGGCAAGTGCTCCTGTAAGCCATAGAGCCCCTGTAGCCAAGTGGTCCCGTAGCCATGGTGCTCCTGTAGACAAGTGCCCTTGTAGCCATGCGGCTCCTCCTCCTGCCCCCACCTTCAGAGTGTGAGGGTAATTGACCACTATGTTATATGGCTCTGGAAGCTCAGGACTTTGTGCATGGTAGGAAGGCCCTCTACCAACTCAGCAACAACTTTACTTCCTAAACAACCACTATGGTTACTTACTCTTGATAAAAACAAATCTGAACCTTATTAGTTATGCGGCTTCTGACATTTTCTGGAATATCACCCATGTGTAAATGCTGTGTAACTTCAATTTACAAACCTTGAGACTATTTGTAAAACTGCTGTACAGAGGCAATTTTTACTTGGTTTTTATATTTATTATAGTATTGACTAATGTTTCGGGCTACCAGGCAATGTGTCCTCATATAAAATAGTTTAAGCAGTAAAAATACTGAGCTGTCACTTGCTCTCACACTTGCATTCACAAAACAAAATCAGAGAAACAAATTGGGTTTGGGAAATCCCAAGTGCCCTTTTCTTCACTGGGTCCTTAAACCTGGGTCTTAGACACATAACTCAGCTCTGTGACAAGCCCCTAGCGGTTAGAAGATGGCGTCTCTATAGTGGAACCACCAGGTCACCATCCTGAGGTCAGGTTCTTACACTAGAACTCAGTTCTTACCAGGTTTGAATGCCCAGTGACTTCAGGCAATGTAGCCTCTTTGGAAGTGTCCTGGCCTGGTTTCATCTTGTCGTAAGTTTTTCCACAGTAATGTTCTTTCCAATTATAGAAAACTGAAACTACCTGACGTAAGTTGTCTTTCTCTGCAGAATAAATGTCTTGAGAAATCAACCTCAAAGAATTCTGACTCAAGTCAGTTTTGCTCCAGGGTACACTAAGCGTGCAGAACATTGTAGCATTTGCTTCTAAATTGAAGACAGTGAGAAGGGAGACAAATGAGAGAATGGTTTTCATGTCTGTTTTATTGTTTCTCACTGTCCCCCCACCATTCCTTATTACATTGATAACACAAAGTATTTTCTTCCGTACCTCTAAGGAGAAATGACATTGCTATTCCCTGTGCAAAGCACCATTGCTGATCAACACCTGGGGAATGAATGAGGTAGATTCAGTTCCTGATCACATGACTTTGTGCAGGGCATTTTCAGCATCTCAATACCCCAGTGATCCTATCTGTACAGCAGAGGTAGTGATGTCATCTTTACCATGGAGTGTGTGCAAATGCAGTAGGATAGTACACACAGAGGCTTAGCGTCTGCAGTAATCCCTACAAAGTAACTGATACTATCAATTTTAATTCAGCAATGAGTATATCTTGCTAAAAAGGCATGCCACAAATCAAACTATTACCCCTGTACTAGTTCATTGTTTAATATGTAGTCTAAAGTCTTCTTGCCATGTTTCACATCTGAAGGCTGTGGCATACTGCCAGACCAGCTCTGATTATATAGCCTTTGAAATTGGAGTGATTTGGGAATAAATGTCTGTCTCTCCCTGTCATGCACCACAGATTTCAAGGAAGGAAGGGATAGCTAGTGACATAAGCTCATTCTTCACAAAGAGATGTGGGTGGTGACTGTTTTTTGGGGGTGGGGGAATTTTTCTAGCACTGTCCTTTCCTGTGGATCCAAGAGGAGTCCCTTGTAGTCAGCCCTCATTTCCATGAACTCAGAGCCCTTGGTAGGTAAAAACTAAGGGGTGAGGCTTCGTTGTTTTGCTTATATAGATGTTTTCATAGTTACTCTAGATGGTACGGCATAGCAATTATTTTCATAGTGTGCCAGTTATTATAGGTAATGCAGAACATATTTAAAAATATGATATGAGAAGGTTATAGGCAAATATACACTTTTATATGACAGACATAACTTATCCTCAGATTTTGACATTTTCGTAGATTCCTGGAACCAGCCCCCTCATGATAGTAAAGTACAGCCTGCAGTTTTCATTTTCATTGTTGTAAATCAATGGCGCTTATCCTAAACTTGAATGTGGAGGTAATTCCTGTAGTCTTGAGTGTCTTAGTTTGGGTATTCATTGCTATGAACAGACACCATGACCAAGGCAACTCTTAGAAAGGCAAAAATTTAACTGGAGCTGGATTACAGGTTCAGAGGTTCAGTCCGTTATCATCATGGTGGGAAGCATGGCAGCATCCAGGCAGGCATGGTGCTGGAGAAGCTGAGAGCACTATATCTTGTTCTGAAGGCAAACAGAAGACTGGCTTCCAGACAGCTAGGAAAAGGGTCTCAAAGCCTACCCCCAAAGTGACACTCTTTCACCAACAAGGCCATACCTCCCAATAGTGCCACTCCCTGGGTCACGCATATTCAAACCACATGGAGTACTCTTGCTACCTGTGCAAGAGGCTGTTCTCTGATCATGCTGTGTCCTGGTCGCTGGAGATAGAAACCTCTAGCACGGTGGTTATAACTTATCTCCTCATGCTCCAGTATGAGGGGCATTGCGGGTGTTGGGCTGTGGACTCTGTCTGTCCTGCAGTCTCAGACTGTCCTGCGCCCTCTGCCTCTCTTTTTTTGGTGTTAGATAATCACAGCCTACCAGTGAATGCAATCCTCACTTTTAATCTTTGTTTTTCTCTGGACAATAGATAGGAAGTATGTGGCGTGTTTGTTATTCTTGAGAGCTATTTTGAGAAACTGAAGAAGTAAGGTTATTTGAAATTAGTTTCAGCATAAATATTGCTCCTTCTGTGATAGTCAGAGCTCTTGGAAAATCATGAATTCATGATATTAATATCTAATTTCAATCCTGCTTAGTCCACTTGACCATTTGCAGGGCATATGTAATTTTCCGGCCTTTATAAAATTGTCAGGCAATTTAAATGGGTAGTGCTCGATTAGGAAAACAAAAGAAATAGCTAACGTTTGGTATAATCTAGGAATGCTTATAAAGGCTATATACAACAAAAAAATAATATACATATTATCTCATTTAATCCCCACGACAAGTTAGTGCCTTGGTACTGTTACTGTCATTGTACAGATGAGATCTGTGAAGCATGGAGAGCATTGGAACCCTGATCAGGTCCACAAAGCAGAAGTGTGAAGGGCTAAGTCTAAGCAGGCCTATGGGATCAGATCTGTAACCTTACCTCCTATGCTGAAATCTACAACTTCTGGAAATCCCATGAAACTTACTTCTTAGGATTGTCTTAAGCTAAGCTTTACACATGAAATCTATCTCAATCAGGTAAATCAGGTTTTTTCCTTTTTTCCTTTCTTTCTTTAATTCCTTAACTTGAAATAAATTCTAGCATTGTTCAATGTCCTCTGTCTCAGCAGTGTTTGACTGGAGCATTTTAATGCCAGTGAAGCACAAAAGCAAGAGTAGGGATTTTGAAACCATGCTGTTGAATGAGTGAGGGAAACAAGTTGAAATCTGCAGAGGAAGGTCTCATGTGCACGCCCTGAAGGAAAACACAATGAACTTTTATTCCTTGCAATCCTCTGTGCTCTGGGTCTCAGCACTCCTGGGAGAGTCGCAGGCCCGTGTCATCCCTATGAGAAAAACAAGTGTTTGTACAGGAGTGATTCTGAAGAAGGATGCCTGGGAAATGTCATGGAAGGCTTTAAGAGGGGAGATAGTATTTCAGAATGCCACAGGTGCACAACACAGTTGACTTCTGTGCCGACATCCAGGAGAAAAATGGCAAAGCCCCTGCCTGGCATTGGATTTCATGGGATGCTGGGCCATTGTGACCTTGGGGCAGTATTCCATTTCCCTGGCCTCTGAGTGCTGGTCTGAGGATTCACAGGCAACTGCTGGCTCTGGAGACATTTGTCTTTGTGCCTGCCTGTTTTTGTCTGTTTGTTTTTTAGGACAGTGGCTGTGTGAATGTTATAAACAAAACCTATGGAAAAGGCATACTGGATAGATTAGAAAACCTGTTCCACTACCTTGAGGATGAATGCTGGGAGTCGTTGTGCTGATTTGGAAAAAAAATCTCTATAGTACACTCCTCTTAATTTAACTTTTCACAAAAGGAAGAGTTGAAAGTGTTGCTTACATTCCCTTCACTTGTACTTGGTCCATGTGAGAGAGTTCTCAGACGAGTGTGAAATGTATGCACATGTTCTCCTGGCACAGAAAACAGTAGGGAAGCTGTCCTTTGCAGTACAACCTTTGGCCTTCCCTGCCAACTTTTCTTTCCTTCATCCCATGAATGTATTTTGGTCAAGCATCCTTTCTCGGTCCTCTCTGGTCAACAAGAGTGGGTATATACGATGATCACTAATAAGGGTCAACGTGAGACTCCTCCACAGGGCAGTGCATATTTTAAAATCTGTGTCTCACCACAAGGCAGGTCTGACTTGTCTTGTCACTCACCATTCACCTCGTTAGGACTCTTACAGACATGGACATACCCAATCAAAGGATACAACCTGCCTTAAGGAATGAGATTGGAATGCAGATTTTTAGGCAATGTCAGATGTTTCTCCAAATCTCCCCAAGTTATTTACTGGTTATCAATGCCTATATTTGGAAAAACAACCCATATCATACATTAAGTCCCTAAGTATGTATAAATTTGTTTCTGAATTCATCAGTCTATTTCACTAGTTCCTATGTCAGTTCATGCCCAGGCCTGGTTCTTGAACTACTATACATTTATAAATGTCTTAGTATAACCGATGAACATATCATTTCACCTTGATGTTTCTTTATATTTATTTTCCCACGTGATTTAAAATAACTAGCTCCTCTAATCAAGTCTCCCCACAAAACTATTTTTGGATTTGTATTGATTGGATTAAAATTATCAGTTACATTAGAAAAGCAGATACTTACCAAGGTTGTCTTCATATAGAAAGTCCTGGCAAGCTTCATCACAAATATCTCTTTTAATTATTATTTTTTATTTTATTTTTCCAATAATTTATTGCTTCTTTTAATTCACTTTACATCCTGATCATAGCCTGCCTCCCTCCTATCCTTCTAGTCCCACCCTTACAAATCCCTCCCCACATTGCAACCCCCCTCCTCAGAGAAGGGAAAGGGCCCCAGCCTTTGGGTACACCCCACCCTGGGGCATCTAGTCGCAGCAGGACCAGGCATATCTTTTCCCACTGAGGCCCAACCAGGCAGTTCAGGTAGGACGAAAGTGATCCAATGGCAGGAAACAGAGACCAAGACAGCCCTTGCTCCACTTGTTAGAGGTCCCACATGAAGACCAAGCTGAACAGTTTCTACAGATGTGTTGGGGCCGGCGCCTGAATGCTCCCTGGTTGGTGGTCCAGACTCTGTGAGCTCCCATGCATCATAAATATTGTAAGAGATTTTCTGATGTTATAAATGAGATAAGTCAATCAATTATATATTTGTATTGAACTTTCTGTTTCATTTATTTGTGTGCACATGCAGGTGTGTGTGTGTGTGTGTGTGTGTGTGTGTGTGTGTGTGTGTGTGCACGCGCACGCGTTTGCATAGGAGTGCCATAGCATGTATGTGAAGGTCAGAAGAGCACTTGTGGCATTCAATTTTCCCCTACCACCATGAGCTTGGGTACTAATCTCACATCCTCAGAGCAACTGTTATCCCTCAGTCCATGTCACCAATCCTCATTGATCATATTACTTAACTGGATGTCATTAATATATAGGAGAGCCATTACTTGGAGTTCTTTTTCTCAGTCATTGTAGTGAATTCACGGTGGCTTTGTGGTTATATTTCAGAAAGTGAGGTATTGTACACACGGCTGGCTAGTTAGTAGGACAAATGAGACATCCCGTTCCCTTCTGCTTCATTCAACCACAGACACCTGGACTACTAAGTCTTCACATCTACGCACTTAGGATTTAAAACACATTTTATTTTTTAATTTACTTTAAAATAGGTCAAGTGTACAGAAAATCATCACACACTAACATACTCGTTGCCCAAACTTGCCATGGGAGTTAATGCTAAACACTTTCCTCTTAAACCAAAAAGAAAACCCAAGTTGAGCAAAATTGCAGATTAATGTCCCTTTGTCCTCATTCTGTCCTTCCCCTTCCCCAAACTGACTGTGCCAAAATGGGTGCTTAATTCTCAGGATTTCTCTGCTTAATCCTGCAAAATTTCCATGTATCTGTCATTTTGATATTTAAACATGAACTTCTTCTACGTTGTCTTTACATGTCTTTCTGATCTAAAAGTAATAAATAATATTAATAAATAAATGCTCCCTATAAGAAATGCCCCAACCTGGGCAGACATTATGGGACAGGAAGTAAAGGGCTCCATAATTATTTGCCTAATAAAGGGGGTGCCAAGGATGGTGCACATTGCTCTGGTGCTGATTCAGCATGTGCAAGGCCCTGGGATCCAGTCCCAGCATCACAAGAAAAAGGAAACTCTTCACGGTCAGGCTTATGTCACATCACCTCAGTGGTGTGCAGCATACATTCAGACATTATGTGAGCCTCTTCACACAGAAAATAACTACGAGACGTGTTTAGCTTGGTTTCCTGTTCTCAACAGATGGCTGGCTCCTTATATTGTTTAAGATAATTATTTAAAGGAGGAGCGTCTGGACAGAGGTTCACTAGGACTTCATTTGGGTTTCAGTGGGGAGACTCAACACTGTGGCCTCGATCTCCATGGGTCCCTGCACCTGATCGGAAGCGCCTTGCACAGAGCGGGGAGCCCGGGCAGCTGCAAGTGTGGAGAGCATGTGGCACAATGGGAGGAAGTCTCCATGTAAACTTGTCCAAGCAAAGAAAGGTGGTTTTTCCACTTGCTTTTTTTTTTTTTTTTTTTTTTCCTGAGCAATTCAACTTCCTCATTACTTGATCCAAATTGTTTCAGAAACTGTGTCAACCATATGTTTGTTAAACGATGGAGACAAACATGGGAAGTCTGATTAGGGTCAGCTTCCCTGAGGAAAAGAGTTGTTGCTTTCCCATTCCATTTGGCCTTCTGGGACCTGAGTGAGCAGGAGGGGGAAAGCCTGGCCTAGAGGTGCCCTTCTCCATCTCCAGCACACACTGTAGCCAGTTTGTCCATCTGAACTGGGAGGTGAGGGGGTTTCAGGTGCTGACTGACAGAAGAATGAGTTTTATGCAGTCATCGACAGATTCAGCGTCAGGGGAATAATGGCTATCATTCTGAACCCTTGGGGGACTAAATATCTATATGTGAGTGTACTGGCTGGATGTGTGTGTCAACTTGACACAGGCTAGAGTTATCACAGAGAAAGGAGCTTCAGTTGAGGAAATGCCTCCATGCGATCCAGCTGTAAAGCATTTTTTCAATTAGTGATCAAGTGGGAAGGGCCCCTTGTGGGTGGTGCCATCCCTGGGCTGGTAGTCTTGGGTTCTATAAGAAAGAAAGCTGAGCAAGCCAGGGGAAGCAAGGCAGTAAGTAACATCCCTCCATGGCCTCTGCATCAGCTCCTGCTTCCTAACCTGCTTGAGTTCCAGTCCTGACTTCCTTGGTGATGAACAGCAATGTGGAAGTGTAAGCTGAATAAACCCTTTCCTCCTCAATTTGCTTCTTGGTCATGATGTTTGTGTAGGAATAGAAACCCTGACTAAAACAGTGAGTGTATGAGAGAAAAATACCAGAAAAATTCTCATAAGAGTGAGCCAGCCACTTGCCAGTTTTTGTTTCAGTGAGTTTTAAGGTAGCTGACCAGGATAATAACCAATTTATTTACTTATTTATTTGCTACTGTTAAATGAGTAAGGTATTTTTTTTATATAAAGTCACTTTTAAAAACTAGTAAAATATTGGCTCTATTTAAGTATAGAATGCAAAAATTTACTACCTAGATAACAGTGATTTTTGTTTTTTTTTTTGATGAATTGGAGTAATCACTTAAAAGACAGACAGGAAACATCTGTCTTGGAAATAGCTTTGGATCTAGATATGTAAACTAAACTAAGGTCTCCGTTCATACAGTTTGGACAAATACCAAAGGTGAGGTTTTCTAGCTGTGAATAGGAGGATCACAGTTTAACATTCCAACATGGAAAGGGCTGACTGGTCTAAACAGGGTCAAGCAACTACCACAGCTTGTAGTCAGTGACAATGTACTTGTTGCTTAAAGGAACATTTAATGCACAATTCGAAAAATGCATCTGCTTCTGGCTTTGGTGATTCCTAAAACATAGTTGAAGCATTGATGAAATAAAATTTCCTAGCCTTTTTTTTTTTTTTTAAATTTAGGTAAATCTCAGAAGATACAAATTCTAAAAAACGAAGCAGAGGAAAGACTAACCATCATAGTTTATATCTGTCTCCTGGGAACTTAGTCCTTAAGGTCTATCAGGGACAAACTAACAAGCAACGGCTCCTGATGCTAAATGAGGGCAGCCATGCACATATTCTCTGGACTTTCGTTTCTTAGGAAGGAACCTTGATCCCAATGCAAATATTATTCTTCAGGGCCTACCTAGCTATCCCACTCATAAAATATTAATTTCTTTAATTTCCCTGTCCAGAGAATCATTTTTGATATTGCCACTGAGTGATGATGTTATAGCTTTTGATTGCGACCAAAGAGCAAGACAGGAAGAAAAGAAAAATAGCAAGGAACCTCTGTTTTCTAAGTAGTTTTTGCTACCGATACTAAGATATTGCTTTTGCTTTCATGTTTTTGTCTTGCTCTCTCTTGCCTGTGTGTGTGTGTGTGTGTGTGTGTGTGAGAGAGAGAGAGAGAGAGAGAGAGAGAGAGAGAGAGAGAGAGAGAGAGAGAGAGAGAGAGAGAGATAGTGGTGTCAGTGGTAGGGTGTGTGCACAGGCACATCCTGAATCCTGGGCTGTTAAATTTATGTCTAAGATGTCCTGGCATTGATTGTAAACATTTCTGTACTGCTAACAATTGACTTCTTTGTTTCTAGTAAACAAGATCTTTTCAAGATACAGCCCTGTTTGATTGTGAGGTGCACTGTCCCGCTTGCTGCTTTTGGGTGTAATGTGTGCTTTGATAGGTCTCTTTTAGATGTGAAAACAACTTATATGCCTGGGTGTGGCAGCCTCGGGGCAGATTTGGAGATCTTCTTGACATGGGAACTTACAGAGAACACAGACATGATCCCTAACAACGGATTTGGTCAGAAAGTATATTTAGTTTTTTTAGAGAAGGAACCTGTATGCGCTGTTTCTGGGTGGACAGTTTATCCACCTAAACTTCAAGGAAAACAGAAAAACTATAAAGTTTTCCAAGGACAGTTACAAGGCAGAATGTTTACTGCTGAATAAAGAAAGCACCCGAACTTTTGAACAGAATGTTTTGTTCTAAGAACCCCTACTATATTTGGACACAGGGAGTTTTCTTCCAGCTCTTCTAAGTTTAAATACGTTTATTGGCTATTAAATGAGATAATGTCATTGTTCCTAGAGTATACTAGAATTTATTTTGGGGGTGTCTGCTTACCTCGGTTCAGTTGAAGTTTATCTGTGACAGCAGAGAGCAGAAAGAGATAGCTATAGCTAGATTTGGAATTTGCCAGGCAAGTAGAGCCAAGGGAGATCAGCACGGTGCAAGACGTGATTTTTAGCTAGCTACAAGGAATCCCAAGATGGGTCATTTGATACGTACAGTTGAGGGGACATGAGGAATCCATCAACAGGGAAAAGGTCACAGAGTCAATGAGTAGGAACCATTGGGTTAATTAAGTTTGGGTGATGAGGATTTGAGTTGGTGAGCTAGAAAGATAGATGCCTGGTAGAACACAGAGCACAGTGAGTCCAGACTGCCGCTGGGATGAAGGAGAGGCCACGTTTGATGGTGATGATAAGAGTGGGGAGAAGGCTGAGGTAGCGTACCTGCAGCCATGGGAGAAGTCAAAGCCCTGAGACCACAGCAGGAGAAGGAGCTGTTTGTGGAATGTAAAGAAGAAAGCAATAAGTAATGCAGTGAAGAGCTTCATAGCTTTGTTTGCCACTGTTTTGTAACAGTTATAATCAGTGAGACTTGCTCGCATCCTGATAATTGGTGCGATAAGCTTGGGAGTCCTAATGTAGGATTGGGAGGCTCTGAAGTCTGTAGAAGCTTGTGATTGGGACAGAGACCCAATCATAAGCTCCCGAGTCTAGGCCTTCTTGGGAGCAGAAGGGCATCATTTTGTAGAAGCGAGCAGAGCCATTAGGAGATACATCATCTCTAGAGAGAACCAAGATTCTGTTAGAGGAAACTTACTTGATTAGAAGGTAGAGGGAAGGTCCCTAAGGAAGGACACTCCCAGAAGGGCACAGTGGGAAGTGTTCAAGAGCCAGTTGTCCTGAGGGATTAGCCATCCTCACACTGTGGAATAAAGAGTCCTGAGAGACTGGGATAAGGAAGGGTGGCGACACTGCAGGATGTCCTCATGGCTTCTGAAGTACAAGACTGTATCTGGGAGGCTGGACTGGACACTTTGCCAGAGCAAGCAGGCCTCCTTGGGAGATCTGCTGAGTTCGATTTTTATCATTAGGCCTCTGGGGTTCTACTTGTGTCCTCTGCTGTGGTCATTTGTGGGTAGGGGTGAAACCTGGGCTACTCAGAGCATGGGCAGGCTTTTATAGTGTCCTCTTCATGTTGTGGTGAAGGTGTGTGTAAAGCAGGCAGGTGCACCAATTATCAGGATGCGTGCAACTCTTACTTTACCAGTGACAGAACATAGGCAAATAAAGCCTGTGAAACGCTTCACAGGGTTAATTATTTAACATTACATCTATCTAACATTTGTTTATTGTTCCTAAAATGGCCATGTGAGTCTCATGGTGTTGCCTGCAAGATACTTGGATCTTCAGTAGAAATTTCTCATAGTTTTGTACTCAAAAAGTGCCCACTTTTCATGTGTTGATTTTTAAGTCCGTGTAAGAAAGGACCTGTATTTTCAAAAATATATTGCTCTCTTATCTGAGATGTACTTTAGTGTCATAATGTTGGTGCTTCTCTTAATTGGTAATCAGTAGATCAAAATCAGATTCCAATTCATGTTATCAAACAGGCCATTCTCTCCTCCCTCTGGATGTCCTGGCCACTTCTCCAGAAAGGTGACTTGAAATCTGACAGTGTCACAGTCCTAGCCACTGAGAAATTAACCTATTCTCCCCCTTTCTTTTAGCGAAGAAAGCTACAATGTCAACGATTACTCCTTAAGGGACCAGCTGTTGGTGGAATCCTGTGACAATGAAGAGCTTAATTCTTCTCCAGGGAAGAACCCTTCCACGATGCTCTACTCAAGACAGAGCTCTGCCACTCACCTCTTTACCCTGACAGTCCTCAGCAACCATGCCAGTGAGAAGGTGGACATGCTACTTGGCGCTGAGACCCAGTAAGTACACGGATGGGAGAAGGTTCAGGGGACCTGACTTCCCTTTGCTTTGCCCACCTGCTCTTGCTCTCCACACACAGTGGCTCCTATTTAGTTTTGTTGTTGTATACCTACAGTGTACTACTTATAGCATTCAGGTGCTTTTAGCGGATGTGATCTCCTTAGTACCTCTAGGGAATGCTCATGCTTTTCGGGTCTGTAAATCTTGATGGATGGATGGATTTTAATTGAACAGTTTTAGTGACAAATGCATTTTATTTATTTCATAAACAAAAACACTAGGATGAAGCCTTTATTTATTCATTCATGCAAGTTCATTTGGAACGTTCTGTAGCTTTATAGCAATCTGTCATTGGCTTTTTGGAGCTTTCGAAGCTGCTTCTACTGCCAAAAGCTAGGACGTGTCCACTTAACATTTCACATGAACTCATTGCAGTTGCTACAGTTTGCAGTCTTGAAAAATGATTCATCTATTTAGGCAAAATGATTAAATAGTAGTTAGAGTTCAAGCAAACTTTGCTATGTTCAGTATTGAATTTGAAGTAATTTCTGAATCACCTGCCTTCAGTCAGACAGAGCACAGGGACTCCCAGAAACATACTCAGCTTAGGAAAGCATATCATGATACTCCTTCCCAGACCATTTCTGAAGACAGGACAGGGATCCTGCTCTTGCCTGTGGCTTCACCAGCACGAAATGTGCTCACACTGGAGGAGGGCATTTGGGCTTGGTTTGCAAGACCACTTTGATGATTTGGTCCATTTTGACATTGCTGGCCAAATTCTTTGGAAACACGAAGTCTCTTGGATATCGTCGTGGGCCAGGAGCTGTGGTGGGTTAGGAAATAGAGCAATGGAGGAAAAGGAGTTCCCTGTGTCTGTGTCCTCTCAGGTTTCTGCATGTTCCCTACCCTTGTCTGCCAGCATTCTCAGGTAGAGTGATTAAAATGGATCAGCAGATAGTAGTGAATAACAGCCCCCAACTATAGTGAAGTATAGTAAGTGTATATTCTTACAGAAGAGTCTTTTTTTATGGGCTCACAGTTCTTCCACCAGAGCAGTAGAAAAGGCCTCTAGAGTTCCCCGCATTGCCGTCTGTCTGCTGCTTTGAAGAGGAAGGTGTCCTGTGGCTGTGAGTCTAGAAACCAGCATGGGACATAACCAGGGCCAGGCTTGGGGAAAGGAAAGCATCTAATCTGCTCAACTCTAGAAGTCCTTGGGTATCAGAGGCCGAACTAGATTTTTTTTTCCTTTGTGTGTACGACAACCTCTTTTAAGAATGGAATTAATATGCTGGATTTTGTGCAACTTTAAGAAAAGCTTAAACTCTTTGGGGATTAGTACTTGTCTAGACATTCCAGAAAATTCATAGCAGTTTTTGCTTGTGATTTCCTCCTCTGTCCCCAGTTTGTTCTTCATTCTGGCCTCACTGCTGCATTGACAGAACTTTTCCTGACTGCAAACATCATTTATGAAATCTCCATTATTTGTTTCTTAGATAGTCTAAGTCAGTGTCCTGCTCTCTTATTTAAAGGCTTGATGCTTTCCCAGGACTGTAGAATCTGTTCTACCCTCTTGCCTTTGATTTGCCTTAAACTGAGAGGTTATACGTTTTCTACACCAGACATGTTCTCAGAGTCTTTAGTTATGTCATCCATAACCCCATGAGTATGACTCATATTTGTAGTTCTTTCATTAATAGCAAGAGAACATTCCAGAAGAGATGGGGGTGGGGGTGGGGCAGTCGTCTCTGGAAACAGAAGGAGGGACTGTCATTCTTCTCGTCCCTCCTCTGCACTCAGTTACAGCTGAGAAGCTAATAAATAGACTGTGCTGGGGAGGTCACTCAGTGGTTAGAGCACTAGCTCTAACAACAGTGCCCGAGGACTTGGGTTCACTTTCCAGCACCTACATGGTGGTTTCAAACTGTCTGTAACTCCGATTTCAGGGCATCTAGAGTGCCCTCTTCTGGTCTCTGGGGATACCAGGCATTTTTGCAGTGCATTCATACACAAGGGCAAAGCATTTATACACTTAATGTAAAAATAATAGCTCTTAAATAAACAGATGCTGGCAAGATACAAAACAGCACCGGTAGAGAAAAAAGGACACCAAAATGCACTTTCCTTAAAACAGACCTCACAGACAATTGGTTGTTTAAATGTCTAGCAAATTATCACATGCTGTACATCTGTAGTTTAGTTTTGAGTTCCTGCTTTTGTGTATTTGTTTTGCTTTAAAGTTAAGCTGGGAAACATAAAAGCTGAACAAACTAATAACACATTATGCTCTCTCTTTAAATCAACTTAAGCTATGTTTACCCCACAACCAGTTATCATTTCTCTATGGTATGGGCTATCTGGTTTTGAACAATCAGTTCTAGTCAGTGTAAGGTATGTTCTTTGCCTCTAAGATTTATGAAATATACAGTTGTATTTTTAGTTTTTAATATGTCCCTTTGTGTACAGGTCTGTGCATGTATGTACACATGTATATTATGCATGCCTGTGCAACACACACAAGCCAGAAGAGAGCTTCAGTGTCCTTTTCGATCACTTCCTTTCTCTTTCTCTCTCTGACTCACTTTCTTCTTCTTGAACTGGGGCTTATGTCTTAGGCCCCTGCCTCTGCACCCTACTGGAGCATGAGTAATCGTATTTGTCAGAATATCTAACTTGTTACAAGGGCACCATGATCCAGCTATGTTTGCAGAGCAGTCACTCTGACAACCAAGTCATCTCTCTGAGCCCCCACATTTATGGTTTGGTTCTCATCTCGTATCTCCTCCCCCTCCTCCCCTCCCCCTCCCTCCCCCGCCTTCTCTTCCTTGTTTGTTTCGAGACAGTTTTTCTCTGTGCACCCCTGACTATCCTGGAACTCACTCTGTAGGCCTTGAACTCAGAGATCTATCTGCCTTCCTTGCCTCCTGCTGGGATTAAAGGCATGTGCCACCACTGCCTGGCAGTTTTCTCCTTTTTATGTATCATTTGGTTAATATGCTCCACTAACAGTTAAGAAAGTGAAGTTTGCTGTATGTCCCTGGGTTTGAGTGTACAGCAGCATGTTTCATCTTCTCTTAATTTTCCTTCTTACTGTCTCCTTCCTGAGTTTATCTTTTGAACCACACAGACAGAATTCTAAACATTCTTTCTCACCCTGCACTGTTGACTGCTAATCTCTAGTCTTGGATCCGTTCATGTCTTTCCCCCTCTTTGTATATAGCAGATTCTCAAAACATATTTTTAGGCTGATACAAGAAGAGAATAATTAGTTTTTCTATATCCAAGACAAGGTAGAGTAGTAACCATATTTAGGGAAATGTTGTTCTTTGTTAGTCTCTGTCACTCTTTTAAAATATGTACTTTTTAATTAGTAAACTTTGTTTGACCGCCCATATGTGTACATACTGCATTCTGAGTATTCTCACCCTCTCAGGCCCCTTTCTCTCTCTTAATCTCTTCACCTCTTCCTCCCTACACATGGCTTTCCCACATTCATGTGGTTTTGTTTGGTTTACTATTTAGTTAGGGCCGCATGAGTGACCAGGGGCATGGAACATCCAATGGATCCTGTCAGGTTGACCAGTAGCTCTCACCCAGAACCCACCAGTGGCCAATGGTTCAGCAGAGATGGGCAGTGCCTCGTTAGCCCCCTTTCCGTCCATGACTGTTGACAGATTTAGCCTTGTGCCAGCCCAGTGAAGGCAACTCAGCTATTGGGGTACATAACTGCAATGGCCACATGATGCCTAGGAGATGCATTCTACAGCTCTTCTACTTCCCCGTCATCTGTCCCATCTTTCCATCACTTTCTCTTTCAGTATTTTCTGAGCCTTAAAGTGGTGGTATAGTGTCCTATTTAGGGCTCTCCACTCAACTGTTCCTTACTATAGCAGCCAACCATCTCTGAAATCACTTATTTGTACTTCTTGAATTAAGGCTGAAAGTAGCATTTGCCTATGGGTATAAACATGTTTAGACAACAGTTTGACTTGTGTCAATTTAGCTGGACAACAGTAGTAGGTTGCCTCTTAAGGCCTCCTATGGCCTATGTTTTTCCCAGTTATGGGGTTTTGATTAGGCTCATACTATAAGTCATGAATTTTCTCTTGTGGAACAAGTCCTGAATCCAATCAAATAATATTGGTTGCCCCTGTAATGGTTTTGCCATTATTACAGTAGTGAGTACATCTTGCCTGGTTGTTGGTATTAGTTCATAAGGTTCACAGTTGGTGCCCATTCTCTCCTAGCAGCCTGTAGAGCACTCTTAGCATTATGAAAGCTAGTCAGCAGGGAAGGCACTTTCTGCTTTGTTCTGCCTTTATTTCCCTATATTTTGCAGTCATGATATGTTGTCCACCTCTGTCTCTGCCTTGATGCTGGGGTGTCAGATATGCCACTCAGGGAAGGCAGGACACAGTCTAAGATAGAGGTCCCAGTCTGTCCTTCAAGGCAAGAGATCTGGGACAGATCCTATGCTTCTTACACTCCTGTGTACGCAGATGCTGCTGTGAACCTCGAGAAATTGGGAACAGGTCTGCTGTCCACACTGAGCCCAGGTTGGAGTGGAATTTGACTTAGTTCTGAATGAGTGCCAAAGTATGGAGGGGCTGGAAGAAAGACCTTCTCTGGGATCTAGGCAGGGTTCTTTACAACAAAGGATTCCCCCCAACCTACCCCCAACCCTGCTGCAATTCTTGATGAAGAAGGTCTTTGCTTGTCCATTCTGCTTTATTCATGGTGGATGAGAGTGCCTATGTCTTACTCAGGGGGAACCAGAGATGAAATACCTCTTGCAGGATGGAATGCCCAGGAAAGGAAGCTCATTGACTAGACACTCTGAGCCTATCTAGACACCTCATTAGCATGAAGAACTCTAGGTTTTTATCCTATATGACTGGTTGTCAGGGAACTGATTCTAATACCTATCATCTCGATTGTGAGATTTACTGGAGATGGTGGGTGTTGAATCTGTTTCAGTCTTACCTGTTCTTCTGTCTCTGGTGTCATGGTTCCACTGCCCCTGTGTTAGTGGGAGGTTGGAGATCTACATGCTATACTGGGGTTCCAGTTTAATAATCATGGCTCTAGGAGGAGAATTCTCTAGCTAAGAAGGATACCTCCCTTCTATTTATTTTAATTTGCTTATTGTTTTCAATATGGCTGTTTCACTAGTCACTTTGGCTACTCTCCCTCATGCCCTTATTTTCCTCCATACCACCAGTACTTAAACATTCTATCCTGTTTGTCTCACCACTTTTTTTTTTTTAAGATTTATTTATTATTATACATAAGTACACTGTAGCTGTCTTCAGACATTCCAGAAGAGGATGTCAGAGCTCATTACGGGTGGTTGTGAGCTACCATGTGGTTGTTGGGATTTGAACTCAGGACCCTTGGAAGAGCAGTCAGTGCTCTTACCCGCTGAGCCATCCCGCCAGCCCCTCACCACTTTCATATCATGTATGTCCTACTAACTACACCCCCCTCCTCCCAACGTCTTAGATATCGTACTTCCCATTGGCCCCTTCCTAGGTTTCTGGCATCTGTAAGTTGCTAGAACAACCTGGTTTTCACTTTTGTTCATAAGAACCCTGCTGACTATTTTGTAGGATGGGCATCTAGTTGTGTACATGGTGTTATGTGTTTGCCTGTCATGGACCTTAAGTCACTGTACTGCTAACCAGACAACACTCTGAAAAAGACAAAGGATTACTCTTCTTGAGAAGACAAGGGAAGAATGTTTTACTCTTATCTCTTTTCCTTCTGGGCTTTTCAAGAAGAATGTGGGAGATGGAGAGTCCCCTTTGTCTGCCTTCATTAAAATGAGGCACAGACAGCGGCAGTTCCCACAGGCCAACAGACAACAAGCAAGTGATATCCTTGGCTTCCTGCATTTGCAGTAGAATTTGGATTCCCCTTTGGGCCCAATGTATGCAGGGATGAGATATCTACTATGTGATCAGTGGGGGGGACAAGGTCTTTTCAACCATGCATGTCACTGTAGGATGGATTGAGCCATCATAAACTAGAGTCAGAGGTCCTTTCTTGTATTTCTTTTGCAGAGAAGCTGGGAGCCTAATGAATGTAGCTGTGCTGTCAGCCACCCAGACCGGGTGCTGGGCTCTGACAAAGAGGCATTGTTGGCAGGGAGCTTTGCCCTCTTCCTGCTTCAGTTAATGATTTAATTACAACAGGAAGTATAAGGAGTGGATGGAATTGTAAATGGGATCTCAGAGGCAGTTGTAGTCTTTCTTCCTTTAGGAACATCCCAACATAAAGTAGACGGTCTATATGGGAAAATGTAGTTCAGGTTGCAATTTTTCTTTTCCTTTTCCTTTTTGAATCTAGATTCTAGGTCTGAAAATGATCTTTCACATTCGAGGGGTGCTGTTCCCTTTCTTCCAAGTCAAATTATAGTCACCTTTCGTAAAAGTACCTTTCATAAACAAACAAGATATTTTAAGGAGAAATGGGCAGAACATTGTTTTAAAGAATTGTATTTATTTTTATTTTATGCGCATTGGTGTTTTGCCTGCATGTATATTTGTGTGAAGCACCAGATCCCTTGGTACTGGAGTTATAGTTGTGAGCTGCTATATGGGTGCTGGGGATTGAACCTGCCTCCTCTGGAAGAGCAGCCAGTGCTCTTAACCACTGAGCCATCTCTTTGGCCCCCAGAAGCAGAATATTTTAAACAGCACACAACAATGCCACATGCCCTTCTTGGGCGGGTAACCAAAATAAAGAAGCCTTCATTTGATACTCTGAACAAGTGATATTAAAGTGAGCACTGATATTTCACATGAAGCCTATTAGCTTCACCAGTTATTATTAACAGTATTACATATTAACAGCACCAGCCCCGACTTTCCTGGGGTAGGGGATGACAGAACTACAAGTCTGATTAACATCTCTTGTTTTCTCAATGACCATTTCTATTCTAAAAATGCTGGAAAAATAAACTGCCCTTAATACTTAGAGATAAGGTTTGCTATGAAGCTTATGCTAGCTGGGGTGATCCTCAGCCTCCTAAAAGCTGGGATTGCCCGCAGGGTTGAGGCTGCAGTGTGTGCTGTCATTGTAGAGCTTTCCTTTCTAATACTTATCCAGCCTTTAGCAGGTGCGGTGAGAAATTGGATTTCTGTGTCTGCAACCTTTTTGCAATCAAGTTTAAACTTGCCATGTTTATGGCTCAGTTAAAGGATAGGTAGGACCAAGGGGCTCAGCTGTAACTCCCCATGAGGAGTCTTTCACGGCATCTTCTAGTGCTATGCATACAAAGCTGGGTGGCCGTGGAAAGGCTGTTAGTCTCTGTTCTACTTGGTCTTTTCTCCTCTGTCGTCAAATGTAGCTTCAGGAGCATCTTTCCCAGTGCATTGCATACTGCTTGGGGCTTGAACATGTTTTATTCTGCTTGTCTGCCCCATCATATTAAGAGCTATGAACAGCAATGAACCCCAGCCTGGTGTAGTACCTGTTCATTCAGTGAAGCTTGCTTGAAGGATTCCTTTTATCTTGGAATTTGATACCCCACAGGTATCAGGGCAAAGGGAAAAGTCTGAACTGCCTGTGTGGTAGGTTGCAAATGCCTCTTGTTTCATATGGTAACTGGGGAGAGTAGATGAGAGTGAGCCATGGACTTTAATAATGGCTTTCCTGTCTTTAGGCTGTCTTTAGCAAGTGCTCGGCTCCCCTTTAGAGACACACTCCTTCCAGTTTCCTGGTGGGGCCAGCTCCTTGGCGAGGCATGTAGAAGCCCCAGGGGAACTGGTGTGGTTTGACAGCTTCTAAGAGGGGGTGGTACTGACTCAATTGAAATGTTTTCAAGAAACAGCTCCATTCAGCAAGGGCAACAACAAGTGTCTTGTTCTGTCCTCTAGAGTCCCAGCAAGGGGCCACACTGTCTACAGGATGCCATTAGTACCCAGACAGCATGGCACAGGAGTGAATGATTTCATCTGGACTGCTCAACCTCAGTGGCAGGGGGCAGCTGTTGGAGCTTGAGATTGGCCTTGTCTGCAAAGTCCTATGTGAAAGATTCTGTTCCAAAGTGCTCTGGGAAGGCAGCAGTTTGGGCAGGACAAGACATGGGGCAAAGGCCTGCCCTGCTTTTGGTATGGCACAGAGAGGCACAGACACTGAGCTGTGGAAACTGCTCTTGGTGACCCACTCACCTTCTGCTACATCTTAGCTTTCAGTTGGCATGGTACTTTGGAAAATTCCAGTGCAGCCTGTGGCATAGTAAGGATCTTTCTCCATCAAACAGCACAATTTAAAGTTTTTACTTGGGAACTGGTTTAAAGGAAGCGCTGTATGTTACTTATTCCTTACAAAACTAAGATAGAGCACTTTGCTCTGTATTAGCAAAGTTTTAGAAGCAAGATGGTATCATCAGTGTCTAGTAATTGTGTGTTACTGCATGAAGCCTCACTTCCGTCAGTCTCTGTATGTGGATGTAGGGATGCACATGCCAGACTGTGTGGGTCAGAGGGCTATCCCCGGTGACTGAGCTTCATGGCCACTGTGTATACTAGGCTATGTGTCCCTAAGGAGTCCTGAGATTCTCCAAGCCTCCCATGCACTGTAGGAGAGCTGGGATTGCAGGGATCCACACTCATGCCTGGCAGAGCTATAGGCTCTGAATGATCTCAAACCCCTTTGCATCTTCCTCCTCCTCTCCTCCTTCTTTTATTATTATTAAATTAAGTATACATGTTGCATCCTAATTGCAATACCTATTTATTTTACTTTTAAACATATATCAATTTCTTTTTTAAGTCAATCTCATTATATTGCAAAGAGTGGCCTTTACCTTGTGGCAGTCTCCTGCCTATCAAGAGTATGATCTGGTAATAGCAGCAAACAACTGATCAAGGTTCAGCTTGTGAGGATTAATATGATTCTCTTATAATCAGATGTTTACTGAGTACCAGTTACACTAAGCAGTGCTCTGGAGAGACTCTAATTAGCCAGGCACCTAGCTGTGTGGATGCGTGATGGGAATGTGGGTGTTAGAAGAGGTCAGAGGCATCAGATCCCCTGGACCTGAAGTAATAGGCAGTAAGCCACTTATGTGGGTGCTAGGAACTGAACCTGAAGTCCTCCACAATAGCAAGTGCATTTCTGAGCCTTCTCAGCAACCACAAAAGGCAGGGTTTCTAACAGGCAGTAGTGAATGGACTGCAGAAGAGAAAGGGAAGTGGGGAGACCACAGAGGACAAGCATGGGCTGGTGTGCCCTGTTGCAGGTCCTTATGTGGGCTGCTCTGCTTGGTATGGCAGAGGAGTACATACATGTCCAGGAGTGAAAATAGGTATTGGGAGAATAAAAAAAAAATGTTCTTCAAGTATTTGGGTATAAAGATGTCTGCCCAGGTTTATTGGTATAGTAAATTGGCTGGAATTGCTTATCCCCGAAATATGCTACTCTCATCCTACAGATGACATTTTTAGAAGATTTTACAGAGAACTAAAATAGTATATACATGTAGTTTGATGTGACTAATTGCAATTCCCGTGCTTGCTTTTCTAAATACACAGGACGATGATGTGGTGGAACAGTGCTGCGCTTGCCCAGCACTGGTGGTAGTCACAGCAAAGTTTTGTTTCACACAGCTGTAACAGTGTATTAAAATATTTTGGCTATTTTTTCTAACTATGCTTATGAAAATAGTTTAAAGCATTTGAGAATAGTCTAAATATTTCAGAATTTCTATTTCAATAATGCTCACACATAGAAAAGGGATTTCTCAGCTTCTTTACCAACAAGGTTGAGTATATGGGAGGGAAAGGATCCCTTCTGAGGGAAATTGGTCCTCTGGACTGTCAAACATCAGATGAGTGTGGTAAGTATTGATTCAGTGGCTAATCAGTTCTCCATTAAATGTCCAACGGTTATATGAGAAGTCTCCTCTACCCAATCACTAGCCACATTTCTATTTGTTTGACAATGATAACTCTTCCCTTTTTTAAAAAAAAAATCACTCCTGCCCATTTCCAAGGCCAGTCCCCTACCTTCCGGGATCCCGTACGTTCTGGAAATAGGTTTGCAGTGGCTGTCTAGAATAAACTACTTTCAGTCTCTAGGGAACTAATCTAGATTGCTCCTGTTCTCTGTGTTTAGGAGTGAGCGAGCCCGCTGGATCACAGCCCTGGGACACAGCAGTGGGAAGCAGCCACCAGACAGAACCAGTAAGTTTCCAGGAACACGGAGGGGCTCTGCCCTCTGCTGGCCAGCATGGTTACTGACTGGTTACACTGTCTTCATCTCTACCAACTTTTAAAGGGTTCCTTCCACAACAGCTGTTAGTTCCTCCCATGTTAGTTGCTAAACATGAAAAATCGCTGCTTAGTTTTTCCAAGTTTGTTTCTCCATCTGTGAGTCAGAGGTATTGGGTTCACTTCGGGACATCAGGAGGGCAAAGGTCAATTATAGAGGGTCAAAGTCCTGCTTGAACCATAAAATGCTTATAGCTAGTGGTTATGAATAGGCTTGAATATAAACAGAAAAGTGTTTAATTTTTATTGCTTTGAGAAAAAGACTTGCTATGTAGCTCTGCCTGGCCTGGGTTTCACACTAGTCCAAACTGGCTTTAGACTCAAGTTTTTGCCTCGGCTTCACAAAGGGTGGCAAGAGCTACCATATCTGGTTACAAGTTTTGGTCTAAAGAAAATTACATTTTTTTCACGATCCTTTTTAGTGTAGGTGGCAGTGTCAAGAAAATGTATTTTATTCTTCTGGTGTTGTAGTATGCACATTCAACTGTGACACTTCATTTCTGGATGACTGAAGGATGAGGCTTGCAAAGGTGGTTTTCTGTAGCTCTTTAATGATCACAGCCTTTAGAGTTAAAGCAAAAGTGGTTGGCTTGACATCAAATTTTATATTAAAAACAAATAATGAAGCCATGTCAGTCAGTTCTGCTGAGGTTGTATTGTTGCAAATCAGCATTTGTGGGCATTCTGAATTCGTCTGGCCATTGGCTAGAGCCCTCACTTTTTTCTAAGCTTTGCCACCGCCTTTATGCCTGGTTCCTGATAGGATAGGGTCACTGTAGATAAAACTCCGGGCATTGCAGATGGCATGAGTTATATACTCTTGGCCTGCAACTTCCTCTCTCACCTCCATTTCCCCAAGTGTAATACAACGAATGACTCTGGTCAAGGCTATTGTTGAGCATCTCCATGCATCACAAGAGTCCTCCTGATCCCAACATTTAAAACCAGGCACGAGGCTTCTTTAATTTCCCGAAGGAGCCCAGCTCAGACCACCAGTGCCAGCCCTGGAATCACAGAGCCCAGTAAGTGAATGCATACTGCTGCTTTGTACAAGATTTCTCAGCCCCTGGAAGCTCAGAATATCCCTTTTCCTCCACAGCACTGACCCAGGTGGAAATCATTAGGTCTTTTACTGCCAAACAGCCAGATGAACTTTCCCTGCAGGTGGCAGACGTGGTTCTCATTTATCAGCGAGTTGGCGATGGTGAGTAGGACTGTTCTCATAGGAACTGGTGGACTGGTGCTCACAGAGCCTCAAGTCCAAAGAGTTTCATTTGGTCGGGAACACCTGCATTCCATATCCAGACATAGCGATGCTTTAGCTTCTCTATTCCAAGACAGCCTCCACTTTCCTCTTGTTCTTAACCCAGGTTCCTGACAATTCATGCTCCAAACTCAGAAGCTTCTCAGAGCCCAACATACTTAGAGGTGGTGCATTTAAACACCCTTCCCCTGCCCTGATGCTTTTCTCTCCGTGCATACTTTTGAAACACATATTCAGTCACCATAGAGGTTCCTTTCCTTCCCAGTCCTGCAGTCATAACTCCAGAAGCTTTGTGCCCGGCCCCTTTATTTAAAAAGGGAAGACTTTCCTACGTCTCCTGCCCAAAGGATTCCCTTTCTGAGTTCAGGCAGCTCTCTTAGCCTCCTCCCTTGGAGCTTTTGCTCATGCCCAGTCTCTGGTGCATCCATCATTCTCTCTTGCAACCTTGTCCTACTTCACGATAAGTATTTAGACTTTAACAGGCATTGATTGCACTGAAGTTTCTTCCAGCCCATGGAAGGAAGCGATCTCTGAACCGGCATCTCCTCTTCAGAGTAAGATGGCATGGAAGGATACCTCCAGACATTCCTTGTCTGATGCAGCCTGTTTTTTCTTGCAGGCTGGTATGAAGGGGAACGGCTTCGAGATGGAGAAAGGGGCTGGTTTCCAATGGAATGTGCCAAGGAGATAACATGTCAAGCTACTATTGATAAGAATGTGGAGAGGATGGGACGCTTGCTAGGACTGGAAACCAACGTGTAACCTCTCAGATGGCCAATAGAATGGGGACTACTTTTACTGTTATTACAGTCTGCTTAATTAAAAAGATGGAAACACTTGCCTATAAGCTTGCCAAGCCATTCTGCACTTTGGAAGAACAGCTACCAGATGCAGTGAGTCCACAAAGCTCAGCTTTTGCATAATGATGCTCCTGAAAACATCTGTGTCCAGGGATGACAACAGTCGTGGCTCCCACCACTAACACCGTTTTCTAAGATGTTGTATTTTGGCCTCTCTGCCCCCACTTAGACTGTTGCTCTTTCCCATGAGTTTCTCCTTTGTATGGTCTCACAGCATCAGCAAGTTTGTCTTTGAGATTGTCCATTTTGTAAATACTTTTTGTGTCGTAGCCTAATGCTGTTAATTCCAAAAGGAACTGATAGTAGTTCAGTAGGTGAGCTGTCATGTTTTGTAAACCTCTTTCTACGAAAGGGAAATTGACACTTGAACTCTGCCACCATTTTCCTTAATAGAAGGAAGGTGAGGCGCCACCCAGTGAGGATTTTTAAAAATCCATCTCATTCAATATTGTTCTTAGATAACTATAGCGTAACAACCCTAAACTACTAAAATGACATGGGATTTACAACTCACAGATGTGAGAACATCCTGAAGACAGGATATTATGGGCCAACTGCTAAAGAGCTGACATAAGATTGCTCTGCCTTCAGTAACACATGATTCCTGACAATTGTACTTGTTTTCAATTGAAAATGGCTGGAACATTAACAATTTTCAGAAGAGAAAATTAAGCTTAGACAGTATCAAGATACCAACAGGGTACTTGCTTGAAATATTTTGATGTTAGCAGGAATTCACTGCATTAAATACCTGGTAGATGGGATTGGAGTCTCTCTTAGCTATGAGTTCCAAAAAGACATTTTTTTCTCACTAGGACAAGGAGACAATGTAGTATACTACAGTTTATTAAAAGGTCATGAAGGTTTGAAAAGACTGACATGGGAAATAGTTTCATTAGTTGCTATAGCCCCTCTGTTCTGTTTATCATGCAAAACCTATATAGATATTATCAGCTGCCTCAGATCTTTGTCCCATGTCCCTGCTCCTGTCTAAACAGCACCCAAACCATAAGATTCCAGAAGCCCAGTGTGTAGGTGTGCTTGGTTCATACCCTGAAACCTGTCCACTTCAGCAGTAAACCGGACTAGTGCTCCCAGGCACTTCTCACCTTTGGGATGCCTTTTCCGTGCAAAAGGCATGCCAGGCCCCGAGTCCTTGGAGGTGTGAGTGAGTACGTGAATGAAGCAATAGCAGTAGCCCACAGCAAGAGATGTCCCAGGATTATAAAACAGGAAATCTGTCTCCTCTTCAATGTCACAAACTTTTTAGAAGTGCTAACGTGTGGTTTAATTTCATGTTTTACTTGAGGCAGAAGGTGTTGCTTGAAAGAGGAGTCATTTTGTATTATTATTTTGCTAATACCCATTTGAAGCTATAAAATAATACTATGATCCTGTGAATTAATTTATAAGTGTTACACAGTGTAGAAATATGCATCCTTTAAGTCAAGCAGCTGAACACTCATTAAAGTGTTCCTGTATAGCAGGTATTTAACTGTCACAGAGTTTCACTTCAACTGTGATTGTTTTAAACATTTTTTATGCCTTCTTTGAAATGTACAGTGTGACTTCACTCCTGCAAAAACAGAAATGTTACTTTTGTTCCAATAAATTGAAACTGCTTGTACACTTTCAACAGAGTTTGTGAATTATAAAGACTTTATATATAAAACTTGTCTTTCTGTGCTGGTGTGACTTGATTTACTCATGGTATGAAGTTTATGGCTTGGGGGATTTGTGGTTAAATAAAAGCTATACTGAAGTTACCTATAGCTAGCATTATAGAAGACTCATCTTGTCTCGGGTATGTGTTGGGCATCAGTTATCCTAGGAAACAGGTGCTTTTGGGAATTGGGTTCTACTGTTTCTGTGCTTATGCAATTTTATCACCTAGTAAATCATGGCAGAAGAAAAAACCCAAACCCTTCTATATCAGTTTCCTACTACTGTATAAGATTACCATAAAATGAGTGACTGGAAACAATACTCAGTGTCTGTGTAAAATCTTGCATTTCAAAAGTCAGAAGTCCCAGGTACCTGGCTGCAAGTGTTACATTATCCTTCAATCGTCAAGGCAGCAATAGAATGCTTATTACTAGGACTTGGAATTTAATTCCCGGTTCATGCTGTCTGAGGGAGAAAATGTCCTTTTGAAGGATTCATGATTAAATTGGGCTCATGGAATAATTTCCACAACTCAAGATTAGCTTTTTTTTTTTTTTTTTAAGTAGGCTAATGAATGTTTCAGAAATAATTTTAGTCCTTGGTTAGATCTGTACATTTCCTTGGCTGTGCAAC
Organism: Mus pahari; assembly: GCF_900095145.1. Lineage (NCBI taxonomy): Eukaryota > Metazoa > Chordata > Mammalia > Rodentia > Muridae > Mus > Mus pahari. Next base: position 54,889,605 of record NC_034593.1, read on the forward strand.
ATAAAACAAGGAGGTGGGTTAGCAGAGCTATCTTGGAATTCTGCTTTCAGCAGCCACCATAAAACCTTAAAATGCTAGATACTTCCAACTTTATTACAGCAAATACCCTTCAGATCTTTTTGTACCATAATTCAACAGTCTAACACATCTTTGTTATCTATCTTGCCTGGGATGAAGAGCGATTGGTATATACCATTTCTAGTAAGTAGCAGAATACATTATCTTGTGCTCCCTTTGGCTGGGCTCCTTTGATTTGCAGTTTAAGAATGAAGGTCAGAGTGTAGTATGTGCACCAGTAACGTTTGTGGATTGAGTCCCTCGGGAGCTTACTCTGGAATGAATGGGAAAATGGTCCTGAAAGACAAGGTTTGCTCAATGGACTCTTGATATTAGCAGAAGAAAACCAAAACCTCACTGGTGCAAACGAATACCACCTGAACTCAGTGATTTCTATAAGCAAGTGGCCATAGGTCCAGCAAAGACTCAGACACGACACTGACAAAATAACCAATCCAGAGATACTGAATCCTAAAACAGGTTACAGGAATATTCGTGAATGTTATTTCTGGAGGTAATGTCACACTTTAAAATGGAATAGAGATCTGGTAACTACAGAAATTTAAATGAAACTAAAACAACTAGAAATTATATAGTTAACCATGAGATTGGACAGTTAAACAAGATCCCAAGGGAACTTGGAAGAGAAGCTAGAGGAAATTATTAAAAAACAAAGAAAACAACAGAGGAAGTAACCATGGAGATTATAAGGATGTAAATGGAGTCCTAGAGGAAGGGAATATGGCCAGAGGAGATGAAGGAGGCGATTCAACCAGTCTAGGAATTAAGCTGTACCAGGAAGGGAGAGTCATCTTGGGCAGAGGGGTTCCCTCCAGCTGAGAACATTTCCTGCAGACACAGAAATGGGATAAATACTCGGCATCTACATGTATATCAGCATTAAGTAAGTGAACCTTTAGATAAAAGGTCTGAATAAAGATAATGCCTGCATGCTAATGAGGTTAAATCTGTGCTTACAAGTGGACATCTGCAATAACTTAGACCACCCAAATGTAAAATGCAAAACTTTTACTTCAGATACCACAGAAGGAACTGTAGGTGACCTTGGTTTTGGTGATAAAGACAACATCAAAGGTATAATCAACAGAAGAAAACTTGGTAAACTTAGCTTTATCAGAATTTCCCTAAAAAGCCTCAGAGAGTGAGAAAGTTTTGCAAGTCTATCACTGATATAGGAAATGACTCCTAATGACATTCTGCTCTACCCGTAGATCAGTGCCTTGTTCATCCATCATCAGAGAAGCTTCCTCCTGCAGCAGATGGGAACAATGAGAGAGACCCACAGCCAGATATTAGACAGACAGTGAGAGACTTTGGAACACTCAGTCCTAAAAAGGATATCTCCTTCCCTCAGAGCTCAGGAAACCCCACAAAAGAAAAGGCAGGAAGTGTGGAAGAGCCAGAAGGGATGGAGGACACCAAGGAACAGTCCACCCAACTTCTTGGAGAAAGCCCATTTTGTGAGAGACCAATTCCAGGAAGAAAGTCAGAAAGTCCACCTGAACAAACAACTTCCCTTAGCAACAGCCAGTCAGGCTGCAATAGCAGGACCAAGGTACACAGAGAAAACCTAAGACATCCTGCAGAGAATAGATAACCTGACCATCATGTTTGGTTCCTGCAGCTTACACCAGAAATGCAGTGTTTAAAATAGGAACTTGCTGACCCATATGGAAATTCCCCAATAAAAAGCCTGAATCCCTAGACTCAGGGCTCACGCTAACCCATTGCAACAGGGACAGTGGGAGACCTTACTCTAGAGCTCGGAATAAAGACCCTTACATGTTTGACACCAGAATTGGCTCCTTGGTGGTCTTTGGGTACATGCAACTTGGGTATAACAGAAACAAGGCCCTCAAAATCAACATAAAGCTCATATAAACTCTGAGACTGAAGCAGCAAGTTCAAGGTTTGTACTAGGTAGGTCCTTTACATACATAGACGTCCGGTTTAGTGTTTTGATGGAATTCCTGAGTGTGAATGAGTGGGTCTCTGACAGTTGCTCTTTTTCTTCTGTTGATTTAACTTCCATGTGATAGTTTTTAGCTTATATTGTTATATTTTTAAATGAATGAATGACTGAAAACCTAGTCACTAGAGTAGAAATTTATAACTGAACTGTCTCATACCTGCTGGCAGGGGGAAAAAAAATCAGTTTTCTCCAATGGAATGATGATATATCAACCACTCCAGGACAGACCTCATGTTCAGAAGTTCTTGACCAACATAATATAATGGACTCCACAGCTTGTGTTTATTTGGTTAGTTTGGTAGAGTTTTGTTTTGAGTTTTGGTGGGGGGTGTTATTGGTTTTGGGGGTTGGTTCTTTGTTGTTGTACTGGGTTTTTGTTACTTTTTTGGAGAAAACAAAGTTAGGAGGCCGGAAGTGGGAGAGTTATCTGGAAGGTTTTGAGGGAGGTGAAGATTATCAAACTATATTTACAGTTAAAAATGGTTTTAATAAATAAAATATAATGAGTTGTTCATTCCAATTTTAACTCAAAGTCCAGGAATGATTTCAATTTTAAACAACAGAAAAGATCTGGATAGCTCACCAGACAGAGCACGCACATAGAACACACAAACCTAGGGGGAAAAAAAATCAACTCTTGGATGTCAGAGCTATAGACCAAATATCCTCAGGCACAAACAGGTAAAAGGGGCCAGCATGGTCAGCACAGCTATATAAATCTATAATCCCAATCTCAACAACGGAGAGGCAGACCTCTGAGTTCCAAACCAGCCAGGTCTATATAATGAGACACTGTTAACAAAAGAAATAAACAAAATACTGAAAGGTAAGACCCTAATAACCCAAGACCCTCATGAGGGAACCGAAACATAAAATCTTACTACTAGGCGAAATGCAGTAATGCCTTGGGAAGGCAGTCTGGCAGTTTCTGCCACATAATCTCTACCACAATCACAGTCCTTGCTTGGGTTTATCCAAGCGAGTTAAAAAGAGGACCATACACATAAAATGTGCATAAATGTTTACAGCAGCTGTTTTCATGTCACCTAAACTTGGAAACAATGAGGATGGCCTTCAATAAATGAATGGATAAACTGTGTATGCATCTGTCAATTTTTATCTTAAAATCAAAGGAAAACAATTGGCTTCTAACAACTGAAAATAAATCAAGAGAAAAGTGTATTCAAAGAGATTGATAGGAAACTATGGCAAAGAATAAACAAAGAAATATGGAAAATACAGTTGACCCTTTAACGCTACTGTGCTGAATAGTTTTATGTCAACTTGACAGAAGGTATCTGAAAGGAGGAAACCTAAATTGAGAAACATGCTTTCGAAAGAAAGATCCAGCTGTAAAGCATTTTTAACTGGTGATTGATGGAGAAGAGCCTAGTCCATTTCGGGTGGCTGGGCTGTTGGTCCTGCATTCTAGAAGGAAGCAGAACAAGCAAGCCATGATAAGCTAGACAGTAAGCTCCACGGCCCCTTCCCCAGCTCCTGCCTCCAGATTTCTGCTCTATTTGAGTTCCTGTCCTAAATTCCTTTAAAGAAGGACTATAATGTGGAAGTCTAAGCCAAATAAAAAAAACCCTTTCCTTCCCAACTTGCCTTTGTCATAGTGTTTCATCTCAGTTATAGAAACCCTAAGACAACCACCAACACCATGCAATCTCTACAGCTGAAGAGGTCCTTAACCACTAACGGTCTAAGTGCTCTGGAAGCAAGCTCATCACAAGAGCACTGAAGAAATGACTGTAAGGTTACTACAGTATAGCTTACTATACTAACATGATCCTACTAGTTTTAGATTTAATGCTATACCTTTCTCTGTACCCTGGCATCTTAGCCTAAGTTTTGGTAAATTTCAACTTTTATAATAGATCTGTATCTATCTTGATTATACTTGTAGGTATACACTGTATGCGCTGGCAGACATTTTTATAAAATTTTCGATTATCCTAGTCATGAACAGTGCAATCTTTTCAAATTACTGCAAATCCTCCTGATCTCAGAGCTCTCCTAAAATGTTCCAGTTCGCAACTACAGGAAGAATGCTGGAAAAAGTCCCAGAGAATTCTACTGCATTAAAGGTCTAGGGATCAACTCTCGCCTATCTATGAAACCCGTTTTCAGAAAGAAAGCCACTCATTCGGTCTTAAAACTCTGACTTGAAAAGTTCCGCCACGTGTCAAATTTAAGAACTAGAAGGAAAGTGAGAATTTCAAAGATTTGCCCTCATTCAGCAGGGCTGGCTGGCCCCCATTCTCTATGCACTAGTTCTGAAATGCTTCCAAAAGCTGTTGTCCTCATGGTATTCTCAATACCCGGACTGGGTCTCAACCTGTACCTCATGGTTGGTGCCATCTTCTTCTGGCACTTCCTTTTGCACATTAAAGGAAGCACATATGATCCATCTTCCTCTAGGTCAAGAAACAGGCACTCTCAGCATACCCATCTAAAACCAATACTCTTCCCAAACAGGAACAGTTTTCAACGCATCACCTCCACATGAGGTGAAGAATCAAGTACTCTATGTACAAGACAACTAAGCAAAGTAGCAACTAGTCACCTGGAAAGATGCTCACTGCTATTCTTAGAAGCGAAAATTAAGACAAAAATGAAGTAGAACATTTAACTATATGTTAAAAATCAAACTAAAAACCCATAAAAATACCAAATATTAATATTGACTGTCACTGAGCAAGCAAAAGTGGTATAGCCACTTCAGGAAAGGTTGGTAGTTTAAGACATACTTTACCAGGAGGCAAAAGATGACTTAGTTCTCTGAGTAAGGATTAAAAGCCCTTACAGAAGACTTGAGTTCACTTCCAGCATCTACATGGCAACTCTCAACCACTTGGAATTTCAGCTCCAGAGAATCCAATGATGTCTTTTGGCTTCTACAGATACCTGCATACATGTGATACATATTAATTTACAAAGGTATATATACACATTAATTTATAAAGCTACATACACACATGAATGAAAATAATTTTTTTTTAAAAAGACACACTTTACCATGTGATGTAACTATCTTAATCCTGAGTATTTACACAAGAAGCAAAAACATGACAACTATATACACATTTAGAGCAGCTTTATTCATTAAAGTAAAAATGCTNAGAATACATGAAATGTCCACCAAGTGGTAAATGGATACAATGATATAACCGTAAGAGGGAATACTAAACAATGAAAATTCCTAATATGTACAATAAGCATGAGTCATCTCGATGCTTATATTAAGTGAAAGAGGCTGGACATATGGACTGTGTGAATCCATTCCCAGAAAACCTAGACAAGGCAAAACTATTGACNAAAAACTGCTCCCTGGGCACCAGAGGGTAGAAGCAGGCAGGGGATGGCATTTTACCTGTAAAAGCAACAAGAGAACATCTTAGGTTGATGGGAATGTNCTACATTAAGACTGTGGTGTTAGCTACACAATTTCACACAGTAGACCAAGTACACTGAAGNTATACTCTTAAATTGGTTAATTATACACAATACCTTAAAGCCTTAAAAAAGTATGGAAGAATATTAAAAACTAACAATGATAACATGATTTACTTTCCTGNATACATTTTCCAATATTCTCCAATGAAGATGGATTTTAAAAAAAATCAGAATAAAAATGCTGTTTAACATATAGGATTATTACAAATATATAGATATAAAACATAATTATAGTTACTTAAGAANAAATATAAGATCAGTGTTAAAAACGGAAGGAAATATGCCATCATGTACTTAGTCTGGGTGCAGATACCGAAATAATAATTTTAAAGTAGACTTTGTTTTACAAATGCAGAAAAATACACTTTGCACTTAATTGACTTAAAATTACTACAGCTCTTTTTCCAGGTCAATTAATTAGGAAGGTACCATATGCATGTACTTAATGCTCTTGAAACATTATGCATCAGTATATCTCATTTTTACTCATAAGTTTCTGTTACAGTGATTTTTTCCAGTTTGTTCTTTGTGCTGTGCAAAGTGATATAAGACAGCTTTTTCTTCTTGATGACCTACTTTTTTAAGAGCACTACAGAACAAGTCATTCTGGGGCTTGGAGTGCATTTTTCAGATAGGAATCGCAATCTGTGAACAAGAAGCTGAACCTTCAGAGCACCCACAATCCACAGTCTATCTTGCTTAGCTATGTCAGACAGCAGCAGATGCTGGCAAGACACCACTTCTTTTTGTGTACAGCTTATCTGTGAAAACAATTCTGACAACATTTTTGCATTTGCTGTGGAGACTAAATACTTGCTTGTAAACACATCTTGACTTTAGGGGCAAAACTAATATGCTATAATACCGTGACACCACCACTATGACTAGGGAGAAGCGTAATTTTGGTGAGACAATCCAAAAGAATAAACAAAGGACACAGTACATCCAAATCATTGTATACAATGCCAGGTGGCATATACTCAGACATGGCAGCAGTACCTGAACCATGGCAGTACCATGGCAGCAAATCCATGGCAGTGCTATGCATATGTCCTGGTCATCTCACAACTTACTAGGGAAGTAAGACCAAACTTGATTATCTCAGAACAATCACTGGCTCGTGGATAGGACAAAAGCAACATCTTCAAGCTAGAGGTAGGGACTACAACAGGAAAACAAGAAGGGAGTCCAAAACTCGGAAGCAAACAATAGCTCTAACAAGCCTGAAAACAGCCTTGTTTTGTCACACTCCACTAAAAGCATCAAGAGGCATAAAAATGGTATTTTACAGGACTAGGGATGTGGCTCAGTAATATAGCAGTCATCTAGTATGTGAGACCCTTGGCGCAACCATCTCCAAGGTCCTTAGTACAAAAAATAAAATGAAAAAATTGATTACTAAAGGTTAAAAAGTATTTTATGAACAAATAGTAACAAGCACTGTGTGAGGACCATATGCATCAGACACTGTGGCCCTTGACATGTTACCATATTTAATCCTCATAATCTTTACCTGTCTTTCAAATAAAGAAAAGGGGATGAGCTGAAACAGGACCTCCACCACCACATCCAGACACGTGCTCAGTTGCTACATTATGCTACACAGAGCAGGACCGTAGGGATTATAAGAACCTTTTAAAAAGTTAAAAAATAAAAGCAAACAAATAAAAGAAATCGAGTGAGCCCAGTGATAGGTAGAACTCTAGAAACCAAGCCAATAAGTTAGCTGAGATTTATACATTGTACATTTTATTAAATATCGGACTTTATTACAACAAATTTATTAATAATAGAAGTTCATTTTAAAAAAATGTGGTTGTATTCAAATTTTTACTTCATACTGCTTTTTGGCCCAATTTTCTATTTTTACTGTCCCTAGACAGTCATTATGAACAGAAAACTAATTTTGCATAATAGCATAAAGGAATTTCTCAAAGTTACAACTTTGGGAATTCTCCCAAAGTGAGGACATATCTACAACAGAGGATAAGGTCAGAAAGCACACTACTTTTTCCACTGTCTTTATAGTAGCTAGATGGCACTGTTTAGTCATGCACATAACTCTTTACTACCCAATGAAAGTTCCTAACTTACACACAAAATTAAGTCAAAACCCAGGGCTTGGCACTTTTGCCAAAAACTTAAAAAAAAAAAAAAAAAAAAAGAAAGAAAGAAAAAGGAAATTATAGACACCAGGATAGGTTTTAGGCCATCACTGAAAGCTGTCAGCTATAATATCCATCCTGTGACCGTGGTGGCAAGTTCCTTGGAGTAGCCTTTTCTTGAGTTTTGATCAAGTCTAGAATAGCTGACAGTACTGCACAGTCTCTTGACTTAGTATCGTCCCAGTCTACAGGATGAGGGCATTCAATCTTCTCTTGTAGAAGGCTATCCAGTTCCTTTCTGAGTCCCTAAGGTTGAAGGAAGCAGACATGCTCATCAGGGAAGACAGATTCTCAGAGAATACAGCAAAGACAAATGTGACTTTGGTGGTGACAAGGATTTTCAGAAGCTATTACAAAGGAGGGCAAAGATTCAAACTCTTAATCCTTAAAGTCACTGGAAGAGTGTTACTGCATCAAAAAGTAATTTATAAAACTAAGATCAGTCGGCTCTCTTGCAATAGAGAAAAAGTCTTTTTAAAAAACATTTATCTTGGAGGTCATATATGTGCCATGGACTATGTGGAGGTCAGAGAAACTCTTTCAGAAGTCAGTTATACACTTCAACCATGCATGCTCTAAGGCAATGCAAGTCATTGGGTCTTCTGGCTCAGCAGCAAGCTGCTTTACATGCTGAGCCGCAAATTCTGTGACCCACAAATTCACTTCTATGCCACCTAATAGACAACCATCAACATCAGTACCTTAACAAGATGGGCAATTCTTTCTGGAGACTGAAACACAATCCATTCATCTACAGCAATAATTTCCTGATCCTTATCTTTCTGGATGGAAATATCTCCTCCAAAGAACAAGAGGCAGTATGGTGAAACTTCTGTACAGTCGTACAAGTATATCTGTAAGGAGCATTAATGTACATGACGGAATAAGAAAGAATTACTATCACATAATTCAACACCTCAGACGTCAATCAGCTTCTTTCTAAAATAGGTATTAACTTGCTTATGTGATTTTGAAAATTAATTTTGAAGAACTAAGACTTTAAGTGAACCTATCCTAATTCTTAGAAATTTTATACTTTTGTTCTAAATTTAACATTTTCTGAATGTCAAAACTAACCAATAAAGATAAAATGACTTTTATTTTTACATCCAAATAAAAAAAGTAAAATCTCACTTACTATTCTGACCACCACTTAACTTATACTGTCATGCACACCTTTACACAGTACAAATTCCTGAGAGCACTTTTTGAAAGCAGCCTCAGAGAAAATGTTATAAGTAAATAATGTATCATACTACTTATAGAAAAAAAAAATCTGTGATTTATTTCAGAAGAAAAGTATAGACTTTTAAGGTTATAAAATTATAAAGCTATTATATTGACACTCAGCTATATGATTATGTTAAATGTTCACTTACACTGCTTGTTCTCATCTTCAGGTGATAGATAAGCCAGTTGTAGTGGAAGTCTGTCTGCTCCACATTGACAGACTTAGGATGAATAGAAACCAGACCATCAGACTTCGTGTGAACTTTTACCCTTTGAAAAAGTTACAATACAGTTCAGAAGTATCTCAAGAGATTGTTCCCTCATTACTTCAAAAGAATTACTCCTTAATGGTGTTAGTATACAGTACATAATAAAGAATAAAGTACATGAAAGGACTAGGAAGGAGCTTACACTCAGAATCACCACTATCCACTTTATACAATAACTGAAATAAACAACTAAAAACTTCCATTGGTTAACTGTGTTCCCAAAAGAGCCCAAAATTAAAAATTAAAATTCTGTTGAAAAGACTTTGGCTAAAACTTATTTTAAACTGTTTTTTAGATTTACTTTAGGTATATAATGTTTTGCCTATGTTTCTATATATGCAGCACATGTGTGCTTGCTACCCACAGAAGCCAGAGGAGGGCATTAGGTTCCAAGTTCTGAGTGGTCATGTGGGTACTGGGAATAGAATGTGGGGACTATGAAAGAACAGCCAGTGCTCTTACCTGCTGAGCCATCTCTTCAGTCCCTTTAAAATGTTTTTAAATGCCCAAATTTCTCAATTTCAAAATATACATATTCAGAATGAGTATGTTTTGGCAGTTTAACTTCCTCTGACTTCTTTGGGGCTTTCTGCTTCCTGCAGTGTTTGTTTAGTGTGGGAAGGATTGCATGTGTGAAGGAGAGGAAGAATGAGGGCCGTTCTCTCTGAATGGTGGTTTCAGAGCAGGAGGATATGGAACTCTGGTTGTCAGATGTAGCAGTAAGTGCCTGCCTACTAAGCCATCTCACAGGCCCCAGGCAACTTATTTTGTTGACAATCATTCTGTAAGTCAATTTGTTCATCCTATCATTCAGATAGACATTTCATAGTTTGTTTTTAAACAATGGTAATAGTAATATATTTGATTTGCTACTTCATAATCCCTTCTTCAGACTTTTTAAGGTCCTATGGATGCATAATATATCAAGTCCTGTCATAGTTATGGTTTATTACTCGGAATTAAAAACATACATTACTTTTTCCTCAGTCAACCACTGTCATTCTGGAAACCAGGAGTTAAGAAATTTCTGTCTGGAGCCAAATGTATATTATGACTTGGTGGCCTTACAGTCTGTCTATAAGACTCTGTTAATCAAGCAGGAAAGCAGACAACATACAAATAAATGGGCACAACTGTGTCCCAGTAAAAATGTATACAAATAAATGGGTACAATTGTGTCCCAGTAAAAATGTATACAAATAAATGGGCACAACTGTGTCCCAGTAAAAATGTATCAAAAAATAAAATTTGTACTTGCTCTTAGCACCAACCTCTGAACAAGTAGACTAATCCAAAGAAAACTGTCTTTTTTCATGAAGCTCTCCCATGATGATAGGAGATAATAAAATGTTTTTAGTATTATTAAAATGTGTTTTAATATTATTCTATTAAAGTATCAGCAAAGTTAGAATCAGGAATCTAGCAAACTATTGACATATAAAGATGTGGAAGTGGGTTGTGGTAGCTCATGGATAATCATCCTGTGTGAGAAGGAGCATGAGTTGGAGGCAAGCAGAAGCTATGATGTAAAACCGCACTTTAAAACAAACAAGACAAAATCAAGAAAACCCAAACCAATTTAGATTATTAACAATATAGATAATTTAGCTACATTAAAATTCATCATTGTACCCATAACTGTGTAATTTAACCTATCCCTACATCTTACAATGCTTAATAGTATCCCTGGTCTAAGAAACATAAAAAGATCTCTTCTAATTATGGTAACAATACATACATCCAGCTACTAGTTAAATATTTCTTGGGGGAAATCACCCCAGTTTGAGAATCACAGGCCTAGAATATTATCTTAATGTTGGTCATTTTGAGCAGACTGTATTTTCTAATTGTATAATCACAAGATACCCAGCATTTTCATTTACATTAACGCTAATATTTACATGTTACCACACAGTTTTAAACCATAATTTCCCAATTGCTAGTAAATACCTAAGTTGTTTGCTAGATGCCTGTTAAAAAGCATTTGGGATCAATTCCTTAGGATAAACCCAAGTTAAAATATGAAATTATCAATAAACCAAATTGAGCCAATGACTATTGAACACCTTCCAAAGGGTGACAATTCAATAACCCTTGGCCATCCTGACTGTCAGTACCCACACTAGAGTAAACTATGAGGCAGAAATATATTTCACTGTTATCCTCCAACTGCTGCTAAGTTAATGTGGACATGCATTCCACTTCTCCAAAGAATGGAATTACAATTGTATTCAAATAGCACTCTCTCTCTCCCTCTCCGTTTTTAACCTGTTTTGTAAACGGGTGATCCGATAAGTGACTAAATCTGTGCTGTGAGGGACAGGTCCCCGTGCTCACTGATTCCTATGTATCTAAATTACCAAACTTGCAAAGAATCCATTTCTACTAGAGGGTTCCAACGATGAAGAAAGAGCTGTGAGTAGTTCGTAACTATCTTCAATGCTTACATTTTCCTTTTTTTACCCAAATTTAGTCGGATTTTAGCAACTTTGGGATATAAACCAGCACAGATGACAGCTTTAATTATCTTCTCATTATCTATAGGGAAAGGAAAAGGAGAAAAGTGAAAGGCATTGGACCATTAATGGTAAGTGATTGACTATTTTGTTTGTTTTGTTTTGCTCTGTTTTGTTTTATTTTTCTTTACCTGAATTTATATTAGCTTTTGGATCTTTGGGACTTCTACTGCTTACAAATCCAGCTCCAAGAAGATGCTCAGCAAACTGTCCCTTCATGTTATGCAGCATCTAGAGAGCAATGAATGGTAACAGCTAGAAACCTTCCATGTATAGGGCCTATAAATCACACTCACCTCAATTTAGTTTTTAGCATCTCCTGCTTTACAAAGAAACCAGTTCAATAATGTAATACATTTAAAACTAGATTTATTTAATTATATGTGTGTGTATCCTGGTGCCTGTGGAGGCCTGAAGGCTTCAGACCACCTATAATAAAGCTGGACTAAAGCCAGTTAAGAGCTACAAGACTCATGTGCTGGGAACCAACTTGGATCCTCTGCACAAGAGCTTTTAACTGCTGAGCTATCTAATTGCTCAGCAATTAAATATGACCATTTATGGAGGGAATTGGTAAATCACAAAAACAAGTTTCTGCAAATAAATTTTACTCGAACACAATTATATCTACTTTCTATATTCTTTGTGGTTGCTTCTGTACTCTAATAACAAGTGAATATTTTTAAAACATAAGGCCTACAAGCCTAAATTATTATTTGGTGGGAAGAAATGCATGATATAAGGACAAAAACAATCCATTAATATTTAAACGATTACTCCATTTTGCAAGATACATTGGAATTTCTTTTTACTGCTTTTAAAAACAAGCAGAAATGCCCCCACCCCCACCCCCCACTCCCGACAATGACCAATCTTAACTGCTGTCAACATCCTAGCTCAGGAGCGTTTTCCTTAAGAGAAAGACTGAAGCAGAAATGCTGGATGATCAGTACAGCAGAAAACAGCTGTCCCCTGGCTTTAGTTACCTTCAAAGTCGTAATACAATAGACGCTATGCACTTAAACCAACAGAAGAATTAGAAAGAAGTACAGCTTAAGAATGAAATCCTATTTTGTTTCTTGCTTTTGTTTACTGGATTGTTGAAGCAGGATCTCAGAGAGTCCAGGCTGGCCTCACACTATATAGCTGAGGCTGGCCCTGAATTCCTGATACTCTTCCTGTCTTCACCTCCTGAGTGGTAGGATGACAGGCATGTTGTACCACTCCTACCTTGAGATCAGCTTTTAAAATTATAAAAGCTATTTTTAGCTAGGCATTGCTGTACAAGTCTATATTTCAAGCAACCTGAGGCTCAGACAAAAGAACTGAAGGATCCAGGCCAGCCTCGGTTGCAAGCAAGACCGAACCAAAAGTTTTTATAAAGCATAATTAACTTTAGTTCAAAGTAGTTCTACAGAAATGAAAACAGTACAGATTAATCTGTTTTCACAACTACAGAAACATCTTCTAAAGAACATCTTCAAGTTCAACAAATTTTGTAACCTATTATCATAGGTAAAATTGGTTAAATGCAACTGTTCCTTTTACAAAAGGTATAAAGTAGTTTTCCCCATGTAATTCTTCTAAACGAATCAATAGGCACTTCCTCCTGGTCATTTTAGCTATAATTTGGGGGCAACCATCTCTACATGCAGTCCACACTGTGCAGGGTCCATCACTACTGTGTGTTCCTTCTGTATTTTAAACACCTCCAGTGTGCCCCGTCAATCATGCGCCTGCAAGCTCCGCTGCTGAGACTGTCACTGATTCCTTGTCAGTGCCTGTTTTCAGGACAGCATTTCTTCAGGGCTTTCTTGAGTATTCCTTCTTTCTCTTTACTATTGACTTACGCCTCAGCTGGACACAGACAACTCACACAGACAACCTGGATCTAGGCATCTTTCCGTAATGTAGGACATTTTGCTATTCCATTTCAGGGAATGGCTTTTGACATGTGTCTGCGTAAGTTTCCACTATACATGGTACACTGAAGGAGATCAGTCTTGTCCTTAAAGTGATGGTTCCAGCTGCATCCACAACCTAGCTACTGACAAAGCTTTTTTTATGTCAAGAATCTGCTTTCCAGGAGGCTGTTTGGTTGTGCTCTTTGGCCTACAATTTGATTTCTTAGCTTAGCAGCTCAACTGTTTGTCCCTTTTAAGAGTTCACTCTTATTATCTTACTTTCTTTTCCTTGTTTTACTGAATCTTTTCAATAACCCAATGCTATAAAGCAGCTGTGAAACAGGCTACATCCCTTGTAGTTTTGGGCTGCAGTATCTTTCTGAGTTGGCACATCACTTTTCACTCTCTGATAATGGGGCGTTTTTTTTTTTTTTTTTTTTATCAAAATGTTAATTTCTTGACACACACAGATACAAAGACATAGACACACACAGTCTTTGAATGTAGTTGACGTGTCCTACAGATAAAATTGGACAAAGTAGATGTGTATATATACTAATATAGTCTATGCGACTAGTACATCTTTCAGTATTACCTGTAGTGTGTTTGAAGACAGAAAATATTCCCAGCAGTAGTCCTTTTCATACCTGAAACCACGTCGTTTGGCTTCTTCCCAGCCCTATTGGACAAAAGAAATGAAGAGACTCATATGGTTCGCCACACCACAAATTACTGAGCGGGTTCCATCTTAATTTACTAACAGTTTATAGCTTTACTAATGTCCCACTTGCTCTGCAAAAATGTCAGAGAACTTTGAAACTCATGACAAAAACATGAAGCTCTTCATGATCCCAGTACCTAGCACTGCTACTGACATACTGTATATTTTACACAAAATTTTTCTACTGTAATATCAAGTATTCATTAAAAAACAATTATTAGTAAATAAATTTCAATGCATTAGATTTTCAACTTTACAACCATGGTTTCTTAAGTAGACTAAACAAAATGGGAGGAAAGGCTGTGTGCAAGACAGTTCAGAGGTAAGTTCTTGAATGCAAGCTTGACAACCCTCAATATCCATATTGTGAAGGGAGATAGAGCCCTCACAAGCTTCCTCACTGTCAACACACTCCCCCAACAAAAATAAAGCTTAAAACGTGGAAGAAGCTGAGGAGGGTGACCCCAAAGAAAAACCAGCAGTCTCAACTAACCTGGACCCTCGAGAGCTCTCAGACACTGAGCCAGCAACCAGGCAGAATACACCAGCTGATATGAGGTCCCCAACATATATACAGCAGAGGACTGCCTGGTCTGGCCTCAGTCAAAGATGTGTACCTAACCCTCCAAAGACTTGAGGCCCCAGGGAATGGGGAGGTATGGTGGGATGGGTGTGGGTGTGGGTGGGGATATCCTGTTGGAGATGGGGATGGAGAGTGGGGAGGAGGTATGGAATTAGGAACAGCCAAAGGGTAGATTGAGAGGAGGGTAATGACTGGACTGTAAAAATAGATTAAAAAGTAATAATTATAATTTAAAAAAGGAAATGGGGAAAGAGAAATTAAATGAGTTCTGGAGCAATACAGTTCTAAAAGATTATGACAGCAAATCTAGACTAATATACCCTGCAAAATAATCATAGGTAAAGGAGCAAAAACTTCCTACGACATAAATAGCCTATGAAAAAAATTATACTGACTGGACCAAACCTAAAGAAAATACAGGAACCAATCTGTTGGGTTGAGAAGAGGAGTAAGGAGAGAAATAAGCATCACCAAGAGAAACTATGGAAGTTCTGCCAAGAGCACAACCATCAAAACCAACACAATGTTTGTAGTCAATACATATTCATTAATAAAAACTTTAAATCCTAAGCTACATTACTAGAATTAAAGATAGAGACTAACATCAATTCAATAATAGCAGGTGATTTCAATATTCCACTTTTTCCAGTAAGATTAGGCATTTGGACAAAAAAAACTGACATACATGGTAAGCCCTAAAAATCATATACACACAGGCAACATATGAACTAAGTTGTATTTACATACATATATGCATATGTGTACATATGTTTATATACACATATGTATATACGATTTTGACTGTATCACTGATTGAAGAGTAGGTATTTATGGGCATACTATCATGAAGGTAAGGCAAAGACACAAAGAAACATCACATACTTAAAACAAGGTAATGTGGTCAACTGTGGCCATCTTATTTTTTATATAAGCCTTTTCCCAAAAGATAAAAATGAACACTTGTATAAAACAGTTCATTTTTATAAAATGTTCACCAAATTTTAACCATGCTCAGTAACTTATCCCTGAGATATGGTATGGTCATTTAGAAGTATTTTACAACATTCTCTCGAGTAATCTTCCATAAAGCAGGACAAGATGTTTTTCTTACCTCAAATGCATTCACAACTGTCAGGTGATCACTTCTAGTTTCCTTTGCCAGTTCTTTTCTTCTTGCATCTGCAATCTTTTCTTTTCCCTAAAAAATAACAGTAGTGGCTTACAATTTTCTGAAGTAATAATGATGATATTTTACTGAAAATCTAATAAAACATAGATGTGAACAATAAACAGTTGGCATTAAAAGAGCCCATCCCTGTTTCTGTCTCTCTTACCAATGGAATGACAAAGGGATCTTTAAAGCTGAGACTGGCAGCAATGGTGAGAACTGGATCTAAGCAACAGAACAAAGCTCCAAAGAGAATCATTTTTCCAATATGTGGCTCAACAGGCAGTCGGGCTAAATGGACACCAAGAGGTGTCAATTCTTCTTGCTTATCCAAAGCACTCTGAAAAGAAAGAGTCTGCTCTTACAGTAGGCCCAGCCAAACACTCCATGAAAGCTAAAATCGTTAGCTGTAAATATCCAGGCCACTATTAATTCTCTTAAACACCAAATCCCTCAAGCATTTAAGTACCTTCAACAACAAACTAACAAAAAAGTAAAGTTTAATGTCAGCAAAGACTAACTTATACAAATACAATGAATCTAAAACATGGAAATGTTATGTTAGAAATTAAGTTCCCCGTGGTAAAACAGTTTTGAAAGATACCAAGTGGGTGAAATGCAGTCCCTAACAGTCTAGTTTAGAGGCTATGATGCAGAAAGAGGTAAGGGGCACACATGGGAATGATGTCTATTGCAATTCCCTGTGTAATCTGGTTCAAAAGAGAGCAGCTAGAAAAGTATCCTGAAGATACCAGGGAAATATAAAGACACAACCGAATAAATAAGTATTAATTCAAACAGTGTCTTATATTAAAAGCCTATTGCAATGCTACAAAATCCAAATTTAAAAAATTATTATATACAGGGATCGTTTCTAAACTGGTGACATATAGAAACATGTCTTCAGCACCCTCCAACCCTGCACTAGCAAACGTGACTTTACACAGAAGTAAAAATGCTCTTTCTCTACATGGTCCAGGAGAGAGGTGCTGTAAAGAGTATGTGTGAAAATAACTACGGTAATGAATTTCCAACTGATCAGTTTAAAACACCACTACAGTAGACAACACTCCTAATTTCCTGTGTTTCTCTTACTACTCTGGGCATTAATTAAGGTAGGTCCTCTACATTTCTGTTTCTTTGTTTCTTCCTTTCTTTTTTTAATGGCTTTAGAGCTTTATTGTAGAAAGGCAGGGAGAAAGAGAGAAGGTAGAAAGAGGGAGACTGGCCATGGCCACATGGAAAGAGGGGGTGGCTAAAGATGAGAGTAAGAAAGGTGAGAGCTTAAAGAGGAGTCCTCTACCTTTCAACATGAATGACTGTCACCATGTAGTCACTTACAGAATTTCTTGGAATATAAAGGACTAACAAACCAGAAAAATTTTGTTCTATGCAAACAAGATATAATAGTAAATGACAGTTCAAGGATTATTTACAGCATCACAAAGAAGACATATGTTCAAATTTTTTCAAAATGTAAGGGTTGCCTCTATCAAACGTCTACATTACAATTAGGCAAATCTGACTGTAGAGCATTATGGTAATCAGAAAGAAAAGAATAGACCACCTACTTCAAAACACATATGAAGACCACTAAAGAAAATGTTCAATATTTCATGTAATTTGAAACGAGAACTACAACAAATAAAGCTCAAGAAAACGTGTATCTTAAAAACATGAGAAAAGTGTCACAGCAAATCTGTTAAGTGCTCTGCTCTCGAGTCATAAAAACTCTTCAATAGTGTTTAAGCATGCTAAATCCATGCTATACTTAAAAAAAAAAAAAAAAATCAAAGTTACCAGTTCCATTAGGTGTTTTATGGAGAGCACTACTGCTTCATTTGATGGTGGATCCATTAATCTACTCAGAAAATAAGCAATTCCACCCAGCCTCAAGATCTGTGGAGACAAACAGAGTTATATGGATCAAAAAGTCATAAAACATGTATTCAAAAGTCTACATTATACTTTCTAAGAGAAAAATCTACTAATTAGAAAAATTATCAAGGTAAAAAATTCTCAACAGGCTGATCACTGATTACCTTAGAAATAGGGTTAGTGGAGCATGAGCATACACACACACACACATATGAGAATCAGAGAGAGAGAGAGAGAGAGAGAGAGAGAGAGAGAGAGAGACACAGAGAGAGAGGAATTTGAATAGAGTATTTGAAGACGTAAGAATAGCTAGCCAGATCTGGTGGCACAGGACTATAATACCAGTTACTCAGGAGGCTGAAGAAGGAGAATCAACAGTTCTAGGTCAGCTGGAGGTAATTATGAGACCATCTCAAAGTCCAAATAAAAGAGGGGGAGAATGCAGTTCATCAGTGGAGAGCTTGCCTAATAGAAAGCCATGGTTCAATCCTCTGAAGCACAAAAATTAGAAAGGGAAGCTGACATTACTGTTACATGTCCAATATTATTTAGGAATTTTGTACAGCAATCTGCTCAATCAAGCAAGGCAAAGTTTCTAGGTAGAAAGTGGGAACCAAACATAGGTACCCTGATTCTAACATTAACAACTACTTGTAGCAGAGTTTCCCCCAATTAATTTAAATGTTAGTGCAGCAGGAAGCCTGTGATTGGACAGGGAAAAGGGAGGCGGAGCTAGGAGTTCAGAGACAGAGAGAGGACTGAGAAAGAAGGAAGGAAGAAAGGAAGATGGAGGAAGAACAGGACAATACAGATCCCATGTAGCTTTAAATAACCACAGGTAGCTATGTCTTATCTAGGTGGGCAATTTATATCATCATCAGTTGGCTCTGAAGTTACTGTGTGGGCATTTTGTGAATTGAGAATTTATTGATATATAAATCTGTTTATAAGCTTCAAGAGTTTTGATTTGCTGGGTTAAAGAGATTTGTAACAACAAGCTACAAGGGGTGGATGGCTGGGAATGTGAGCAGAATCTGCAGCAAGAGAACCTTGATTGATTGCTGCCTCTGGGCTAGACAGTAGCTGGGTATAGCACAGGTGGGTACTACTTTAATGAATTTTCTGTAACAACTACTTGATATACATAAGAAGGAAGTTCAAGTAGTTTCCTCACACAAGCAAATACAAATTTCATACAGTTCTTTTTCTATTAAAAATGGTGAAAACTATAACACCACACTCCATGTAGTTTGCTAATTCTCCCAACTAATATACCTTTATTTGCAAACAAAGTTCTTCCAAAGGAGTTCTCAAAATTTCTGGTAGTTGGTAGTCATCTAGAAGACTTGCTCTAAGACCATTATACAGATGATAGCAGTGACCAGGCTGAACTCTTCGAAAGAAAGGACGAAAGAAAGAAAAACAACATCAAGAACATAACTTGTACACCACCACAGGAAGAGCAGAAAGGAAAGTACCCAGTATCCATTCCTCACAAAGCACACACATAATTATTACTTCATGTCTATAACACTCAATTCTCTCCTAGCTATTGGAAAGACCCTAAACCAAATGTCCAAATTTTATTTTGTTTTTGTAGTTCTGGTTTCTTTTAAAATATTTTTCTCTTAATACAATGGTAATTTTAAGTATAGTATAATATACTTGAATATGTTTATTAATTATATCAGCCATTTGCATATCCTTATTTTGTTATATAAGCCTTCAAGCACCCCTTTTAGCCTTTATAAAGTATGTACTATATTACTCTGAACTATAGCTGTCCTTTTATGTTACAGAACACTAAAACTCACTCATATGTCTTTTGGTAGCTCTCCTCTGCAGCTCCAGAAAGCAATGAAGGGTATTCCTATCCATAATTTGGTTCTTATTTCTGAAGTTCCTCTGACCTCACTCAAAATTTCTATGTTTATTCTGGTCAGGCTTAGAGTTATAACAAGAAATGCAATGGAAATTATTTTATGTTTGCAACTTTGTGAGACAACTGATAAACAGAGGTCATATATTTCTGAACAGAATAATATTTCAAGACTCTGGCCATTGTAGCATTAAAGGATCTAAAACTTTCATATATATATATATATATATATATATATATATATATATATATATATATATATATGCATGCACATCTATATGTATATATGTATATATATGTATACACATATATAGACATATATGTATATATGTATATATGCACACACACACACACACACACACACACACACATGGACATAAGTCTACAAAGGCTCAATATATAATACCTAAAATTTCTCTAGTGGTACAGACTCACCATTATCTAGTACTTCAAAGAAACTAATGGTATTTCCCAAAGGGAAGACATAGTATAGTGGGTTGTTTTGTTTTTTTGTTTGTCTGTTTTGTTGTGTTTTCTGGTCTCCAAAATAAGCATCAATCTAATCAGGCTTTGTTAAGTATCAGCGTCATATTATAAGAAACTATCTAGAAATCAGATTAAGCAGAGACAAACTATAAACATTATAGCAAGCAAGCCAGAACTATATAGACTGAGCACACATTTAAAACAAAGGGCTGATCTAACAACCAAAAACAGTTCCTTTAGCTCTCCTTTCCTTACCTAAGTCTATATATAAGACTGGGGACTTTTTTAACTTATAATGTTGTGTCAGGAAGCTTTGGTGAACCCCAAAAGACAATCAAGAGTTGATTTTGATGTAATCACATTAGGGTCTCTTTATTACAAGTTTGAGCTTGGGCCATACCACAGTCTGACACAAGAAAACAGGAGGGGACCCGGAGTCCAGTTTCTGGCAATATTGATAGAGGCAAGAAAGGATGTCTAGCCTGATACACATCTGATCTCGGGGTCGTTATGGCCTTTAATATAACTGACTGATGCTGGGAGCCAAACCATAAATTTAACTTCTGCTTTCCTCTTGATTGGTGGTTGTGAGGAAGTGAAGTGTCAGGGGAAGGCTTGTAACTTGGAGGTGTAGATTTCTTTGGGAATAACCTGGAAACTAGTGTTAGATGCTGGTTTTGTTGTGGGAAGGAGCATGTAAAGGAAAAATTCTTCAACAACAGTAGATGTTGTTCTGTCACTAACATAAAATACTGTAAATGTGCATCAAAAAGTAGCAAGCAAAACTATATGTAAAGGTCAAGACAAATACTGTTCTTATCATTAAAACAGATGGTTTTATTTCTTATTTTACTACCATATCAATGGAGAAAATGATTCCCTTGTGTTTTTACTGGGAAGTAGTGGTGAGAATCAGTATGGCTCATAAAGGCAGTTAGTAGAACCGCAGACCTTGGAGTTGGCTGTTTGAATTCAACTCTGTCTCTGCTATGTACAAAGCTCTAGAAACTAAACTGAACGGAATGTAATTTCCTTATAACTTAATTTCCTTGTTCTAAAAACAGGCAATTGTCTATCTCAGCTGAGAAGTGAGAATTAAGTAAATAAAGCATTTAGGAGAGGAGCTAACACTCAAACAGTTATTAGTTATCATTAAGTATTATTAAGAACAGACATGGAAGCAAAACTCTAAGTGATGTACCTAATAAAGTTTAATTATAGACTAGGTCATTGTAGAAACAATTCATAAAGTTTAAAAACTCAACAGATAATTTCCTTAAAAAGTACAAATAAAACTACTATCTTATTTTAAAATGTGTTGTTATAGTACTTAGGCATGGGAAAATGCAAATTCAAACTACACTGAGCTCCATTTCACCTCTTCATAACACCCAGAAAACAAGATGTGGGGAAAGGAGCACTTAGGACACTGCTGGTGGGAATGGAAACAGGCATACTTACCAAGCAAAGCAATGTGGAGGGTTCTCAAAAAACTATAGACAACTACCGCATGACAACCGTGCTGCTCACATTACATGAGCAATGTGTACATGCAAAGGAATCCACATCAGCACAGAAGAGAGGCACTGGCATAGCCAATGAAGTGCTGCTTTCATCAAAATAGCCCCGATACACATCAGACAAATGTTCGCTCCCATGCAAAATCTACCTGAAATCTTGACGATGACTTAGACAGATGATGAATAGATAGGTAGGCAGACAGTTATAGGAAATGTAAGAGATGATAAGTGAGAAGAAAGGAATCTACATGCAGGAAGCATGGGAAAGACTACAGCGCATGTTACACAGAAGAGGGAGGAACTATGAGTAAAGGAATGAAATTAGGAGGAAGTATAACTGTATCAAGTACGTAAAAGGGTACAAATACATTTTATATGACAACTAAAAATCAAATACTAATAACTGTTGAAGTGTTGAGTTCAATATATTATGCAAGATACCTCTTCTAATAATACTTCTGAATTTGCTCACGTATTCTTTTGCATGTTCTCAAGGCCTTGCACAGCATTTCCGACTTACCTTCCAGCTCTCCCTTTCCTCTGTTTGGCATTAGCTTTACTAACCCACTCAGCAGACATGGTACTGATGTTGTTCTGTGTGTCAAAGTGTGTTTCTTTAAT
Source organism: Mus pahari (assembly GCF_900095145.1). Lineage (NCBI taxonomy): Eukaryota > Metazoa > Chordata > Mammalia > Rodentia > Muridae > Mus > Mus pahari. The sequence goes on from NC_034593.1 coordinate 54,912,054, forward strand.
TTTCCCTCCATCTATTACATAAACCACATCATCTATGGTGATGCTGTTTGAAAAAGATACACAAAATATTAAAAAGTACATCAAGGGATAAAAATATACCAATTCTATAGATGGATTTTTAAAAATTTATTTAAAATACTGTTTTTTAACAGATCAAGTGGATTTTATTAGTTTAGGCCTTTGCCTACTTTTCTCACATTTTTCAATTTCACAGCAGTCAAACACCTGACAATAGGCAGTGTTCCTATGTACCGCAGTAGTAAAATGATTAGATCACAGGCCACATTCTTATCTGACCACAGCCATCTTATCACGGCCAGCACTTTATGGCCACTTCTAAAGCCCTAAAGGAACTATGCCTTAACAGCAGCTTCTAGAAAATAAGTTGTTTCAGCAACTTAGCTATAAATATTTCCAGCAGAGCATTAGAAATGTTGAAGACTGCATGTAATTATATAACAATAATATCCCTAACTGGAGAACAGAAAAAGGATAAAGCTATACCAATTCCCATGATTCTTTAGAGAAATTTTGAAAAACAACTTGTTAAATGACTACTTTGAAAAGGAGCACTAAACACAGCTTTAGAAAACTACAGTTTATATTTACCATTCATGACTAACAAGAGATTTCACTTATTTTACAGAGAATAAGGATTAAACTATGTTAATAATGTATGGATTTCTACACTTATGTAATTACCAATAGCTGATATTTAAAATAGTTTTTACCTAGTCTCTGCAATGTTGGTAGCAATTACTATTTTCCGAACACCAGGAGGAGTTTTTTTAAATACCTGTAAGAATAAATACATCAAAAGTATACTATTTTCTGACATACTTTTACAATGTTATTTTTTGAGATAGTGATCATTTCTAGCATTTATGTTTTTTTATAATTTGTCTTGTGCACTGATCTATCATTAACATATACATTTTCAACTCAATGAAATCCTCATTTGGGAAACCCAGATGTCAGAAGTATATCACAAACAAGAGGCAAACAAAGTCACTCCAACTTTTTGCATATCTTTAACAAAAGCTGGTGAGCATAAATTAAAGGAAACAGCTTTAATCTGTGGACAAGATTTACAAAGACAAACAGACAAAGAATTATGAACCAATGCGGCATTGCCCTCAGAATGGATGTCAAGTGCCACTGCAGCATGGTAGACTAGCTTGAGATTAGACTAAAGTAACATAGCCTCTTCAAATGCCAAATCCTATAAATAACACTACCGCCAACAATGCCAAAGTTAAGCACCACTGGCTGTAACACATACATACACCCAAAATAAGAACCCATTCTTCATTCATAAAATAGAGCAATCAGTAAGTAGTAAGCACATACTCTCTCTAAATGTATGTGTACTCTACTAGGTTAGGGTGTCAAGGACGGAAAAACCTCCACACTAGATACACTTTTATGTAATCAGCAGGCTGACTCTCCAACAAATAGACTGAAGGTGCCAGTTATTTTCTTATAAAAAAGAATAGAAAACTGGAAGGAAAGGGTCTGAAGATAGTGTTGTATCAAAAATTATCATTCTCACTAAGAAAATCCTGAATTTGACACTCCAAAACAGTTGTAATATATTACTAATGAAACAGGAAATCGCCGGGCTTGGTAGCGCACCTTTAATCCCAGCACTCGGGAGGCAGAGGCAGGTGGATTTCTGCGTTCAAGGCCAGCCTGGTCTACAAAGGGAGTTCCAAGACAGCCAGGACTACACAGAGAAGCCTTGTCTTGAAAAGCCAAAAAAAAAAAAAAAAACCAACAGGAAATCTCCTGTTAATATGCTAATGTGATAAATCAAGATCTCAAACACCAACATATACTATGTCACAGCTAATTTCTAGCTTGGGTTTTTTAGTGGTATTTATGAATTTTTTTCTTTGATTCAGGAAACCTAAACAAGTTACTGAAGAAACCATTTCTATACACTTTCATAACATTAACCGGTAGTAAATTATGGTTTTACACATTCTCCAAAGAGTATTTTTAACATGGGTCACTATTTTAAAGTATTTCTTTAAAGGTAAATAAGCCTGTGAGGGAAATGTGTATATGTGTGTGTGTGTGTGTGTGTGTGTGTGTGTGTGTGTGTGTGTGTATAGTTTAACTGAAATTTTACCATGTGAGATGTCAATTCTCTCAGAGGCATAGACTAATGAAAACCTGAACACCAGGTTCTTAGCAACCAAACTTCTGTATCTACAACACAACTCCTACACCTAAGGCTCAGAGATCACAGCAGAAGATGGAGCAGAAAGATTGTAAGAGCCAAAGGAATGGAAAGCTTGATATGAGTTCTCACCTCCTAGAAATGTCAGAGAAGCAACACTGATGAAGTCTCATCAACATGGCTGCCTACAAAAGACCTGATCAAGGACCTCATCGTTAGACCTGAGAAGGGGAAGCCCTCAAGGCCTCAACCCTAGACAGTGAACCACAGGCTAAACTTAAGGGATGCTGAGATGAGGAGAAACAGTCTTTCTTTGGGCAAAGCATACTGTTTGGTTAAACAATGCCAGGTGACAAGCACTAATAATTACATATATTTAAGCAACAGTTTATAGACTCATCAGGAAATATTTATACATTTAAGAATGTATGCATGTGTGCATACACACACATCCCACTAAGAGCATCATCAAAGAAACAGAGAACATGAATGTGAAAGAGTAGGGGGTGGTGCATAGGTAGAGTTGGAGAGAGAAAAGGGAAGGGGGTAAAACAATATAATTACATTTTAATTAAAAAACAAACAAACAAACAAACATAGGAATTAGTTGTAAGGTTTGCCTCAATCTGAAAGACAGAAAACAAATTTAACAACATACCTGTGTCTGGTTGACGGTAGGCATCAGTGAGTGTAAAGGTATAATGAGAAACTTATCTGAAATTTAAAAAGTAAATTAAATTAAAGCCCCATAAAACATATATGGCACATGTATGGAATAATAAATTCAGCTGCTGAATCACATAGTTCTTAATTTATACTTCCTACATACAGTAAAACCAAGTTTACGACAGTTGTTTTGAGTACTCTAATGTGACATTTTACTTTGTTGATCTATTTTATAATTCTTTTCAATATTAAAACCATTTTTTCTATTAGTATGTGTGTGTCTTTCTGTGTCTATGTGTATGGGAGCTTGCAAAGGTCAGAAGACTGAACTGGATGCTCTGAACTGGAGTTATAAGCAGTTCTCAGCTGCCTGATGTGACTTGAACTCAGATCCTCAGGAAGAGCAGGAATCACTGAGCCTCATCTCCAGCCCCTGTCCAAATTCTTAAAAATTCTCAGTGGTGGGAGTTGTCTATCAAAACCACATTCATAAAAGGCAGTTAACTTCATCCTTACGATTAATAAAACCTCCTATGAGAGGGGGGAAAAGACTGAAAGCCCCTAAATACCAATATTTTAACTTTAAAGTTCAATTTTGTTAGGCAAGTTTAAAGAAGCAGTAAAATGATACTTTCATAAAACTAAGAAGTTTCACAATGTACATCCCATCTTTACTTATAGCTCAGAGCTTTTAGAAAACATTTAATTTCTTAAAGAAAAAAGTAGAATGGACTTAAATGAACAAGCCACATAAGTAACAACTTCTTCACATCACACAGGGGGAAAGGATCCCCAGACTACATGAATTCTAAAGTCAGTCTTGGTATTATATAGTATAATACATTTATGCAATACCTGATTTAAACATCACTTGTGACATCAAGAGATCATGCAAAGTACTGATATTGTCCCAGCCTGGTAGAAAGACCAATATTGCACCATCCTACATAAGCAGGAAATTACAGTTAGGAAAATCACATCAATACCACACCAACAATTCCATGCACACTTAAATCCTCATTAAAATTAGAGTAGCTTTGAATTTTAGTTACTATTTAAGTGAATACTCAACCCTCTAAAAAACACAGATCTACAATTTAGAGATTGTTTAATCTTTTCTTTAAATAGGCTAAATGCCTAAATGTTATTTTGAGATTTTCTTCTAGTACACTTTATAAAAAGCATTTAGGAAAATGAGGTTTTTATTAAAATTACTTGAAAAAACTAAACAAAAACTAACCTCTTCTTCCAAAACAATGTATCGAATAAGGGCAGCAATCAAATTCAGATCAACTTTATCATCATCCATCATTTGCAAAACATCTACGGTACTTGCAGAGTATCTACACCAAAATGACACAGAAAGTCATGAAATGTATGGTATGTTTTCCATGGGTTACTCAAATGTAAACCTTAAAGTTAAGTCGGTCTGAATATGAACAGACATCTACAGAAGAGACAATTAGAAGTCCTGGGGTAGGAAGCAGCAGGTAAGTCAGCACTGCGGCATAGGTAGAATGAGGTTCGCTCCGCTCAAGTACACTCATACCAGAGGAGTCCTACTTGCTTCAGCCACTGTGTGTGTACCTCAAACAGACTTACCTTGTCCGCAGTTCCTTTATATAAGCTGGCCAGCGTTCCTTATAGATGGCCTCTTTTTCTTCTTTTTCTTGTCTATTTACATGACCCTGCATGAAACCCCTCTTGAACTGGGATCTATGTTCTTTTTGTTCTGGAATATATCTAAAATAAAAAGATTATTATACATTTCTCCACATTTGAAACACTATGGCTTTTAAGTATGCCTGAGTTTTTTAACACTGACGACTTGAAACCAGATTCTAAAGAATATTTTCACTATATTTTTTAGAGAATGTTGCCCAAAATATTAATTTAAAGTGTGAATACCTAAAACTTCTCATTTAGGATAAAAAGTATTCCCTGCTAAATACCATAAAACTATATGCCATCTTAATAATCACAATGAAAAATGATTTGAGTTGACTTTTAGCTTCAATTTTAAGTTTGCTCCAAAATAAAAGTTTTTAATTAATAGAAGGTCCAATAAGATTGAATGACTGTTTAATAAACTTTGAAAGTTTTTCCAAACCAAATTATATATAAGAATCCCCTGTGAAGCATATAAAATAATTCCTGAGTTCCAAGGATTTAAATGAATAACTCCACGAGTATGAGATCCCTGCTAGCAACTGCACGGTTCTGCTGTCACAGTTACAGGCTAGGGGAGATCTGGGATTAGCATTTAAGTTGTATGTGTTCTGCCTAGTGCTCTAGTGACTCCATAGTGCTATAGCAAACATTAGAGACAAAGGAAGTGCACGTGTCCAGGAATTATTCACTTGCACCATGAGCTCTTGAACGGCAGAGGGTAAGAAAAGGCAAAGGAAAGCTGAAGCTAGTCTTTGACCCCCCCATGGGGTTCAGAGGACAACATTAAGATGGAATGAGGAAGATGAGTGGAGTCAGATGAAAATGATGCTTCTCCCTGCTCTGGCACTGACTAGTCATGGTCTTGCAGAAGGCATTGATCTTCTAGGCTTTAATGGGACTTGTGCAGTTTATACTCTTAACCTATTATTAGCATGAGAATCTTTAAAAAAAAAAAAAGTGATAAAGTGCCTGGTATATAGTAATCACCAAAACGTGGAAATGACCTTTCCTATTTGGTACCATTGTCCAGGGTCTCCCTAAGTCTTTAATACATATAAAGGCACCAACCTGAGGTTCAGCAACGTGAGACTGGCTGAGATACAATTAAAAGTATAAGTACAAAGATTGTTCCTTCCCAGTAACTTCACTCAGAGGTAACCTACTTCTCAGCCACTCAGTCACAACCCTTCATGTTCTGTCCTACTAGTCATCTAGCCAGTATTTCTTTCCTCCTATTTCCTGCTGTGCTGCCTTCTCAATGAAGGAGATATCTTTGACTGACCAAAAAAAAAAAAAAAACAAAAAACAAAACAAAACAAAACAAAATCTCTACCCAAAAGATCATCCTCCTGCACCCTCCCCATTCCTGAAGCTGGAGGATAACACTTTCTTTTGCATTAGACCTCTTTTCTACAGTTCCTGCAAGTTTAAGAAGGCAATCATTATGAAATGTAGATTGCTGACACGCCGTCATTTACCATCATATACCAAGCTGTTGTGTGTAATCTCTTTCAAAGGAACCTTAAGTATAGCATGATAAAAAGAGGAGAGAGCAGCTCACAGTGGAGTTAAGTGCATAAAAGTTTATGGCAGACTATAAAACCAAGACCCCTGTGTACTACCTCTCTCTTCGAAGTCCCTTCCTCTCTGAAATACACTCCTCTCTCCTTGCTGCCAACTTTCATGGCTTCACTCATTTCAAATCTCCTTATGACATGGCATCTCACTGCTTTCTCACTCACTTCCCCTAACTTTATGTAACAGCTTTACCCCTTATCAATACACAATTCAAAGGCATACATATACCAAGTCTTTCCTTTTTCTAAAATGCTCACAAGGTAGCACCATGTGAAGGAAAAGATTTTAAGGTATGTTAAGCAAACATCTAACCAAAATTCAGCTGATTTCTCCCATGTAAAATAAACTGTAGATTCTTTCTGATATCAAATTTTAATTTTAAATAATAAAGTTTTCAAAAATTCTAGAAATGTTTCTGCACATGTAAATTATTCATTCATTACAGTCTAGGCACTATAATACACAAGTAACCAAAATGAATAAGCCAAAATCCTTAACTTTAAAAACTTAAAAAATCTTGTGCAAGAGGCAAAGATACACTACAATCATGATAGTGTCAACAAGTCTTATAATACAGAAAGTGGGGGATGGGAGGAAATTGGGACTTTTTTTTTACTTAGGAATTTACAGAATTTACTTAGGAAATTACAAAGAAGGTGTCATGGGGAATCTGAAAGAAAAAGCATGTACACAAATAGAAAGACATGAAGAAAAAGAGCCTTAACTTGCTGTTAGGAATAGCACATTTAATAAACTACAGGATACATCACAAGTAAATGAGAGGCTGGATGCTAAAGGGCTTTGGAATGACTAAGCATCAGGAGCCTGTGCTTTCCTAACCTTTTGCCACCAATGAACAGATACAATTTTGTTCAGCTTGCTAGAGGATGCTGCTGGCAGCTAGAGGCGGTACTGGTTCTCAGTGAGTGCTGGGAGGCAATAAAAAGTACACTGGCTGAGGCACTGTGCTACACGACCTACTCAAACTATTTTTTAGCAAAGTTTCATATGCAGGGATCTCCCTCAGGGGAGAGAAGTTCACATGATGAGATTTGTCAAGAGAAAGTACAAAGTAGCCTATTATCCGGACCAAGAACCAGTCCACTAGAGCTGACAGTCAGAACCGCTCATACAGAAGAATGAGAAGATATGCAGAATATACCTCACGGCTCACAGTAGCTGTGTGTCAGGGAGTAGCTACAAAATGTGGCATAAGCACAGGAAGTAAGCCACTGGCCTTACCACTTGGCAAAGATTACCCTTTTAAATTTATAATCCAGAAAACTAGGTAGAAGAGTATCATTAAGCATTAATTATTTGGCAAAAACGTTCTATTTGTGCTGATAGAAAACTGGCAGAAATCACATAAAAGATAATGATTTTAGCTTGAAAACTCTTCGCTCTCTATGGAAATGCTCCTAGTTAAAGTTCACAACTCCAGAACAAATGGATGGATGAGGGTATGATGAATGGAGAGCTATAAAGATAAATGTGTCATGAGAAGACAATACATTACAACTTTTTAACTGACTTTGCTGCCTATGGTTTACCTTATTTTTTCAATGATATCTTCCAAAAGATATTCCACAACTGGAAAAGTAAACCCGGGTATATGTATCATTGGGCAGTTACCTAAAATGGAACACAAAATATACCCATGACTTTATAGTCAACGTTCAAAATTAAAATTCAACACACTATAAGCCAGCAAAATACTCTTAGCCTAAGAAACAGTCCCACACTACTTCTCTATAAAGAAAGAAAAGTTTAGTTTTAATAGTTAACATTTTACTTCTACAAACTGTATACAGTGCTCACAGCTATACAAAACAACACTGAATATTAAACAGCCATTTTATGTTGAACTCTACATTAAAAGTTTATTATCCAAGATTATAAAATAACAAGTTCCTCCTTACCAACAACCTAGATAAAGAGTATTATTCTTTGTGGCACCTCGAAAGGAGATTGGCAGGAAGTTAAAACAGGAACTAAGCTCATTAGCATGTTATCTCAGTACTGTCACTGAAATGCAGTTTGTCTCTCCTGGCATGCAAATCAAGCACACAATAATCAAATGCTAAGCAGTATCAGAGGTCAACAGACCTGTCCCACTATCTGTATCTCACCTATATAAAACTGAGTTATTCATACCAACCTTACTAACAATCAGAAAGGCATAATACCTGCCCCAATGAATCATAATGAAACTGATATGTATTTTATAGGCATTTTTACAAGCTGAAAATACAATTAAATATGCTGATACCACAACACAATTGCTGTCTTTCCCTCCAAATATTTCTAATACTATAGGGAGGAAAGACAATGAGGAAAAATTCTACAGAATTTACATTTCCAAGTATTCTAATCTAATTTCAGAATCTCTGTTAATGATGCAGTGTTCACCCCTGTTAATTACACAGTCTCAGAAAAGTTATTTTAACAGTTCAGAGGCTACATTCTCATTTGCAAAACTGTTGTATCTATAGGCAAGCTGTTACAAGAAATGTGGAGACAGCTAACTACTACCTGACACACTAAAAGTGTACACTGATACTATCATCAGCGAACTGTCAGCTTAGCCGGTAACAGTACATCAATGCTACAGAAGATTCATTGTGTACATAGAAGAAGGGACAATTCAGTCCTGGGGTTTGATTCATTGATGCCAGCTCCTTGTCTGACAGCACCAAGAGACGGGTTATTGGGAGAGAAGTGATGCTACTACCACTTAAAAAGCAGGTTCAGTCATCTAGGAAACTAGAATACAGAGGTAAGATATAATAAATTAGTAAACATTCAATTTTATTATACCTAGTATTATACAGATATTTTTGTTTTAAAGTTAATTAAACTTTTTGGCTTTTGATACCTCTTCTAACATATCAGACTTTACTCACCAAAATATTCTGAAAATTTCTCAGCATTCAAGGTTGCACTCATCAATATTACTTTGAGATCAGATCGAAAATGGAGAAGATCTTTAATAACAGTCATTAAAACATCTGACTGTAGATTCCTTTCATGAATTTCATCAAGTACAATATGACTAACACTGGACAAACGTCTAGAAGACAAGTGTGAAATTTATAATTTAATATAAAATTGAAAACAACCATTTTTAACAACACAGTCCTGTTTAATAATTACATCTTTGGCTGGGCAGTGGTGGCACATGTTTTCAATCCCATCACTCAAGAGGCAGAGGCAAGCAGAACTCTGAGTTCAATGTCAACACAATGGTCTATAGAGGGAAACCTGTCCCCGAAGAAAAAAGAAAAAAAAAAACAAAACAGAAAACAAAACCAACCAACCAACCAAAAAACTGCATGTTTGGATATCTATGTAGTGCTTGTTTATATAACTTTGGGGGGTGAGGAGGAAGAGTCTCATGTAGACAGGGCTGGACCGGGTTCCTGACCCTGCCTAACTTCATCTCTCAAGTGCTGGGGTTACAAACATAAGCTACCCTACTCGGTTCATTACTAGTATGCTTTATCTCTTCACTGAAACATACTCACGAGTCTGACTGCAGCCACTGAAGAATGATTCCTGTTGTGCAGTATAAGATAGAACCTTGTTTCCTTGGCAACCGACTGTGAAAAAAAAGACACAATTTATTGATTCTTGGTGTAGTTTTCTTAAAAAGTTGAGTTCCACAGAAGTTTGATAAAAATCTTTATAAGTAATTTTTATTTATAAAAGCATTTACCACAATGATAGAAAATACTAGCCTTAAGTTTACTTTGATTCTAAGATTATTTCTTTTGACATGTATAACCTTTAACATTCAAAGACTAAATGAATTTATGGGCTTAAACTTCTGATTTGGTAAACAGAATTCTAATTCTGCTCATTTAAATGGATCAAGCAACTTGAACTCCAGGAAAGGATCAAAGAAGTTTATTAAAGATTGAAAATGAACCCTGTCTCGAAAAACAAACAAACAAACAAACAAACAAACAAAAGGTTGGTAATTGTTAATGATGCAAATATTAATAAAGTGTATCAAAGGGTAGATTAAGTAGTATCAAAATGTACAAGACAGCAGTTCATTTAACAGAAATAATGATCCACTAAATGGATCCACTAATGCTACTAAAGTATTATTTCTAATCTTCCTTAATGTTAAAGCACATCTGTAAAAAACGGTACCTTTTGGGTTCAAAGATGAATTTATGGTAACATGCCAACTAATATTAACACTGCTTTAAAAATTAATTCTACGGGAACTCATTTTCTAGCCAACAACCGGCAGGGAGCTATTTCTTTACTTCTCAATAAACCCTGCTGGCTTGTCTTTCAAAAACTTATGCCAGGGCATGCTGAGATGTCTGACTGGCTTCAAGCCTATGAACCTAGTTTAATCCCCAAGAATCATGTGGTAAAGAGAACTGACTCCTGCACGTTGTCCTCTAATTCATCCCCCTACCTCCCTCCTTCTCTAGTATATACACACATATGTACATACAAATAAATATAATTTAATACATGTAAAGTATATATCAATTATCAATGTCAGTAAGAACCAACATAAAAGAGGAGGACTAAAATCTCCTGATTCAAAGTTGCACTAACATCTACGTATATACAATGCATGACCTGAAATGAACAGTTTACCTTTGAAGACGAATCTGGTATCCAGTACTATTACCATTGCCACAAGACTCTGCTCTTTCTGCGGCCACTCTCTCAGCAACCTTTAAATAAAACACAGTTGTATTAAAAAGCAAATTCCGTTAGACAAATGTACTTAACTGTCATGAAAATCTGGGGTTGTTAAAAAAGTAGTTGCCCTTCAGATGAGTTTAGAAACTAGAGATACTAAAGTCTGAGATACCTGAAACCATGTGGTGCTTTGAGCATGATACACCACCAGCTTCTTTTGCTTATTTCTCATTTATCTTTATAAAGACCTTCAAGTCCAAGCTCTCATGGTATCACTATTTTCAAACATCTTTTATGAGATTCTCTCATTCTCTATTTTCTTTTTGACTTGTCTACAATAGTTGGGAGACCATAGTCCAAACAAAAACTATAACTTGAAAATAAGTACAAATTGATAATTTCTAATTTACTCTATTTATTGTTAATTTTTATTTGTAGTCAAGACTGATATTTAACTCCTAATCTTTGGTCAGTTGTTTTCAAAAGTAATGGCTATCAAATACAAAATGGAAAATGAAATTTAATAATAATCACTGCTAACTTGTATCACTTCTGCAATTCTGGACTGACATCATCTATGCTAAATCATTTAGGCTAAGCTTCTTCAGAGGAGCTTCATTAAAACTCACTTTGGGCTGGTGAGATACTGACTGCTCTTCCAGAGGTCCTGAGTTCAATTACCTGCAACCACATCATGGCCCACAATCATCTATAATGAGATCTGATGTTCTCTTCTAGCATGGAGGCATACATGTATAAAAGAATGCAAAAAAAAAAAAAAAAAAAAAAAAAACCTCACTGCTTATAGAAATACAGCTTGAAATGGAAAATATGACTTCCCACTTTCACTAGTATTCATGTACCCATGTACGCAGACACTGAAGGCACAGACCATGAAAAGAACAAGGAGTAAGCCTAGTGCAGAAGTTAAAGCATTTCATGGAGAAGACTGTGCGAATCAATTCTATAAACATTTGCTAGCTTTCATTTTTTTAAGATTTTTACTGGAATTACTTTAACTTGAGTTTGTAAGTATTCACTAATGGTGAGAGAAATCTCTACTTTTTATGTATTTATTATCAGATATTTGCCAATTAAGCACTTGCTCTCATAGGGACAAATCTTAAGCCTAATAAGAATCACTGCAAACCTTAAAAACCAGTTAAGCTCAATCTCAAGGAGATTCCTCAAAGGAGAGAGAACTTTCCCAAGTTGCCAGCCTACTTACTGAAATGGCACTGATTCTTCTTGGCTGAGTACACACTACTCTGCAGGCAGACCCTTTTCCTCTTTCGATGTAGTTATCCAAGATGAACTGCGTAACCTGAGTGGTTTTGCCACAACCAGTTTCACCACTTATCACTGTCACCTGATGGTTATTGATTAAATTTACCAGCTCCTAGTTCAAAAGAGAACACGAGTGAAGAACAGCACATATTGATTGACTCAAGTCTAAAAAGTATTTAAGATTCTATTCAGAAAAGTAAATCAGGTATCTAGGTAAATCTTAGAGGAAATAACTTTAACATTTTAGATACACACTAATATTCTTCATACTAACAATTTACTGCTTAAATAAAACCATCACCTTACTTCAAGATTGTTAAATATTTTAACATAAAACTTCTATTTAAATTATAATTATCTATTCTAGCAAGGTATATCATGAGAACAAGTTTCCAGTTTAAACAACACAGCTGGTAAACATTTGTTCCTCAAAACCCATGGCTTCCGCATTTGCAGAACTAAAGCTTTTGAAGAAGCAATTGTAACTACACTGAGCCTGTCAAAATTTCCTTACCAATACAGTGCATAATTATAGAGCATTTACACATATTATTAGAGACATTAAGTCATCAAGAGATGATTTAAATTATATAGAAGAACACATGTAGCTTATAGGAAATAAGATACCATTTCATATAAAGTACTTGAACATCTGAGGGGATATAGGTTTATTCTGCAGCCCTATATTCCAAAGAGCCCAGAACAAATTCCCACAGATATGAAGGGACTATGTTCAGAAGTAGACCATAATTCATTTATTTAATGGGTTCTGGATGTCAGTGCAATGGCAGGCACTCCAAGTTAAGAGGTACAGAATAAATAAACAAAACAGACGCTGACCCCTCAAGAGCTTATGTTGGACTAGGAGGGGAGCAGACAGATGTCAAGTGGTAATAAGTGCTATGAAAATCAAAGAAGAAGAAAACATAAATTGGACTGGAAGGGCAGAGCCAGAGAAAGAACTATGTTCTTGTTTGCAGGCCTGTGTGATGAAATTCAACCAGTCCATTATAACACTATTCTTGGCAGTACCTAAATTTTAACTCAAGAGCTTGGTTTTGCATTAAGAGCAACATAATCTTCCAGAGATACATATGCCAATTCTACTTTTTAAACTCCAAAGATTTTGGACAAAAAACTAGAAAACTACTTCATAATCTTTTTTTTTTTTTTTTTTGGTTCTTTTGTACCTTTCAAGAGCACCAAAGCATGCAGTTAACTTCTCTATGGAAGAAGGCTCACCAAGTTGTATCTCTTGTCAATGGAGAGGGTTTGGGTTTTTTTTCTTTCTTTTTTTTTTTTTTTTAATGTAGTTTACTTTTGTGCAAATCAAATTAAACAGTAGAAAGAATTTTTTACCTTCTGCATTCCATATGAAGGCAGCTTTTTTCTGAAACGCTGAAATTAAAATAAAAATCATTTTCAGAATAAACATCAAATTGTAATAAGAATGTATCTTATATAAATATAATAGAGCAAGAGTATTTTCCTATTTTATAGTGCATTTGTGAAATACCATGACTTAACCAGAATTACAGGAGCAGAAGTACATTCTTCAAGGTTAGAAGGAAAACGCTGCCCACCTACTCCTGCTTCTATTCTGTGTGGTCACCACAGACTATTTCTATGTCATTCTTTTCCCCACTCACTCATGAACCATTTCCTAATATAACAGGCACCGGAACAGAGCCAATGATGATTTCTGGGCAAGTGCCTTTAACTTAAAGAGGAAATTTAGTACTTCATTCCATGACTGTAAATTTCTGTTAATTTCTGGGCAACAATGCCTTTATAACTTCATCAGGTTTGCCACAGATCTCATTGATAATTCTTTTTATATACAAACAACAATTTTTGACACACACAGCTTTTTGTCAGATATACAGGTTGGCAGTTAACAAACAGAATAACAAAAAGAGCAAATTATTTGACTGCTGTTAACAACTTCTTATGAATTTTAGAAATTATTCTGGAACCCTATACCCATATACTAAGAAGTACTAGAATTTATACTAATTAGATAAAAATCTTCAGCAGCATAGAACACAAGGTAGTTTTAACATCTTTCTTACTGAAAATCAAAAATAACTCTTAATTTAAAAACTAATATTTAGAATAAAAATTAAGAACAGTTTTAGCTAATCCAGGATATTATTACCACACTTATGGTAAGGTTTTTGGTTTTTTTCCCCAGTAACACAAACAAGACAGTCATTGTAATTAATTAAAGTGAGCCTTCAGGTAAGAAGTAATAACAGCCATTATGTATTTCATATAAACTTCTTTCTTTTTTTTTTTTTAAAAGATTTATTTATTATTATATGTAAGTAGATGGTAGGTGTCTTAAGACACACCAGAAGATGGTGTCAGATCTCATTACGGATGGTTGTGAGTCACCACGTGGTTGCTAGGATTTGAACTCAGAACCTTCAGACGAGCAGTCAGTGCTCTTAACCACTGAGCCATCTCTCCAGCCCACAAATTTCTTTTATGACTTTTAAACTATTTCATAATATCAAAAAATATTAATAAAGATATCATCAAATACAGCCATATTAATGTATAAGCTATTATTTTTATTGTTGCTTTTCAAATTATAATACATATTCCCTTTTGTAAATGAGGTTCAGGTTCAGTTAGAGACCCTGTCTCAGAAATTAAGGTAGAAGATACCCAACATCCAACATCAACATCTGTTCTCTATAAGTACATACCCATCTCTACCCCGTCCCAAAACACACACACTCACACACACAAATATATGTGCACACAGGGGTAGGGGAGAGGGAGAAATACTGTACATTACCAAGAAGGATCAAACTGCATTTTAGGGGTAAAGGTTGAAAGATGGCTCAGCCATTAAGAAAAGGTCCTAGTCCTCCAGAGGACCTGACCTGAATTCAGTTTCAAGCACCCAGGTTGTTGACTGACTACCACCTGCCACTCTGTCTCAAGAGAATACAATGCCCTCTTTTAGCCTGCACGGGCACCTGCGCTCACAAGCACGTTAACCAGCTCCACCTCTGCTCCACTGCTGCTGCCATAATGCCACCCTCTAGTCTCTGAAATAATAAACACATTTGAAACGAGAACGGGTTATGGTATGTTAGCATTAGGAAAGCCAATAGGCAGATCACCAGGGCTTCTGGCCAGCCAACCTAGCTTACTCACTGAACTCCAGAAGAGTGGGAGACCAGTTCTCAAAAAGGCCAAGGAGGGGCCAGACAGGGTGACACTGCTTTAATCTGAACACTAGAGAAGCAGAAACAAGCAGACTTCTGGGAGTTCAAGGCCAGGCAGAGATACAGAAACTCTGTCTCAAAAACAAAACACCCAAGGAGGGTGATTCCTAAGGACTGATAACTCTGGCCTCCACATACACATACCCATACTCACACCAACAAAACAATGGATTGTAAATATGCCTAAATTTTAATAGAAATGAAACATTTATCAGTGACCGGGGAAAAGGAAGTTTTTTTTTTTTTTTTTTTTAATGCTAGATCATCCACCCATCTGAATTCTGTGCAAAGAAACAGTAACCAACTCTTCATAACATAAAAGTTCTCCCAGTCGAAAGATTCTAAACTAACTGACCTCATTAAGTCTCAGTGTCCAAATCATAATGCTTCTCGTGGTCATTAAAGAGCTATATAATTTGGACCCTGGTCAATTTCAGCTAATCTGTAACAGAAAATTCAACCTTGATCAAACTGACCAAAAGGTTAAAAGATTCAATATTATGCCTGCTCAAAATTAGCACTACATATTTACAAGATATGGACTCCAGAAAACCCAATACTCCCCTAAATATTTATTTCTGCACATTTGAAGACTCTATCACATCTAATATCTAAAACACACAGAAATCATACAATTTTACATTTTAAATGGAGGGGGACTTTAAACAGCTTATCTGTCAAAACAGGCAGTTCTTGGGTAATTCATAAAACTTTAGTCCTTGATGCAGCAGCATACTGAAATGTTGGTAAACATAAAATGAATCACCTAGCTTTTGAAATTTTTAATTTTATCATCTGTTAAGAGAAAAGAAGCCTGAGTTGGAAGAAACGTCATAATTCTGACAATTTACCTGTCTGAACTCATGGTTTCACACAGAACTTGACTAGAAAACTGTTCCTAATGACATTAGCAGGCATCTGCCTGTCAGTAAGATACACTATATAGGCTGTATGGACTTTCCAGTCTATATTTCTCTACCAACAAAGAAAGTCTTCCAATAGAGGAGTCTTGTCTTTAGAATCTCATTCATCTAGATTGAACAGTTAATCTTCAATCACAAACCCACTTCTTTTAAGGGAAGGACAAGAATGACTGCTTTTCTACAATTTGCTTCAAATTACCTGCATCTCTATATACCGAGGGTCAGTTTTTTTCCTTTGTAAATCTTCCAATAATTGTTGATCTAAGCCTAGGTTTGGCTCATTTTCTTGCAATAAATACTCAGAATCTCGGTCAATGTATGATTTGTCTGTGATCCTAAATGTCTTTTTTTCTTGGTTCAGCAATTTCTTTTCCTGGTTATCAAGTTTCTTCTCTGAGTTTATTTTTTTCTCTGAAGAAACTTCAGTACCATATCTATAATCACAAAATAGAGAGAGAAAAAAAAGTAGATGAAGAACTGCTCAGGACTTAGAACAAAACATCATTCTTTAAATACTTCAAAATCTCCAACACCGAAAGCACTACAATGCATTTATGAACTATGCTTAGATTCCTAGAATGTACTCAAACTTTTCTGTCCTTTTAAATGTATATTATTAGGTAATTTATTCCCTGAGGACTTTAAGAAATTAAAATGCACACAATAGTCACTCATTTTTTGCAGTCATTTCTACTGTCTTGCTTTTCCTGATTTTCAAGGATTTTGGTTTATTTTACCTCTTTTTGCTGCTCTTTAGTGAGATGTAAAAGGTAAGCTACATAACACAGCCCCCAAAACACTTTAATATGGTTTCCCAACCTTCTGAAACAGCAGCAATTTAACTTTATGGAGTCTTGCCCCATGGAAGAATTTTGGAAAGAGAAGATGACAGGTAAAGAGTATAAATCCCAATATCTTACACAGAATACCCACTCCTGACATTCAGGGAACAAGCTATTGAAAAGTCTTCTTTCTTAGCGCTGGGTGAGATGGTACACACCCTTAATCCCAGAACTTGGGAGAAAGAGACAAGCAATCTCTGAATTCAAGACCACCCTGGTCTAATACAGAGTTATTTCCAAGACAGCCAAGACTACACAGAGAAATCCTTTCTCAAAAAAATAAAATTATTATTATTTTCTTCAAATCTACTTGCTCAACACTACAAAGGATTTCAGAAGACTAAATTCAACTTACTGAAGAGAATGAGGGCAGTATTTTTTGGGTGTTTGTTTTTTGTTTTTGTTATTGTTAATTTTTTTTATGTTCAGGCAATGTCACAACATTTTTTTTTTTTACTCTTTTCTACTCTTTATGAGAATATTTTTTATTTTACCCATGATCCTCAGGAGCAAACCAGGATATCTGTGCTTCTGAATCTTTATCGTTCTTAGCTTGGACTGAATTCAGCAGCTGCACTATTTGCTCTTCTCGACGTTCATCCATGTGTACTACAGCTCTCTATTTTGTAAAAAAGAAAAAGTATCTGTTAATACATAACAAATTTATGAATATAAAATTACTTTATATTTAAGATGAAAAGCTAAAGGCAAAGTATTATATGTTCAACATATGTACAAGTAAGTTATACTTATCCATGCTTGCCCTCTAGCCTAATCTCCTTTCCTAGGTGAAATTCATGGCAACATTTGTGTGCCCTGCTAGGCCTTTTAGCCTGCCATGTGTTTACAAAATCTGCTCTACAGATGACTGGCAGTAGAGCTTTCTCCTCTCTTCCTATCACTTTGGTCTCTTTAGATTCCCCCTCCAAATGCTTACAAATGTCCAATAATCAAAACTCAAGTACTCTAAACATCTTGAAAAGTATATAAATACCATTACGCTGTGAACAGCATGCAATCTTATTTAAACAACAGCAAAGCCAATAAATACAAACATTTCTTTAAAAAAAAAAATCAACAAAAATATGTGTGACAAAAAAGCTGAAAATTAGAAATAATATTTTGATGGTAAATGACTACCTGACAGTTGTTATACTTCCATATAGTAAATAAATTTTGAAGGCTGATTTCATAGGGAGCTGTTGGGTATTCACAGAGATGGCCAATGAAGTAGTTGCTTCAGGTGATAAAAATAAAGAAAATACCAGAACTAGCAAAGACAAAGTCTTTAGAGGCTACAGAAATCCTAAACATGAAGCAATGAAATGAAATTAAATGCCAATGCAAGTAAGAACAAATGGCAAACGTAATTCTTTGAAGACTTTCATTTTATATAGGAAGTTTTACAAAAGAGTCTTCCAAAATTGTGAGCCTACAAACCTCAACTTCTATATAATCCATACTTAATAATGTGCACATGAATTCACAGGCAATGGGGAATCAGGAGTGGTCAAAATATGAGCCTATTAGGTTAAAGAACTCAAGAAGGAAAAAGTCAACATATAAACTGAAAGATAAAATAGTTTAAAAAGAGAATAAGGAAACTTTAGGAATTAAGGATTAAGTGGAATTTAGGTAAATGGTATATGGACTGTGCTTTTATGTCCATGTGATAGTCAAGGTCATTAAAATCAAGGTCATCAAAATCAGCAGTCATTAATGCCCAACCTTTCCACTAAGAATACAAAGTGAAATCATCCCTTCAATTTCCCCAGGCCTAAAGCTATGTTCTAGTTTTCAGCATTACCAGCAAACCTACTGGCAAGTGCACCGTTTCTTCATTCTTGCATGTCTAGACACCCAACTGCAATGTTTACCTCACTCATCTCCAGAATTCATCATAGTCTTTATGACATCCATGCACTGCCTGCCACTATCAATTTACATACCCTTCTCCCCACCTCTGGATATTCCACCCTTGAGTTTTTCCCCAGTCTTCTCTTCCTCTAATTATCTGTGTTGCACACTTTACAGATGGAATGATCTACAAACCGAGTAACACCGGCATCATCTGGAAGTCTGTTAGAAAAGTAGACTCTCTGGCCCTGTCTCAGTCATTTACTTTAACAAGGTGCCAGGTGAATCCTATGCATATTCAAGCTGGAGAAACAAGATAGATTTACTTCAGAACTAGGCCATTCTTTTCATTATGTACCCTCATTTCAATAGTATCCACAGGCCCTTGCAATGCCAAATGCTAAACCTAGTGAAGATGTTTCTAGGTCATCGGCTCTCAATAACTCCTTAACGTCAAAGGACCCTTTCACAGGAGTCACATAAGACCACTGGAAAACACAGATATTTACATTACACTTCATAACAAGAGCAAAAAAAAAAAAAAAAATCACAAAACAGCAACCAAATAAATTTAAGGTGTGTTTGTGTGGGGGTGGAGTGGGTGTCAACAAAATATGAGGAACTGTATTAAAAGGTCACAGCATTAGAAAGGTTGAGAACCTCTGCCCTAAGTTATCAGAAGCATCCAAAAATATTATAGAATATTTCTGGATGCCCAATAATGTCTAACTCTCTGTATCTTTTAAGATCCTTTCATTTGAATAGACAGCCCATTTTCTCTTATTGAGTAACATAGCATTCTGTCTATCGCCCATAGCACACATTATCTCTATAAATTAGGTACTATAATAGTAAGTTTGCCATACACATATATGGAAAAAAGTATGAGGATCCACTGGAGTATTTTCATCTGCAAGCATGAGGCTTGTTTTAATGTAAAAGCTATGAGAATTCTAGGATAAAATCATATAAAGCCAAAAGTGCTGAAAAGAATTATACCAATTGAAAAACATGTTTAAAGATAATTCAAAGACTCGTTTTAGAGAGGAAAATGGTTTTAAAAAAAGTAATAAGGAGCAGAAATCATAAATGCTAACCAGTCTATGATTATATCAGCCTCAGAGCTTGAGCTGGGAAAGATCAACACAAGGAGGGTATGTTATAGGCAGATCACGTGGTTGCCAGGAAACACCTCCACGAGGCAGAAGCTGCATGGCTTCAATGAAATGATCCAAAGACCACTTAAGGAACCACCCTCTAAGAGACCACAATGGGACTGGGGTGGGTGGCTATGATTCAAAGAACAGTTTAGAGGTCTGACCCATATTTGCTGCAGAGATAACCAAGAAAGCAGAGCAAACAGATTTCCCAAAATGAAAGAGAAAAATCAATGTTCACTTCCACATGGCAAGTGAATAAACAACACTGGCATTTGCTAAAACGGAAGTTTGGGGATGGGATTGGGATCAAGGGGTCAACTGGAAAAAAAAAAAAAAAAAAAAAAAAGCCTGGTCCCCGCGGTGTGCACATATGGAATCCCAGCACTGGGAATGGAAAAAGGACTAGGAGTACAAGGTCAGCCTGCACTATGTAGCATCGATATCCAGGGCACAAGTTATGTGTGTCCTGTGTATATCTGGAAAGATAACTTCCACTTATTTAACTTACTTGTTTTTGGTATTTCTTTCCCCCTATTAGGATGCAAAAGTCTTTAGCATTCAAAAAGCATGTATGAAACACTGTCCAAACACTTAAAGATTCTGCGCAATAATGGATTTATTTAGAACAGGCCACTCAAAACCATTATGTTTGCTGGGTTGGTGGTGCACACCTTTAATCAAGGCACTGGGGTGGTGGAGGTAGGTGGCTCTCTGTGTGTTCACGGCCAACCTGGTTTACAGAGCAGGTTCAGGACAGCCAAGGCTACACAGAGAAACTCTGTCTCAGGGAAAACAAAATAAAATAAAACAAAACAAAAACACCATGCTTCCTATACTACAGGTCCTCAAGATACAAACCAAACTGACAATTTCCTGATGAAATCAGCCAAATACTTCTCTACAGCGTCTTCCTTTCAATAAGTCTTAAAGAGGTGCTGCTAGTCAACAGAAAATTAAGAACAGAAAGGGAGGGGGGGAAAAAAAAGACCAGCATATGACTCACTTTAATGCCTCACTTTTATTACCTAAACTACCTTTTCTCTCAAAGATCTACACACTTAAGACAGTGTTTTACTGCTTTTGTTGGCTGCTTCGGGGAAAAGAAGTTAAAAGTGACAGGAAGCATTCAAAATGATGACATCCCCTAATAAAGTCGGCTTCGGCTAGATGTGAATGTGGCATTCACCCCCCAGTTCGGGTCTCGCGTCCTTAAACAGAGCATGCATCGGCTGCAGCAGTGATGGCTTGGGACGGAGGCGCAACCCATCGGGTGACCCGTTACCCGGGGCTCGACAGAGCTTGCATCGAGCTCGAGCAAACGCCAGGGAGAGCAAAGGCGTCCTGACGTGAGCTCCATACCTCCTGTCTCTCAGCCTCCTTGTTCTTCTGCGTCTGCTTCTTGGCGTACCACAGGCCGATCTCGCGACCCTTAAGGTGTGCGGGATGCCGGCCCCGGCCGCCGCGGCCCCCTCCGCCGCCGCCGCCGCCGGAGCCCCGGCTCCCTCCGCCGCCGCCGCTGGAGCCCTGGCCGGAGCCCCGTGGGCCCCCGTCGCGGCTCCAGCTCTGATGATAGTCGTAGCTCATTGTCCGAGCCGACTAGCAGCCCTGCCAAAAACTCAACCGCTGAAAATGGCGTCCGAGCCCGGAAGCGGGCGCATATTCCCCTCTGCTTTGCGTCCGGCGCCCAGCGCGAGAGGGCGGGCCGTTGAGTGTCACAAGCAGGCATTTCCGGTGACGTCAGGGACGGAGCCAGCTCGTGTGAGCCGCGGAGCGCGTTCTGGCCAGAAGCTTGGGTCCCTGGTGGGCGTCCTTGGGATGGCGGGGAATTTAAACTAGCCTGAGAAAATGTGGAAATTTGAGTGAATTCTCATTACTTTGTTAAAACCTAGAATTTATTTGCAAAGCCATGGATAGCAAGTACATACCCAACAAAACCATCGACCATTGTGTACTCTGTACTCAAAGACCAAAGAGGTTCGTATTTCGTAGAAAACGCCTGGCACCTCTTTCAGTCAAATAAGTATACACACCCAAATGCCTTCTTTAAAGACTCTCTAATACTAGGGTTGGAGAGACGGCTCAGCCGTTAAGAGCACTAACTGCTCCTCCTAGAAGTCGTGAGTTCAATTCCTAGCAACCACATGGTGGCTCACAACCATCCATAATCAAATCTCATACCCTCTTTTGGTGTGTCTGAGAACAGCTACAGTAAACTCATATACATAAAATAAATAAATCTTAAAAAAAAAAAAAGAAAGAGAAATCTTTAATCCTGGAACTTGGGTGTCAGCTCAGTTGATAGGAGTGCTTACTTGGCATGGTTTCAATCGCAGACAGTATAAACGGTGTTGTGGTGCAGGCATGCAATCTCAGCAAACAGATGGAAGAAGAGGAATCCGAATGTGATCCTTAGCTGTATAATGAGTTTGAGGCCATCATAGGTTACTTGTATCTAATCTGGCAGTTCCTCAGAAAATTAGAAATAGTTCTACCTGAAGACCCAACTATACCACTCTTGTGCATATACCGAAAAGATGTCCTACCATACCATAAGGACATGTGCTCCACTATGTTCATACCTGCCTTATT
The DNA here is from genome assembly GCF_900095145.1 of Mus pahari. Lineage (NCBI taxonomy): Eukaryota > Metazoa > Chordata > Mammalia > Rodentia > Muridae > Mus > Mus pahari. Next base: position 54,934,725 of record NC_034593.1, read on the forward strand.
TGTAATTGCCAGAAGCTGGAAACAACCCAGATGCCCCTCAACCAAAGAATGGATACAGAAAATGTGGTTCATTTACTCAATGGAATACTATTCAGGTATTAAAAATGAGGTCACCATGAATTTTGCATGCAAATGAATGGAACTAGAAAATATCCTGATCATTGAAGTAACCCAAACCCAAAAAGGACATGCATGGTATGTATTCAATGATAAGTGGATATAAACCAAAGAAAGTACAGAATACCTAGGATACAACCCACAGAACGTAAAGTTTAACAATCAGAAAGGCTCAAATGAGGATGCTTCAATCCCACTTAGAAGGGGGGAGAAAATAATCATGGGAGGCAGAGGGAGGGAGGGAGGGAGCTGGATAGGAGAGTGGAGGGAGAGGGGGAGGGGAAAAGGAAACAGGATAAAGTATTGGGTGGGTGAGCAGGAGAGAAGCCCAGAGGGCCAGGAGAATGAATGGAAATAAGCAGCCAAGGGGATGGGAGGTACGCAGGGTTCTCTAGAAAGTACTAGAGACCCAGGAGGTGAGAGACTCTCAGGACTCAATGTGGGTGACCTTAGCCAAAATGCCCAAAAGTGGGAGAGGGAACTTAAAAAGACTGTTACCTCCAGGAGATAGACAGGGTCTCAAGTAGAGGGACTGGGTTACTAACCCACAGTCAAATTTTCTAATCCAGATTTGTTCCTATCTAAAGGAACTGCAGGGACAAAAATAAGAGACTGAAGGAGAGTCGATCCAATGGCTGGCCCAACTTGTACTCCAAGCAACAAGGTCTGACACTATTACTGATCCTATGATGTGCTTACAGACAGGAGCCTGGCATGGTTATCTTCTGAGAAACCCTACCAGCAGCGAACTGAGACAGACACAGATACTTACACCCAACCATTGGACTGAAGTTGAGGACCCCTATGGTTGAATTAGAGGAAGGATTGAAGAAGCTGAAGAGAGGACGACCCCATAGGAAGAACAGCAGTCTCAACTCACCTGGACCCCAGGGAGCTCCCAGAGACTTAAGCCACCAACCAGAAGCATACACAGGCCAAGCACAGGCCTCTGGCACATATATAGCAGAGGTCTGCCTGGTTTGGCCTCCGTGGGAGTTGTGCTTAATCCTCCAGAGACTTGAGGCCCCAGGGAAGGGGGTAGTCTTGAGGGGACCACCCTCTTGGAGGCAAGGAGAAGGAGGAATGGGATGAAGAACTGTGGGAGGGAGAACCAGTAGGGGAGGGAATGACTGGAATGTAAATAAATAAAATAATAATAGTAATAATCTTTACTTACTGTCTTATCTAATAGCATAAAATAGGCATATGCTCCAGAATTCAAGGCAGGACACTTGAGAAATATAAAGCACAGTTTAAGATTCACACACTAAGCCGGGTGTGGTGGCACATGCCTTTAATCCCAGCACTTGGGAGGCAGAGTCAGGTGGATTTCTGAGTTCGAGGGCAGCCTGGTCTACCAAGTGAGTTCCAGGACAGCCAGGGCTACACAGAGAAACCCTGTCTCAAAAAAACAAAACAAAACAAAACAAAAAAGTAAAAAAAAAAAGATTCACACACTGATTTGAAGCCATGTGCTGATTATTAACAAGACAAGACTAGTCAGCACCTTGTGCCACCTGTTATAAAGCAATTATTGAACTACTTTGTTTTAATTTTTACCAAAGGTTTTTATCTAGACATCTGATTTAAAGGTGATATAGATGCTCAGCCAACAACAAAAGCAAAAGCTACAAAATGGCAGATAGGAGTTTTTAAGTGCTTGGGTTTTTTTTGTTTGTTTTGAAGGGGAAATAAAGGTATGTGTAATGATATTGCTATAAGGCCATGAAGTAATGCGGATTAATCCACTGTGACCTGAAAGTGTTTTGAGTAACTGCATCTAGGGTTTTGAAATCTTTTGTTATGTGAAGGCAGACAGAGCCTCCCCCACGTTTTTTATCCTAATCTTCTTGCTAGAAGAGTCAGGGAAGACTGGATCTTCACCGGAGACTAGAAGTTAGCACCATGCCTACACAAAACATCCACATCTCCTGTCTATTCCAAGGATGTCTTCATCATCTCCATTTTCTCCACAAACGTCCTCCTTCTTCTCCCTTACCTTACTCACTTAAAGTTGTGAGTATACAATCCTGTTTTCTGATATTACTTCCATAGTTTTGGCTATTGGTGGTCAATTAAAGACCCACACAGTTAAGTACAAAACCCAGAGTGAATTCCTATGTTTTAAATTGTGTGCTGTTCTACTTAATGGGACGAAATTCCATGATTGGTCCTCTGTGTTCTGAGTGGTACCTGAATCATTCCTTTGTTCATTTTATCTATGTTCTGTTGGCCTCAGTTTCCCAATCTGAAGTTGTAAGCCCATCTGAGGTCATGTAACTGAATGTCAGTGCTAAGAAATTTTTGGCAACAAAGTTTTCTGAACAAGCAATTAATTCAAAGCCACACATGTTAATTAAGTCAAGGTTTTTGTTGTTGTTGTTTTGTTACACCAGCCAGTGTTCACTGCAGTTTTGATTTGCAGTATCAACATGCATATAATGTGATGTGCATGCAGTCACTGTGCAGTGCTGGCAAGCATTATGTAAAACACCTGTGTTCAGATTTTTGCCTTGTGCCACCTATTATAAAGCAATAAGGTGATTGAACCACTTGGTTTTAATTTTCACCAAAGTTATGCTATGAACTGCAGTGTTCTTAAAAATACATAAAAGCATACGGCTATTATAGAGAAATAAAGGTTTAGCTATGGAAAACCAATACTTGCTGTTTCCATTCCTTAGCATTTAGTACTAAATTTATATATCTTTAGATTATAATATGTTAGAATATTTGATTTTTTAGAATTTCTGTTTGAATTGATGATCTTAGTTTTATTTTAAAAATTTTTGAATGGATTTGCATTGGGATGACATAGAATTTCCAACAATTTTGGAAATAACCCTAAATACAGTTATTCCATTTTGTACTGTGTATTTATGTGAAATGTTGTTTATGAAGTCAACACACTGGTAACTCTGGAAAACACTGAAAATGCTGTTTGATCTGCAGTGAAGATTTAATTATTTGTGTAAAAATAAACCAACACATCTTTAACATTAATACATGAATTTGCTTTTGTCTTTAATAAATGGTAAACATATTATGTATTACATAGAACTGACTGTCTTGTTTGATTTTCTTGAGACAATGTTTCACATAGCTCAGCCTCATCTGGATCTTGCCACAAAAGAAGAATGCCATTAAACTCTTGATCCTCCTGCCCTCCCCTCCCATGTGTTATAATCACCTGTATGCGTCACCACTCCCAAATCAAGGGATTTTTTTTATAATAAATTTCTTTATTATTTCTTCGTGGTGTTCAGTTTGTTTTCCTATGATATCTATCTATCTATCTATCTATCTATCTATCTATCTATATACCTGTAGTGGCTATTCCTGGTTGTCAACTTGAGTATATCTGGAATGAACTGCAATCCAGAATTGGAAGGCTCACTAGTGATCCTAATGTGGAAGCTGGGAGTTAGAAGTTTCTGACCTGGATCTTGGTATGGAGATCTTGAAGAATAGTGGCTATGAATTCCAGAAAATTAAGACAGGGAGATGAGTTCAAGGCCATCTGGGATTAAAGGTGTGGTGGCACGCTTCTTTAATCTGGACTACACCTTCTGCTAGAGACCTTGGAAGAAGGAAGACCCTCTTTCTCCTTCACCTGCTTGCCGAGTGGGACTGAGTAACTGCTAGATCCTTGGTCTAGCACAGCTGCTACTGACAATTGTTGGGAGTTTGACTGCAGACTGTAAGTCATCAATAAATTCCTTTATTATATAGAGACTACCCATAAGTTCTGTGACTCTAGAGAACCCTGACTAATACAATACCCAAAGTAACAAAAACAGTTCCTGGCTAGAAAAGAGTTTGGAGTGGAAAAGGTTTAATAGGTTTAAGGGGCCTCCTGCCCTTTACTTTAGTTAATCAGATTAGGTATAGTGGCATTGCATTGCTTGTACACAAGTAGTCATTATCTAACTTAGTAATAATGACTTTGTCCCATGATCATTACCATAATAGTTATGGTAATAAGACATACCAAAAGGAAGGCTTGATGTGTTTAATTTAAGTGAAAGGGTAAAAGTCTTTGGTTTGATAATGAAAGAAAATTTTATGTTGAGATTGCTAAAAATACATGATGAAAATTAATCTGTTTATAAAATTGTAATGAAGGACAAACAATCATGTTAATTTTGCTCTTGTAATTCAAATGTAGTGGCCACAGTACAGGAAAAGCTCTCTCTGTCTCTCTGTCTCCCTCTCTCCCTCTCTCCCTCTCTCTTTAAATTTGATAAGGATGTAATTAGGTGCACCTTTTATGTTGCTTACTCATTTTGTCAATTTAATCTGCATGTCCTCAAATACTGAACAAAAAAGATAAAGGGTTTTTTCCGTTTTAAAATTATAAAATGTTACAGAAAAAAAACCCATAATTGGTAATAAGTCAAATTTGGTATACAGACTAATGCAAGGAAAGAATGTTGTAGTGTCATGCTTTCAGCAGCCTACACTACTATCTTTTTTTTTTTTTTAAAGATTTATTTATTTATTATATGTAAGTGCACTGTAGCTGTCTTCAGACACTCCAGAAGAGGGCATCAGATCTTGTTACAGATGGTTGTGAGCCACCATGTGGTTGCTGGGATTTGAACTCTGGACCTTCGGAAGAGCAGTCGGGTGCTCTTACCCACTGAGCCATCTCACCAGCCCTACTATCTTTCTTCACAGTGTTTGGTGCCCACTTCTACAACACCTACCTCTCCATCCTTCAGTCTACTCATAATTGGAATGTAGTAAAACTGAGCCACAGAGAATCCCAGAATTTAGTAGTAACAGACACTACATAGTTTTTAGTTGATGTCAGAATATCCAACATACTCCATAATCTTTAAATGAACATTCTGACTTATTTGCAGGTTTATATGAAGGCCCAGGAATGGGGGATTATTGTTAGCATTCTCCTTGAAAAACAGAGAACCCTTAATTTTCTTCTTTCACACCATTATGCATAAAGTTTTACTGTTCGGCCTTTCCTTCTATTTAAAATAAGGCTTTATGCAAGAGATCTGGGAGGCTATTACTGTACAAAAATAGCGCCTGCATGAGTGTGCTTTATTTCGAAGAGTTGTTGGTTCATAGCATATTTGGGATCATTAATGAAATTTATGCTAGTGTATCTTTGACCATCAGAATATGGTGGTTGTATTCGGCTAATTCAGCCTTGTTTCTGTAACTGGTGTTCTGGTGCCTCTTATTCCCTGTTAGCTTACTGGCAGAAATTTGACTTGTCTTCAGCTATATGATTACATGGCTCCATCGCAGTAACCCCTAGCTACCTAGCAACATCTCTTGTCTCTTTATCTCCCGTGTACTATAGAGGAGCATATGCATCCTTTCTGAACTGTTCAAGAGTTGGGGAAAGTTTGGCAGTGTTGTAACAATTTGTACTGGGGAGTTTTATATCAACTTGATACAAGCTAGAGCCATTTGGAAAGTGGGAACCCCATTTGAGAAAACGTCCTCTTCAGATTGGCCGGTGGTCTAGCCTGTGAGTCGCCCCCTGATGCCATGCACCCCATGCCTTCCAGTCTCCTAGAGCAGAGTTTAGAGACAGAATAGTTGCCAGTTACATTTCTCTGCTGACCCATTATTAAGGACATTGATCTCTCTAGGAAAGCCCAGACCTGGGAAGGTATTTTCTTTCACTTACAAATAATACATCTGACTTCTCTCCTGACGATGCTGGACAAACCAGACAATAATTCAGCGGTTTGCAGTGAGAGTGTTGGGGTCTTTTCATATCTAAGCTTGTTCACCAGAGGAGCTAAATGATGGTATCTGTCATCTGTACAGTCATGGCTACAGTTTGTTTCACGTTGAAATGTAGATTAAAATCAGCCAAGTACATTTGATGGTTATGGGGGCATGGGGAGTCACCTTTCTTTGTGGATGTAGTCACTGCTATTGCCCATGCACCAACGAATGTCCCAACACCCATGTGCATATAAGTACCAACAAATGGACTCAGTGGATTTTTATTTTTAATGAAGAAAACATGAAGATGGAAGGAGGTGATGTATTGAGGAGGATCCAGGGGAATGGGATGTTGAAGTTGGAGGTGATTGTGAATAAAATGCGATGTACACATGCACAAATTTTCAAAGAATTAATTATAAGTTCTAAAAATAGAATGAAAATTAAAACAGGAAAATACATAAATAGGATCAGCCAGGGGAAGAAGTGAGTAGAGCGAGATCTAGGAAAACTTCCAAATGTGGAATTTCTACCGTGCTTTTCTCCTGTGGAGTCCCTGACAGCATTCCTTTCTCGTGTGTGACAACATGCGCACGGGGGTGGGGGTGGGGAGTTTATGTGAATGGTTGTTGGGGCTTCATCATAAGAATAGCAGAATTCAGTGAGATGGGCTCTTCAGATAGACACCAGTTTTTCCAGTTCCTCATGAGGTCAACCTGATATGAGAATACCTAAAGTTCTCTCTACAAACCTCTTTATTGCCACTTGGCTTGTCCAGGGACCAGGGAGGCTTATCCAGCAGAGAGGGAGACAGTAAGACACAAGTAATAGATGATATCTACGCATTGTGTGAGTATTGTGTGAGCCTGTCTGATGAATCGTGGAAACTAACAGTGACTTAGAGACTCTTCTCAATGTAAATGGTGTCGGGGTGGGGGAGGGGGCAATGTTGTCTGGGCTCTAGTCACTAAACTTACAATGTATATTCCTATCTGTGTTTTGTTTTGCTTTTTACCACCTTAATCTCAACTACTTAGAATAGTTTGTAATATATAATTGTCATCTATTTTAAAGGATTAAAAAAGTTGAAAGTTGTAAGTGGGAGATTCAGAGAAAATCTGTTCTGAAATCTAGTGTCAGAATGTCTTATCAGAGGATCTTCAAAATAATGTACGGCTAAGGTCCCCGTGTGTTATGAGAAATACAGCATGCTTTTCTGCTTTTAAAATGAATTGCCTCTGTCAAGATCAGCTGTCAGAAGTATCAGGGATTATATAGTATGTGTTTAAATTAGTCAATCTTTACAGGCACTGAATGTCTGCAGCTGGTAGAAATCACCACCAGATGGCAACACTAACATTAAACCGGTTTTTATCTTCAGATATCTTAGTTTATAGACAAAAGAGACAAGCTATGCCGAATTTACTGTTCATTAATAATGAGAATTTTATAACTATATCTTACAAGGATAAGTGAAGACATTAGATATAATACAAAATAGCATGATACTCCCTGTTTCAAAAGAGGGTTTGTGATTAGAATCACTTTGAAGAGTAAATAAACATGAATAGGCATGTGTTACTAAACTTTCCCCTCTTTACAAGGATTTGGATGTGATATATATGCTTATGTGTGCCCCAGTTAGTTTTCTCTCGTCAATTCAGTATCAAGTGCTTCCATTTATTTTTTAATGTAATTAATTTTGTGTGTATGGGTGTTTTGCCCATATGTATGGTTCCGCACCATGTGCATGCAGAACTGGAAGAAGTCAAGAGTGTATCAGATCCCCTGGAACTGGATGTGAGGGTGCTGAGAATCCAACTGCAAAAGCAGCCAGTGCTCTTAACCACTGAGCTGTCTCCTTAGCACATGTGTTAAAGATTTTTAACATATTTCCTATTAGCATTTTAAATTATGTCTCAGATAATTAATGATAGTACTCTTTAATTTTGAAATTATATCAATTTTAATGTATATCCATTGTATCACCTAAGAACCAAGGGTAGTTAAATGGGAATATACTTTATTTTTTAATTTTTGGTTCTCCCAGCCTAGGCTTATGCAGTGAAAACAAAATGAAAATAGTAGGAAAGCTGAACATTACTGTTTTCTAAACTCCCAATCCTTGATTTCCATCTTCTCACTAAAGGATTTATCCTGCTAAAAAGGATTTGCTTACATTCAAATCATTACCACATTCTTTTAAAGATTCCCCAATAGTCACAAATTGCATTTAAAACAGAAAATTAGACATCTAGATTTGCCAAAGATTATCCTTTACAAGCACTATTAGAATATTTGATTTGATCTTTCTTCCTTTCTTGCTTCTTTCCTTTCTTCCTCTCCCTTTTTCCTTCTTTCTTATTATTTTATTTTGGAGGCAGGGTCTCATTAAGCTGCCCTGGCTGGCCTGGAAATTGCTCAGTAGACCACACTAGCCTCTCACACAGGGGACTAAAGACTTGTGTCACCACACCTAGCTCAATTTTTCTTTTTCATGAGGACTTCCTACTTTAGACAGAGATCACATGTATACAAGGTTGGCTTCAAACTGTGTAGTAGAGACCAGCGTTGAACTCCTGATGCATACTAGGAAAGACTACCAAGTAAGCTGCATTCTATGTTTTCTTTTATGAAGACATTTAATGTTTATGCTTAAAAAGATAGATTTGTTCAATTACCATGTGTTCAATAGATCTCAATTTTGGTGATTTTTTTTTTAAAGATCAAATATGTTTGTTATGAGAATTTCTGTAACTTTAAATGTATAGGCTTTTATAAACATCAATAGTGGCATTACCTTTTCTTAAATTTAGATAATGAGATAGTTATGACAGGTGGAAAATATACATTGAGATAATTTTATTAGATTTTTATTGTTCTTGCAATTTTTAAAATTTGGTTTTAGGCAAGGTCTTACCTTCTATTCTTGATGGGCTGAAACTCACTGAGGAACCCAGGTTTGCTCAAACTTGAATCGCTTCTCCTGTGCCTGCTCCCAAGTGCTGGAAATTTAGGCATGACCCGTAACAACTACCGTTTATTTATCTATCTATGTTCTCGTTTGTTTGTTTATTTTGAGGTACTCATTTCAAAGTGTCATTTCTTGATGACAAATACTCTCTGGAGAACAAAACAATCTAAAAGCTCACATGAAGTAATTTTAAGAGGTTTTGACTCAGTATAATGAAATATAAACCAAACTATTTTAAATATGATTCTTTTAATCTGTAAACATCAGATATGCCTGGACTGCAGGTATATACAATCTAAGAGCACATAAAACAACAATGACTTTTTATAAACAAATATTTAGGTAACATATTTAATATATTTATGGAAACATTATAATAGGGTCATTTTAAAGGACCAGGACTTTTGAAATATACAGTAGCTGTGTGCTGATCAGGTGTTTTGAGAAATTAATCTTTCCAAATATTCCTCACTGTTAGGGACATACATGTTGAGTTGTTTCATTGTTTGATATAATACATTGTTTTTAAAGAAAAAAAACCTTAAAGTACTTAACCTAGAATATTATTTGAAGTAAAATTTTCTATGCATCAGGAACAGCAAAGCAAGCCTTCCCAAACTTCAGCACCGGAACGTTTCGTTAGACTTGGGGGGGGGGGGGTTCCTCTGCTTTAGCCAGAAGGTTGTTGGCCTCGAGTAGTGTGCTCCTCAGGACTTAATGTGACAGGATTTCTCCCAGTCTCCTTTCAAAGAAAGACAAGCAGAACCACTTACTAAACTACGTGTATTTTATAACAACAAGTGAAATAATCATAGATTAGGAATACACATGTTTCCAAAGTTCCACTTAGAAGCTAAGAACATACTTCCTACACCACAGAAAAGTTAAAGCAGAAACTAGAATAAGCTCCTTTGGCCAGATACAAATCCATATTCAAATACAACCCCGAATTTTGGTGTATTCTTTTTCTATTGCCAGAACATCTCTTTTCTCTTTTGTAGTAAAAAGCAGCATGTATACAAAAACTCATGCATGAGAACAGTGTATTCATTAGACAAACAGGCAAAATATTATTAAACTAGGTCAAGACTGGGTTTAGAAAGATTTTAGAAATCAGACACAAAACTGGTCAATTACCACAGTGTATGATCTTTAAGTAACATGTGAAATGCACTTTATGTATGCACTATCGCAGGTCATCCAAAAAAAAATAATAACTGGAAAACCAGGAAAGGTTATGAGAGCATATGACTAGAAGGAAGTGGGAAATTAGTCTCAGGACTATGGTTTGCAGTCTAAGGTCTGTTTTGCAGCAATTCTGGCCTCTACTGTCTCAGCACTTCCTAATCACCCTTGCTCTCTGCCTCTCTTTTCCTGTAGGCTTTGTTTAACAGCTGGATCTCCTCCTGGTAGCCATCCCTCTCTTGATGCTGCCGCCTGCTGTTCTGTCTGTGTGCCTCCACCGTGTCTGGGATAGAGATGTTGATATCGCCATCAGGATCACTTGTGGGTAAGAAGAGGGAGTACGAGGCCGTTTCTCCTAAGTCGCAGGAGACGAATCTGTTTTCCTTCCGTGAGTAGCGCAGAGAGGGAGACCTGACTTTTGTGGAGGACTGGCTGATGTTGCTGATGATTGACACAGTGTCTAGAGCCTCATCGTTGTCACAGATTTCAAGAACTTCCAAGTGTATTTTTACACTGGTGTCCGCAAACGTGGAGGGAGACTCCTCTGAGTTCGGTTCATGGCCAACACTTTTAGATCGATAGACTTCTATTTTCTTAGAGGCAGGGGTTATCTTTTGCCCTTCTGCGCTGACCTCATAAGTAGAAAGGGAGAGGGTTTTCCCGGTAGGTGCTTGGAGAGACACAGTCCCCTGGAACGCGCATATGGGAATAGCCAGCCCACCACCGGAACGCTGTGGGGAAAAAACCCAAAATGATTATAGTGTTGAAACTGAGTCTAGAGCAGAACGTAGAAATTTATTTTATGCAACAGAATGGTAAATTTTGTATTTCTGATCCATTTCCCTGGAAACAACTTACAAATGAGATTGAAATTCTGCTCCTGTAGCTGTTTCTTCTAAGTCAAATATTCCTAAAGGAGGGCAGTAACTTAAGTAAAGGCAAGAGATATTTTCACAGTGCAGAGCAAAATGAGTGGATTGATAAGAAACAGTAATTAAGCCGTTCCTTTCCAAGGGTAGGATTTTGATGTAAATTAAATGCATATTTACAATGTGCAATTGCTTTTATATTTCTGCTACATATTCAGTTACATTGCAAAGCATTCATAGATCATAGGAAATGTATGTGTTATCAACATACAGTCTTGTTTTTTTCTCATTAGTGTTACTACCAGAGAAGAGGATAATTACAAGCTATGACACAAATTAAGAACAAAGGGCAATTCAACTGCTACTTCCTAAGAGGAATCAAATAGGTTTGCTTTTCCACTGAAAAGTCAGCCATTAAGGTAAATCCAATTATAGAGAACTCTGGCTCTGCAAAAATTTTCCCCATAGTTTAGACCTCTTTCTATGAAGCATCATTACCAGGTAGAAAAAAAGAACAAAAGAAAAAAAAGAAACAGAAATAAAAAAAAGAAAAGAAACCGGATTCTTATAAAAGTCTATAATCTGTATTGTGCTTTCATACTTCCAACTGACCTTCTTTCTGCTTACATGTTCATGTTAGAATGACATGGTAAGATGCAAATACCCAGAGTTCTCCACAGCAGATCACCTCAGCATTATCTGAGAGCTTGTAGGAAACGGCAAATTTTGAAAGCTCTACATTCAAGTTATCCCAAGGGGAAGCTCACTTGAGAAGGCCCATGTTGAATCTGCTTCATGGTAAAGTTTGACACGCATTGCTCTAATTAAAACATGTGGTGATCTGGAGAAATAAGATGAGGGACAACTAAACGGATACTTTTCCACATACACCTATAACTGAGACAATGTGGGGTTGCTGGATTGCTGGGTTTGCCTACATGAGTTTTACTAGGTCAAGGTGATCAAACACTGGGGCTGGAGAGATGGCTCAGTGCTTAAGAACACTAACTGCTCTTCTAGAGGTCTTGAGTTCAATTCCCAGCATCTGCATGGTAGCTCACAACCATCTGTAATGGGATCCATTGTTCTCTTCTGGTGCGTCTGAAGACATTGACAGTGTATTCACATAAATAAAATAAATCTTGAAAAAAAAAAGATAGTCCAACTTCTTAGTTTTCCTGAGTCCATTTCAGCTTTGGCATTGAAAGCCTCCCTTCCAGGAAACGTCTCACTTCCAGGAAAATTGTTCTGTGGGATGAGACCTGGAATTTTGTATTTGTTCCCAGCAAGAATGAATAGGAAAATCTCAAGAACAGATTTTCATTCTTGGAGACCAATGTGGATTCTCTTCTAATTAGAGAGAGAGAGAAAAAAAAAAGAAACAAAATATTTCTAGTAGCTTAACATTTTTCAGAACATTTTTTAAATATTCATTTTTTTAAAAATTTAATGAGTCTTGTATGCACGTACATACATCATATGAATGCTTTATATCTGAAGAGGCTGGAAGAGGGTATCCAGCCCTCCAGAAGGAGAATTCAGTTAGTTGTAAACTACCCTTTTGTGGATGCTACATCTGTACCCTATTCTTCTGCAAGAACAGCAAGGGCTTTTAACTGCTCTCTCTCCAGCCCACAATTAGAGAATGTTTTATGAGAATGAACCTTAAATTTCTTGGGAGATAGTTTTTCTTTTGTTGTTTTTTTAAAATTAATCATTTTTAAAAGAATTTTATACATATGTATAATGCATTCTGGTTACTCTGCCCTCTCTTTTTGTTCTCTCCCACCATCGCCAGCTTCCCTTAGTCTTCGCAAATCTCTTTCTTATATTCATGACATTTTTGATTTTTCCCACAGAGTTGAGTGCTAGCTGGGTGACCTTATGTTCGGAACTATCCATCCAGTGGGGATACAAGTAGATACAAAGCCTCTCCCACACCTGGTAATTGTCAGTAGTTCAGTAAGTGGTGGACCCCCAAAGCCCCTGACAATGGTTGGTTGTTTTTATAACAATTTTTTTTTTCTTGAATTTAAGGACCATGAAAAACAAAGCCTGTGATACGTGAGAAATGTCTAAGTAATTCCTTATGGAGAAATCTTGGTTT
>NC_034593.1:54947780-54953875 GCF_900095145.1 Mus pahari
GGCTGTCCTGGACCTCACTCTGTAGACCAGGCCGGCCTCGAACTCAGAAATCTGCCTGCCTCTGCCTCCCAAGTGCTGGGATTAAAGGCGTGTGCCACTGTTTCTATATAAGGGGATCTGGGATGCTCACTCCAGAGATCTGCATTCCAGTAGGCCAAGAATCTGGAAATCTTGTGCTATAAAGTTTGGTTTTGCTATCTATGGAGGTAAAGAACAAGTATGGTAATGGATGTGCAGAAAAGGAAACAGGACACAATTTGGCTCTATTTCTCTATCCGAATATTATTTTAATAGTGGCAGTTTTTGTAAAGGAAAAAAGGCCTTTATCTACCTATTCAGTAAACATTTGGTAAGTGTCTACACTGTACAAGAATCAAGCTCACATTCGGAGTACAGTAATACTCTCTTCATTCAAAGAGCTTTCTAGTATTTAGGCTTAGAAAGGCATGAAGAAATGAATGTTTCACTCTAAATATTGTAATTGACTTAGTGACCAAGGTTGCTGGAGTCCAAGGAATATCTACTTTTGATAGGGAGAGTTTATATAGGAGTGGTATTTCAGATTAATCTTAAAAGTTAAGAAGACATTTATATTATTAAAAGACCTTCTTATTCTTAATGTGAAATGGCATGATAGTAAGGCAGACTAGATTTTTATGTACACATTGTTTTCCAGATGAAGACGAAGAGAGTGTATTGTATTACATCAAGGCTAGGCTGCACCCACTCTGTGCAGTGACATCAATATTAGTGCTATCATGCTGGGTATCAAACAGGATACTCTGAAGAGGGGGTGAGCTTGGAAAATCATGAATTAGAAGGTCATCCTGAAGGTTTATTTATTTATTTTTTTAAATCAAAGACAGAGATTTCTGAATTTTAATACAAAACCTACTAAAGCATTATTCAGTCAGAGCATCTGATTGTCAGAGCTGGGGAGATGGCTCAGTCATAAAGTTTTTGTGCAAGCATAATGATGAACTGACTTGTGATTCCCCCAGAACTCAAGGGAAAAGCCTCTGTGGTCTCATCTATCTGTAACCTTAGCACGGCGTGGGTTTCTGGGTACATTGGAATCTAACCAATATGGTCAGCTTAATTGAAAGACTGTCTCAAGCAACAAAGTTGGAGAGCAATTGAGGAAGCCATCTCAAAGCCAGTCTCTGTTCTCCAACACATCTGCATGAGTGAGCATACCCTCCCACGCACAACCACACAGACGCATGCCCACATACAGAGGTGCACACATGAAAGGAATTCTGAGTGTTGTCTCATAATGTAAGATGAGCTTTCTGTAGTCTAAGAAGTTAGTCATTTCAAAGCTGAATTACCTTACATTATGATTTGTTATAAGAAAAATGAACTACTTTATTACTTCAATAAATCACCCCTAAGGGTTATTTTTTGAGATTTTTATATTGTACAAACTAACTGCTATATAGAATGTTAGCTTAAAACAAACAAAAAAAAAATCCATGAAAAAAAACTGAGTTATCAAACAGATTAAAAGAATACAGACATGCCTTTCTAAAGAGACATTTAATTATGTCTTAATATGCAACAACAGTACTGCTGATAGCAGTTCATATCAAACAGATGAGGGACCAGGGCTCAGCAGGTGAAAACATGAGCCATGCAAGCCCGGTGACCTCTGTTTGGTGCCTAGGACCCACACAGAAAAAGGAGAAAGCATACTCCTGTAAGTCACCCGCTGACTTCCACACATAGGCCATAGCATTAGCACATGCCACTCTACCTCCAAAATTAGCACCTAAAAAGTAAACAATTAAGATGACAGAAGGGATGGTACACAGATTAAGATCACTTGTTGCTTTCAAAGAGAACTCAGGTTTGGCTCCTAGTACTCACAGGGAGCCTCAAAAGTGCCTGTAACTGCCATTCCAAGGGTTCTAATGCCTTTTTCTGGCCTCTAGGCATGAGGTATGCATATGGTATGTATTCATGCATGCAATAAAACACTCATACACACAAAGTAAAAATAAACTTTCAAAAATGTTTAAGAGTGAATGAGATTGGAATGTCCTCTTCATATGATTTCACAGATCCACAAACTGAGTTAAAAGGATGATAGCTCATTCAGATTAGCATTTTAGAATTAGATATTGCCAAAGTCTGGATAAGTACAAAGACTGATTTTTTTCTGAAATATCATTCAAAGTACTGTGTTATTAAAATAATTTTTTCAAACCTTCCTATTCAAATGGATAGTCTATATTTGAGAGCTATAGAAGCAAAAGCAGAGATAAGAACAAACAACAACAGCAAAAAAAAAAAAAAAAAAAAAAAATCAGGCTGTGTAAAGAACCTGGAGAGGATTTCTGAAAAGAAGTTGCACAGGTGGCCAGGACACACATGGCAAGGTGCTCAGCATCACTCGTGCAGGAACTCATGGCAATCAAAGCTCAAACTCTTTGGGGTGCTACAATGGAAATACAGAAAAGCACCTTCTTGAAGAGGGTGCATAACTTGGAACCTATTGTTTGTGGGGAAGTAAAATGATGCAGGTGCCATGGAAAACAGAACAATGCCTCCAAAATTAAAAAATAACTAGGATTATCATATATTAAGCATATTCATATAGCCAAGGAGTGATCTTTAAATATGATCAAGGTGGTATACATTACATGTACTTTATAGGTACAGTTTAAAAATCAGACTTTCTTGGCAACATAACCTTCCTGCCTGTGCCTCTCTTGGACTGGGTTTACAGATGTAAATAAGCCCCTAGTTTAATTGTACAATTATATTTTATTTGTACATCTTTAAGTAAAACTATAAAAACCTGGCATCATTGATAGAATTACTTGTCCCCTTTAAACAGGACTTAGGTATTATTTAAGCTATAGAACACCATTGCAGGCTATAGATAATGGAATCATGAATAAAGAGAACTATGATATTGAAAGTTTTAAGAGAGTAGCTGTCAGACTCAGTAAAATTACCAGGATTTTCTTACTGCTATTGATAGAATAGGAGACTTGGACTAATTGAGTTCTTATGAGTGAAAGGTAGGCTGGCAGATATTCAACAGCGGATTGAAGATGTTCTCATGCCTTAACAGCCCCCAAAACACAGAGCTGCTCAACCTCCACCTCTGAAACAACCCCAGTCCACATGAGGATGCAACGTTGTGCTCAAGGCTGTCAAGGAGAAGTCAGCCTGGCTTCAAGCAAGGGAAAGAGATACCCGAGAACTTTCCCAAAGCAGGACTACATCCTCAGAGATGGTGGAAATCCCTGGCACTGATGATACTTTGCACTGCTCTGAAGGTCCTAGCTGGGGCACAATTCATTTTATAAAAAAGAATAAGGAGTGCAGGCACCGAGCAGGAAGAAAGGAAACACAGCAAGGATACTGATGACTGCACCAGTTTTCTACCTAAAAATTCTAGAGAAAAGAAAAATCCGAGTGAGAACTAATGACCGACTCCAGTGAGGTGGTTCGATTGTAAGTAAAACTGAGAGCCAGGTAGCTGTTACCAATCAAAACAAGTTTTTAAAAAGTTCCATTTCAGAGTCTGGAGAAATGGTTCAGAGTTAAAGAGCATTTGCTATTCTTGTAGAGGGCCCAGATTTGGTTCTCAGCATCTCCATAGTGTCTCACAACTCTACATAATTCCAGTTCCAGGGAATCAGATCTAATAATCTCTTCTGGCCTCCATTGGGCATCTGGTATGCATATGAAGCACAAGCATACATCAGGGAAAACTCTCATATCTCATCTATATAATCTTTACAATAAAAAAAAGTCTGATTCCAGACAACAGCACTACTGTGAAACCTGCCAAGTCAACCACCACAGGAATAAAAACCAGCAAACACAAACAGAAGACAATAGAGACAATATTTTATTTTGAGGAGATGTATTAAAGTCTGAGGATAATGACTTAATATATTTTTAAAATGAAGATCCAAATGAAATTCTCCTTTGTGTTGTGAAAAATGTATAAGCTTGTGAATAAGAAAAAAAAAGTGTAAACATACTAATGTGGTAACATTCTAGCTGTTAAAGCTCAGCCAAGAAACAAGGTACAGTATAGGATGAAGATGCTATTTCAAGATAAGTGGAGTAGCTGGATATTGTGGCCAAGGCCTATAATCTCAAAACTTAGAAGATTAGAAGATCATGACTCTGAGACCAGTCTTCATCTCAAACCAAGACCTTGGTTCAAAACAACTACAGAATAGCAAGAATAATAACAGAATATTATTTCATTTTTATATAAAAAATTTTAAAGCAAATAAAAAAGCAAAATAGTATTACTGTCCAAAATATATTTTGGTATTTTGACCATGCTGAGTAAGAGGTGTTAGTTTTAGGTATATGGGAAGATCCTCTCAACATTTTCTTTGATAAAACTAAAGCGTATGGAACTTAATTAGACATCATCTTTATTGCACGATCAGAGTAATCTATTTAAATAACCTGGGACTCTTCATTTCATAGTCTGTGCTTTCTTACCATTTTAAAGTGAGCGAATTTGCATTTGCCTGGGAATAATGATAACCCATTACTGCAGTACATTCAGGAGTGTGGGTGGCTGGGAGATTTTTTTTTTTTTTTAATTTGGAAATGAAAAGCATTTCTGAACCTCACAAATACTTCAGAAGATAGCTTGCCATGTAAACACATTAGCACAAATAATCTGTGATAATTGATTCAAACTTGCTGACCTTGGAGACACTGAATGCCTTTTCTTTTTTCACAATAAGCTTCTAGGTGAATTCAGGGTGAAATTATAATATAAAAAGAGTCTCTCTACATGATTATCTGAACAAGGTGAAGCTTTCTCTTGCTTGTCTGAATTATTCAACTTAAGCAAGGCGTATTACAGCAGAAGAGATCGTCACTGTATCCAAGGCCACAGTTGGTCATGGGTCCTCTGAATCAGAAGTTGGAATGTGTAATTGACTCATGAATAATCCAAATGATTGGCAAATTTAATATTTTTTTAAAAATCTAATTTTCATGATTTTTAAGAGACTTTTGGCCTTTAAATGTCTATACATTGAGAAGTGTAAGTCAAGAAGACTTAAAGCAGGCTGGAGAAGCTGGAGTAGACATACCAGGAAGAAAACAAATATCAGACACAAAAACTCATGAGAAAATTAAGTTTTTAAAAAATTCTGTTCTGGGGAACCTCAGTAATTATAAATGTTATATATGTTCACATTCCCAGCTCCTACTGTTCAACCATGTCCTTTTTGTATGATTAGTGAACCAACATGTGATGACACACAAGAACTGATCAAAGTAAGAAAAAGTTGGGGAAGAAAATAAAGACCTTTAATAAAATACTTTTCCATGAAAAGATGTGTGGCAAAGTCTACCCTCCCAGACCTCAGGCCTGTGCCTTATGCCATTTCTTATTTTAATTTGGAGTGCGTGTATGGGAGCATAGGGAGGTTCTTTTGCTTATGAGGTCAATCTAGAGACCAGAGGTGTTTTTCTTTCTTTCTTTCCTTCTTTCCTTCTTTCTTTCTTTCTTTCTTTCTTTCTTTCTTTCTTTCTTTCTTTCTTTCTTTCTTTCTTTCTTTCTTACTTTTGAGACAGGACTGAAACCTTACTGTTTTGGTTGCCCATAGGAACCATAGCCCAGAGCACTGGGGACTACAAATGCCACTTTTTGTGAGGGTTCTGGACCTCCATACTCAGGTTTCAGGCTTGTACAACAAGCATCTTTGCCACTGAGCCATCTCCTTAGCCCACACCTTTTTTCATGGTGAAAGTCTAACCATGAAGACTGACGCTCACCATGACCAATACTTACTTATCCTGCTGACCACGAGCCACATGTTTCAATTTCTGGTGAGTGTGCAACACTTTCACAATTAATATGCATATTAATCTTCTAAAATGAAGTCCTTTGGATAAACAAAGCATAGATATGATGATGTAATTGAGTTGTGGGAGGCATGTCATAGTCAAACCCAAGTCCAAGATCACCTGTCTCATACCCTTTGCTCTAAGCCATTCTGCTTCTTTCTTTCTTTCTTTCTTTCTTTCTTTCTTTCTTTCTTTCTTTCTTTCTTTCTTTCTTTCTTTCTTTCTTTCTTCCTTCCTTCCTTCCTTCC
>NC_034593.1:54954170-54965067 GCF_900095145.1 Mus pahari
CCTGCCTCTGCCGCCTGAGTGCTGGGATTAAAGGCGTGTGTCACCACCATCCGGCCATTCTGCTACTTTCATGTCACTCTATTTCCTTGCAAGTCTGAGATAGACATGGCTAACATTTCACTCTCCTAATTTGGGAATAATCTACAGTATTCTGGGGAAACATGGAAAGAAAAAGGATATTTTTTCACAGTAGGAAGTAAAACAGTATTTAGAAAAGCAGCTTTAACATAAAGATCTTGAGTGGATCTTACAAGGATCACTTTAATAGGAATAAAATGGGGGAAGTGTATTCTAGGAGGATAACTAAGCAGCCCGTGAAAGAAGGATTGAAAAGTGTGAGTGAGGTACCAGGGAAAGCAAACAGGTTGTCTTTTAAAATCATTTGTGTAATAGAAAGAGCCATGAACTTGGATGTCTGTATAGGAACTGGCATATGAGGAACTGAGAGAGAGATAGAAACTGCCAAGCCAAAACTCTTTGATTCTGTGGATGCCAGGGCTGAAGTTCTACCACCTAGTCATAACACCTGTCTTTAAACCCAGTGGAGTCACAATCTCTGTAGTCTTCACTTGTCTGAGTATTAGGCTTGTCTTTTGAAAACATTAACCTTACAAGAATTTATGCACAGGAAGGAATGGGTAGAATGCTTAACATAAAGCAAGGCTCTTGTGTATGCTAGTTGTTTCAGGGCACAGAGAGGGTAGAGCTCAAGATGTTTTGTAAGTTTCTGTTTTCTGTGTCTCATATCAGGACTTAAGAAAGGGAGCTTGGAAAGGTGTGGGAAGTTTAATGGGTTTTCTACATTTTTTTTTATTAGATATTTTCTTTATTTACATTTCAAATGCTATCCCGAAAGTTCCCTATACCCTCCCCCTGCCCCATTTTTCTACATTTTTATCTTTATGTCAGATAATTCTTACATAGTCTTCTATGTGGAGGAATGATTTAGGCAAGGTAGAGATGGAGAGTGATGGGGTGGTTTCGAAGTTATTAGATTATGCAATGCATTTAACTTCAACCATAATAAGATGAGTAGATTGTGATACACAGAAACACACACACATATAAATAATGAATCATCAGGAGAAAAGAAAATATAGACCTTAGAGCAAAGAAAACTTCCAGTGACAGGAAAGATTATTACACAGTGGTAAAGTGATCAATCCACCAGAAAGAGGTAACAATCCTAAAATGAACACAACAAATCACTGAGCAGTACAATACATGATGTAAGACTGGTAACAGCAAAGGAAAGCGAGCAACTTCTTCACAGAGCTGGAGACTGCAAATGTTGTATCAACAACTGAGAACAAAGTCAGAAACCATCAAGACTGATATGAGTCCATGCAATCAAATCAATCTGTAGACTATTTTTAAGAAAATTCCATCCAATAAAAGCACAGAATGTATTTTATTCAAATGTTAGTGCTAGTTCAGGGAACAATGTTGTGATACATATTGTAAGAAAATCTTTTTAAACATTCCCCTAAAGACAACTTTTGGCAGACCTCCCAGCAAAATTACTAATACCCCTTGAGCTCTTTAAAGTCTGTATACTGACCTGCTCACCTATTGTGTATTCAGCCTGTTTAAATTTAACCTACCTTTAAGAGAACAATATAGCCAGCTGTACTTGCCTTGGATTTCTCATACAATCTGCCTTTACAACCCAAGAAAATGCTTAGATTTTATCTTAAATTATGTACCCTTTCTTGACCCTAACCTAGAATAAAGTATGTGTGTATGTAAAGTAAAGTTATGGTAATCCTTAGCTGAAAGCAGTCAACAGGTTGAAAGCAACTTTACAGGAAATATCCACCGAACATTTTGCAAGTAATGTAGATATAGCTCAGTTGCATAGGTTTTCAGTGTTGTCTGCTATTGTGAGTCAGATGGGATCAGTTAAGTTTCTTCCCTTGCAAAGTTCTAAGAATTTTTGTAAGGAATCCCTCATGTCCTCCGTACAGTATTTTCTGTGCTGTTGAACAAATACAGAACAATATCCTCCTCATGGACAGACAGAGGGATAGGCTCAGATTCGGACGCAGTCATTCAGAGAGAGGCACAACAAGGACAGAGCAGACTCACAACAAAGAGCTCACAGGTGGGTCAGTAACCATGGATTATCAACCAAGGGAAGGCACAGGTAGATTAGAAAATTAAAACTTGGGCTCACTTCCAGTTCAACTAATTCAAGAGTAAGTGGTTTTGTTTTCATTTCTTAATTCGGCATGAATGCATTTTAGTATCCTCTGAGGTCATCTTTAATTTGTTAAATGACTCAAAGAAATGAAAATGCACTGAAAAGAAATAAAATTATACAGAATATTGTTTTATCTGTGGAACCAGGGTTACCAGAATTTAACAAGAACATTCCCAAACTCTCAGAAACTAAACGAACTCAAAGAAGAAATGTTGATGGAAATAAAAACACATTGGGCTGAATTAAAATAGATGCAGCGTACAAAAATCCATGCTAAAGTGGCACTGAGAGAGGAATTTAAAGCACTAAATCCGTGTATTAGAATACAGCAGCAGTCTCAAGTCTAAGCTTTCACCAAGATTGATTTTTAGAAAAGCAAAAGCAAAATAAACAAAGCAGCAATAAAGAAGAAAATAAGATAACAGAAACCATGTGAATGGAAGCCACAGAGAAAATCAATGCACACGAGTTGGTGTTTTAGCAGATGAATAACATTGACACACCCTAGGAGCACTGACAAAAGCAAAAGAGAAGATGAGGATGACCTGCCTAAGAAAGGATCAGGTGATAACCACAGATGCTAGAAGGATGGGGAGGCATGATGTACAAGTCACACTGTTGAATTCAACAACTTAAAGGAAACATACTGTGTCCCTGAAAGCACAAAACCTACCACAGGGCATCTAAAAATTAAACAGGGATTGAAGTCTAAAGAAGCTACCAGGACATTTGAAACTATAACTTAAAACTGTCAAAGGAGAAATACCCTACAACATAGATGGGTTCACCAGAGAAATCTACCGATTTTGAGTGGAACTAATAAATATCAATTTTCCTGCAAAAACTAGAAGAGGAGGGAACAGTTTATTTCAAAGATTTGATTTTAGTCTAAAACCAAAACTCTATATTGATAGCATCAGAAAACCTTACAGATTAATATCACTCATAAATACAGATGTAAGTTATCTTGAACAAATATTAACAATTAGAATCCAGGCATCAATAGAATAGTTACAAATTATGACCAAGTAAAGTTTACTACAAAAATGTTAGGCTGGTTTAGAATTCAAAAACTGATTAATGTGATTCACCATAGCTGAGGAAGAAAATTTCCATGATTGTGCTGGCTAGTATTATGTCAACTTGACAGGAGCCCAAGTCATTGGAAAGGAAGTAACCTCAACTGAGAAAATGCTTTCCTAAGATAAGGTTGTGGGAAAGGCTATAAGGCATTTTCTTTATTAGTGATTGATGGGAGATAGCCCAACCCATTCATTGTGGGTGGTGGTGACAACTCTGGGTATGATCCTGGGTTATAAAAGAAAGAAGGCTGACTAACACACAGGGAACAAGCTAGTGAGCAGTACCCCTCCATGGCCTCTGCATCAGGTCTTGCCTTTGCCTCTAGGTTCCAGCTCTGCTTGAGTTCTTGCCATATCTTCCTTCAGTGATATACTACAATGTGAAAGGATACAGGTGCTTACTGTTCTGTGCAATACAGTACCAGCACAGCATAAAGTGAAGAAAGGAGACAATGAACTGTAGCTATTTACAGGTGACAAGATTAATCTGTAGAGAAAAATCCCATGGAACCATTAAAAAAAATCAAGACTAGACATAGATCTAAACAAGATTGTAGGATATAAGAATAAATGTGCAAATTTATTGGAGTTTTTGTTTTAATACCACCAATGGATGTGAACCCAGAAAAAACCCTGAAAATACACTAGCATGTACAATTGCTCATGACATTAAATATTAAGACATAAATTTTACCTAAACAGATCTCCATACAGGCAATGAACAAGATACTCAAAGAAACCAAATATCTAAGTAAAGGAAGACACAATGGGTTAGAAGACTCAGCATAGTAAAATCTCAATTTTCTTTGTATTGATATATCTTTAATATAATTTCTATCAAAATCCCAGCAAGATATTTTTACAGATATAGATAAGAGTATTTTTAAATTTATTTAGAAAGTCAAATGATATAAAATATTTAATATTATTTTGAGAAAGAAAATTATGGGCATAGTGATAAGAATAATCTGCTGAATTATAACACAAGTATAGTAATCAATCCCATGATGCTAAAGGAGGGCTAAACATATAAATCAATAGAGTGGCATAGAAAAGCCAGAAGAGGACATAAACATGCTCTGGCTGGAAGTGTAGCCTAGTAGTTTGGCATGCTTGCTGTTATTCTAGAGGAGTTGAATTCAGTTCCCAGCACCAATATAAAGCAGCTCACAACTTCTAATGCAAACTCCAAGCCATTGGATGCCCTCTTCTGTCCTTCAAACCTCCTGCACACACATGATCACAGCGACACAAAAATGGACATAAATCTAAAAAAAAACATATTTGTATTCTCCCAATTTCACACAAAGGTGAAAGAGCAATTTGTAAGAAGAAAGACAGGCTTTTCAGCAATTGGTGATGGAGTATATGTATATATTTTTAAAAGCCTAAATTTATCTCATATTTTATTGATTAAAATGGATTACAAATTAAAATATGACTATATTTTTTTTTACTTACAATGAACAACATTTGCAATCTAAAGGCAAAGTGTTGTTAGACTTGACACCAAAAACGTAAGTAGAAATTTGATAAATTTGATTTCATTAAAATAAAAATGCTATTGTTTGTGCAAATGCAAAATGAGGTTCAGTAGGCATGTGGTGGGACTTACCGAACACTCTCAGATGATGCTGAGTTTGCCAGGTCATGGGTCATACATTTGACCGCAACAGATATGTGAGTCTGTTTGGCTCTGCACTGTCTCAAGCTCCATGTCTTCATGGATAAATAGATTCTGTGATTTTATAGGATTAGTAATCTAGAGAAATAAAGGAGAGAATCTGATTCCTACTAGAGGAATAACAGAAAGTCCCAAAGCCAATTTTATGGTTAACTAGAACAAAAACAAAAAAATCTGAATTCAAATATGTTTAATTCAATATGATATAAAGCTTAATTCAAATTCTACTTTGGTTGAAAATAAGCCAGTCTGAAGAAAAAAATGTTCAACCTAAATATAAAATCTCATTTTGCCTTAATCTTATAGCCAGAACAGAATTTTAATGAACGTATTATTTCATTTCAATTGGTTTTTTCCTTATAGAAAGCGTGATCTTCATATTTTTAAATCATGTTTTGAAGTCCATCTGGGTCGACGGGCACAACCATCACAGCTACAGGCATTACTATGGGAACTGTGAGTTTAAATGTGTTATTAGTCTGAGAATTATTAAGAATTGTTTTTCCATTTTTTTTTTGGTCTAATAGAAATAAAATGACTTGTATTCTATGAGTGAGATATACGTTAAACATTCAAGTTTATTTTCATGTTTTATCAGTTTTTTTCTAACAAAAATGAGAGAAAAAGCTAACTTGAAATGAAATATAAATTGGGCTTGGTGGTGTCAATTTCTAACTCCAGAAATTTGGGAAGCTAATATAATAGGGTTTCAATTCTAAGACCTGCCTAGACCACTTTGAGTTCAATTCCAACCTGGTCAACTTGGCGACACTTTCTCAAAAGAAAAATATTATTTAAAAAGGGCCACGGGTACTGTTCAATGGTAGGGTTTTCGCATAGTATGTATAAATCTGTGGATTCAATTCTTACAAAATACAAAAACTGGAATTATAAATTATATTTAGGAAAAATATAATATTTTATCAGAAATAAGTGAATCCTAAGAAGCAAATTAAGTTTTCACAGGATTGAGAATATGCCTCAGGGCTAAAGTACTTGTTTCATACGTATGCCCCTGAATTTTATCTCCAGATTCACATGGAGGAAAAAAGGTAAAATAATTTCTCTTATCTTAATGAAAATTACTCATCTGCTGGGATGTTGTGTGCTGTTATGGATACCTTACCAAACAATGGAAAGAAAACATTCCTTACTGTCTTAGAGTTTCATTGCTATGAAGAGACACTATGACCATGGCAACTCTTATAAAAAACAAAAACAACCCCTCCCCCCAAAAAAACATTTAATTTCTGCTGGCTTATAGTTTCAAATGTTTAGTCCATTATCAACAATGATAACACTTAGCATGCAGACAGGCATGGTGCTAGAATAGGAGCTGAGAGTTCTACCATTTGATCTTCATGCAGCAAGAAGTTAGTCTGACACACTGGGTAGAGCTTGAGCATAGGAGACTTCAGTGCCAGCCCCATCAGTGACATACTTCCTTCAACAAGTTCACACATACTCCAAAAGGTCATACCTCCTAATAGCACCACTATTTATGGGTCAAACACATGGGTTTATGGAAGCCATACCTAATCAACCACCACACACACTAATCAGAATTAATTAATTAATCAGATCAGGAATGTAGATATATGTTTTTCATTTGAAAGATTTTTCTTAAAGGGTAAATGCAGCATTTGAATAAAATGGCTATTCTACAAAAAGAAAAAAAACAAAGTAAGAATTTACATTTATGATTTCTGTGGGAATATAAAAGACAAATGTACTCAGAGTATCAGAGAAAGTAAAACAACCCCAGAGGTACAGGTACTAGATGAATGGTGTCCTGGAACAGAGGAGGTAACAGGAATTAGGAATAAATGGGCACACTAGATATTTCTGGTGTAATGGAAATATCCTAAACCTGACTTTTGGTGATAGTTATTCAATCTGATAAAATTAGAAGTCACTAAATTTTACACTTGAAATTAGTAAATTCTATGGCATGGAAAATACCTAAAACTTGACATTTATTTCAATATATATCTATATCTATATCTATATCTATATCTATATCTATATCTATATCTATATCTATATCTATATCTATATCTATATCTATATCTATATCTATCTATCTATCTATCTATCTATCTATCTATCTATCTATCTATAAATGTGTGTGTGTGTGTGTGTGTGTGTGTGTGTGCCATGTATGTGGTTGGGTGCTCAAAAAGGCCTGGCAACATCAGATCTTGGTGAGCTTGAGTTCTTGAGTTACTGGTAAGCTACTTGACTTAGATGCTGTGAACTGAACTTGGATGCCAAGTGTCCTTATCCACTGAGCTATCGCTCCAGTCTCAGGAAAATCCCTTTCAATAAGCTTTTCTTAAAGTGTATTTTCACTGACTTTCAGGGCAACCTGTAACATAGCACATCTTCTATTACTAAACAATCCAGTGAGCCTGAAAAAGTCATACACTAATTACAGGCTTTAATCTTGTTGTCTATAAAGAAAAGGTTAGATTTCATGAGCCCTGAAACATCTTATTTTGTCCAAGTCGGCATCAAAGAAAGCACTATGGTTCATGCTAGATGGCCAGTAGGAGTGTTCCTTCAAAACGAGTTAAAAGTATAAAACGGTCTTCAAAGACTTAATGGAAGACATTATGGAACCAAGACCTAGGTTTCTGTTAGTTAACTATAAACTACTGTTGCTCATAGTGTTTATGAGTTTTCAAAATGTAAGAAAGCTGAGTAACAATGTATACTGTGATGGAACCACCCATTGCAAGAAAATATAATAAGAGAAAACAAAGCAGATTATAAAGCTATATATATATATATATATATATATATATATATATATATATATATATGTTTTGTGGCCTTTTTAAATTTTAGGTGGAAATCTCTAAAGAGAGTCAAGAATGCTCATGTAGCTCCTCAAAAATAAATTACACTGATGGAAAAACAGGTCTGCAGTCAAGAGCACTTCTTTTCAGGTTTGATTCTCTTCAGATTTCAGTGAGCATTCGGCACACATCAGTGGTCCACATACTTACATACAGGTAAAACATTTACATGTGTATATAAAATAAATCATATTAAAAAAACACTTATTGAGCACTGAATAGCAGTAAAGGTCCACATGTAATTCTACATATATGGAACTATATAAATATATGTATATATTTATTACATATTTGTCTTTCTATGCTATTGTTAATAACTAATTTATAATTTCCTTTTTCTGATAAAATAATATATTGCTAAATTTTTAAATTTAAAGAATTTTAATATGAAAGCATACATTTATGAGCAATAATGCAATTTAGAATTAAATACTAAAAAAACAAGTTCTCAAATTCCTGAAATGCTGCTCTTTGAGATTCAAGGGCAGATCATCAGAGTGCTAGAAGTATATTTAAAATTTATAATTCTTAACATTCTGTGGATAGCTGGAAATTCTGCTTTATCATCCTTGAATCCTAAATAGTAACATTAAATAATAATTTGAGGTATAGGAATATGCAGCAAGCATTCCTTAGGTTAAAGCATATTAAAGATGACTTCTGCTTCCTTGTGACTGTAGCAGCCCTATGATTAAAAAAAAAAGTTCATCTGCAGAATCTATGAGTCTCTACAATTCATCTCTAAAGTCTTTATGTGTTACATAAATAATGGTGACCTCTTCTCTTTTTTTATTTTGCAAAATTAACCTTGAAAAACAGAGAAAACTTCTTTGTAACTTATTATCCTTGAAACCATTTCACAAGTCTAATATTGATACCCTGTAAAAGGCATTATACTCTATGGTTTGCACTCTGCCTAAATAAAATGGAAATCACCTAGCCATAATTTGCTTCCTCATTTGCTTCCAGAATAGATTTGCTCAAGAGAAGAATTTGCATGACACTTGTAAAGTAGATACAATATAGAGTCCATAATTTCATAGGGTTCTTTCTCACAGGTAGTCAGAGACAGACAGAAGGATATGCCTGGTGGAGGCTATAGAATTCTTCTTCTCCACGAATAGCTTTCTTCCTGACTATTGGTGTTGGTCAACCATGGCCTCAGGTCTACCTATAAAACTTGAGATATGAATTCACAGAGGCTGTTTTTATTCAGAGACAATTGCTTTTCTTTATGTTTTTTAAAATGCATTTATTTTATGTGTACGTACCTATGTGTATGGTTCTATATCTGGTAACCTCAAAGGTCAGAATAGGGCTTTGTATGCCCTGGAACAGATGGTTATAAACTGCATACACATGCTGGAAATTAAATGTGGGCTCTCTGCAGGAGCAATTGGTGTTTTTAACCTCTGAGCCATCTCTCCTGCCCTTTGCAACAACTTTTCATAGACATCTACATAATATGCTTTTGTGATATGCTTTTGTGGCTAGGCACACATAAGTTCTCAGAATGAGAAAACCCTCCAAATTATCTTGAAAATTCACTTCCCAGATTTCCACATAATTATGATTGGTATTTTTTAATCAGGGTAGGGGAGCTCCAATGTGCCAAAATGGACTCTGTACTGGCTAGTTTTGGGTCAACTTGACACAGGCTGGAGTTATCACAGAGAAAGGAGCTTCATTTGGGGAAATGAGATCCAGCTCTAAGGCATTTTCTCAATTAGTGATCAAGGGGGGAAGGGCCCCTTGTGGGTGGGACCATCACTGGACTGGTAATCTTGGTTCTATAAGAGAGTAGGCTGAGCAAGCCAGTGGAAGCAAGCCAGTAAAGAACATCCTTTCATGGCCTCTCATCAGCTCCTGCTTCCTGACCTGCTTGAGTTCCAGTCCTGATTTGCTTGGTGATGAACAGCAGTATGGAAGTGTAAGCTGAATAAACCCTTTCCTCTCCAACTTGCTTCTTGGTCATGATGTTTTGTCCAGGAATAGAAACCCTGACTAAGATAGACTCTTATTTCTCTGGAAGAATACGTCCAAATAAACTCTTCTATAAATTGCTTTGATCATGGTGTTTTATCACAGCAAGTGAAAAGTAGTCAATACACAGACATATTCAAAGGCTAATATAATATAGATACGCTTTTACAGGGATGCCTACTGGCTTGTCTCCTAGGGAATCCTAAGCCCTGTTAATAATCAGCATTAAACATTACAAAGGATCACTATATTTTGCCTATTTCTGAGAAGAGAGTAGTATACACATATTATACATTTCCAAGAATAGAAAAATTTTCTTGCTCCTTTATCAAATCTAGGAATTCTGGGTAAGATGGCAGATTAGAAACCTCACCATTGAAACTTAATGAAAGAAAATAGTCATGATAATAAATTTTTATTCTCCAAGAGACAAGATCTGTACATAAATTTATCAAGTCAGGAGTGATTTTTACAGGAAAGCAGGTGAGAGAGCTAAGAATGGTACACCAGCTATAAACACTCTCAAATTGACACCACTTGACTGAATTAAGCTTTCTGGAGACAGCAGTAATACCTGTAACAAAAGGGCCGGAATAGAATAGGCCATGATAGAGTGCCAAGTTCCTGGTGAACTATAAGGAAAGGACTTACAACCTTCCCTCTCCACTTGCCAGAACAATAAAAAATATTGAGACTGCAGAGATCAACAGCCCTCCCCACAACAGCAATAAGTGAAGCCCAGTAGAACCAGAGATCTAAGACAAGATCTTCCTTTTCAACTTGGTACAGCTGTGCCAGCAATTCATTCATAAGTATGTCTCACAGTGGTTTATTTGAATATTGCTCTTAGGTCTTACGGTTGCTGTGTGTGTTTCTGTCCCAAACCTAGTATATGGCACTCTTTTCTATACTCTTTACCCATACTACAAATATCCTACTCTTATTCCTATATCCCCCTTCCTCTCATCTTTATTGCCTTTTCTTTTTACATTTTGATCATAATCATCGCTCTTACAATCTCTAAAAGTTGTGTTTCCCCCTTAGCTATTTTACCCACCTTGCTTTTATTACTTTTTTTTTTTTT
>NC_034593.1:54965107-54973534 GCF_900095145.1 Mus pahari
TGGAACTCACTCTGTAGACCAGGCTGGCCTCGAACTCAGAAATCCGCCTGCCTCTGCCTCCCAAGTGCTGGGATTAAAGGCATGCGCCACCACCGCCTGGCGCTTTTATTACTTTTTAATCTGACATTTATTCATATCCTTACTCATATCCTTCTCAATCCAAATCTTATTAACTAAAACTCCAATATTTCATATTATTTATGGTCAGAATGGCCACTGTTGATAACCAACTAGCATAACATTTGTACAGTGGCAATATAAAGTACCTATGGTACATCTCATAATTAAAGAGTTTTCAAAGAAACCAAAGATGGTAATGGCCCTTAGCAAGAATACAGCAGATGGATGAAATAAGGTGATGCAGGGTATGAAAGAGGAATGCAAAAACAAAGGAACAGAAACACTGAAGAAAACCCAATTTCAAATGATGCAAGTGAGAAAGACAATAAGCTAAAAAAAAGAATTCACCAAGAGAAAGTCTCACCAATAAAATCAATCAAGGAGAGACAGAATATCTGAGCTTGAGAACAAGGTAAAGGATCCCAAATAATCACACAAAGATGAAGATGAAATAATAAGATACTAAGGGGAATTCCAAGGTATTTGTGACACACCGAAAATGCCAAATCTCTTTACATAGTAAAGGTACAGATAAAAGAGAAAAATCTCATTCTAACAGCAATGAAAACTTGTTTTTAAAGAATCATAACAAAAATTTCCAGAGATAAAAAAAGAAATGACAATCCAGATGCAGAGGAATTTAATAGACAAAACCAGAAATGAGATCCCATCACCAAATTCCAATCAAAACACTAAATGTATTCAAAGTGGCAAGAGAGAAATACCAAGTCACATAGAAAACAGGCCCATTAGAAGAACAGCAGATTGTTTGACTGAAACTTTAGAAACCAGAAGAGATTGAAATGATGTATTTGAAGTTCTGAAGGGCAACAACTTTCAACCTGGTCTTCTATACTCAGAAAAGCCTTCTACTATAATGGAAGGACACATCAAAGTTTTCCAGGACAAATACAGGAGAACGAACTCATGAACGCTAAGTCTGTTCCATAGAATGTACTTGACAGCATCCCTCAGGCAGAAGAGAAGATATTCCATTTTTGAGGCCAAAGAAAGAAGAAACCATGCCAGAACAGTAGTATGAGAGAGGAAGAAGGAGGAGAATAAGGAGAGGAGGAGGAGGAGAAGGAGGAGGGGGGAGAGTGAAGAGGAGGGTGAAGGGGAGAGGGAGGGTAAGGGGAGGGGGAGGAAAAGAAGAAGAAGAAGAAGAAGAAGAAGAAGAAGAAGAAGAAGAAGAAGAAGAAGAAGAAGAAGAAGAAGAAGAAGAAGAAGAAGAAGAAGAAGAAGAAGAAACACTACAAAATCAAGAAAATGACAGGAATTAACACATTCCTGTCAGTATCTCTGAATATTAACAATGTCAATTCCCCAGTCAGAAGACATAGATGACTAGATAAGATTAAAGATGAGGAACCATCTATTTGTTGCCTCCAAGAAATGCATTATATAAGGATGTAAACATGCATGCAAAAGACAGATATTACCTTAGAGTAAAAGACTGGAACTAGGAGGTTGAAGAGAGTGGGCAGAGAAAACAGTTGCCATTGTTCTAATGCATGACAAAATGAACATTAAGCCAAGATATGTGAGAAAAGATAAAAAGCACTCCATATTTTCAACAAGTAGATAATGAATTAATATAAGGCAAATGGACTTAACAGACATCTAAGGAATAATCAATACAAAAACTACAAACATACAGTCATCTCAGCAGACTAGGGACTTTCTCTAAATCATATCATGAATTATGATATAGAGCTATACAAGAATTAACAATACATGACAATTGAAATAATCCTATTTGTCCTATCTGATCACAGTGAAAAGCATACAATCAACAACAAAAGAAATGCTAGATCATACTCCAAATCATGGGAGACTACCCAACACACTCCTGAAGGATAAATGAGTCCTTGAAAGAATTTGTACAAAAAAAAACCCTAAATTCAAGAATGACATGAAAATGAATGCACACATATCAAACTGTTTGGATTGTAAATTCAAAGGTCCAGTTTCAGGTAAAATCATTCCTAGAAAACTGAAAAACAAGGGGCGATGATTGGAAGCTGGAGAGTGCCAACCTTCGGTGCAATATTGTGATGCATCCATAGAGAGATGCTGTGTCCTCTAAGAACACTTGGCTCCTCTGACAATTGCCCCCTCTGTCATAACTGTGCTACTGCAGTGACATTGGGCACTGTTTTTGCTGCCTAGGCTTTTAAGCCATGTGCCCCGGTAGAGCGTAAACAAAGATAAATGTCTGGTTCTAGTTAAGCAACAACTTTTCTTAATGGCTTATTTCTTAAAGTTCAAATATTATACATTTCTTAGGAAATATCTAAACTAAATTATTTATTCAAATGTTCACCTAAGAGCCACTTTTAATGCTGCTTTTTCCCTCTTATTTTCTCAGTAAGAAACACTGTTATTTTAATATGCAATTTTATTTGAAATGCGTAAGAGACATGACTTTAAATATTTAATAATAATTTGAGAATATTTTCTCAATCTATACTAAAACATTAAGTTTTGTGAATATTATATTATTCAAATGTGCTCATCAATTTTTCTCCCAAAGAGCCTGTATCCTTCCATTAAAGTGATTCAGTACCATCATCATAGCTTTCCAAAGGGCATTTCCATCAGCATTAAATCTGTATAAATTCCAGCCCAATGTGTTTTAGGCTATTTTGTGAACTAGAAACTAGGATATTATTTTCACTGGAAGGCTAGATGTACCAGAATATTAGATGTTAAGATGCTGAATAGATCATAATGCTTTATCACAAATTAAATTATATTTTATCATAATTCATTTTCCTAGTAGTAACCAGGCTTAAATTTCATGCTAGATGAATTATTACTGAAAATAGACATATGATTATAGTCCTGATTATAAAAATATATATAATTAATTAAGGTGCAAACTCATCTAGAGTAGAAGATGCCCAGATAGGTGCAGCTTTGGGATGTTTCTGAGAGGTTGCAGTTGAATCAATAGACTAAACAAGGAAAAGTGACCCTCAACAATGCCAGTGGCCTGAAAGGCTGAAGAGGAAGAAGAGACTTAAGAAAGAGCATATTTGTTCATTTGTTCTGTTTTTTTTTTTGTTTGTTTTGTTTTGTTTTGTTTTGTTTTGTTTTTTTTACCAGAACACCTGTCTTCCCTGGCCCTCAGATGCCATACTCCCAGATTCTCTGGTCTTTGAACTGGGATGTACCCTATTAATCAGTGCTAATGATCTGGGCTCGTACCTGTAGGACTTCTCTGCTTTTCATGACTAAACCACACTACAATCTGACTACATTCTCCCACACAGGTGGCAATCTCATAGAACTTTTTGTCTTTTCACAGATGTTGAAGCAAATTCAACAATCAATCTCTTTGTCTGTTTTTATTTTTCTCTGTTTTTATATCTGTCTTAAAGTTACTGTTATTTTACTCTGCATTTTAAAATTGAATAATTTAATCATGCAACTCTGTTCTATTTGTTCTGTAATTTATAATGGTTTTTCTATAAAGGATGGAAAGTTTTAACACAAACTAAATCATATCAGATGTGTATGTACATGCACGAGTACTTTATGATTTGTAGAAACAAAAATTAAAAAACAAAATACAAAATGATTCCACCCCACTTCTATTGTCTAGAAGCCTGGGTTAGGCAAAAATAGTGAGTGAACACAAATAGTTTCTGTTTTATATATCCATTAGTTTTGGTTTATTAATGCATATGATAAAGTATTATGAAGAGTGAGGTTTCTACTTAAGTTTGCAAATATCGGTGTTAATGCTGTTCTTTCTGGAACAAGACTTTAATTCTGTTAGCATTCTTTCAGAGATATGATTATATGCACTGACCTACATGATGAGTAATCAAAGAATCAATTGTTAAGTTAAATTCTTGGTGACCAGTTTTTGTCTACCATAGAATTGATGCTGTTTAGCACCAGATCTTGACTATTATCAGTCACTTAGCATAAACAGGGAAGAAAACAAGATAAGTAAGAAAATGTCAAAGTCTAGCTTACAACAGGCATGAGCCTACATGACTTATTTCTACATTTATTCCAGCCATCATATAAAATTACACCTGTGGATTGCCAAAATAAATCAGGGGTTTTATCTAAGGCATCATTTAGATTTCATGTCACAGAAATAACAAAGAGATAACGGTAACATCTTCATTGGCTTCAGGACTGTATCCTTCCCATCTCTCATTCCAAAGTGCCATCCCTAAAGCCTAGTCATACCATGCTAGGATCACATATAAATGCAGTGCCCTCACAGACTGTAAATAGACCTCAGGAGCCTAGAATATCACTGATAAAGATGGAGATAGAACCATTTCATTATTTTGATTCCCCCATCCTCCTCCTTTTTCTCCTCTTCTTCATATTATTATTATCATATTATTACTATTATTTGTTTTTTTTTGTTTGTTTAAAAATTTTTTTGTGATAAGGTCTCACTATCTAGGGTTAGCTGGTCTGTAGACCCTGTTGTCCTGGAACTTATAGATCTGCTTACCTTTGCTTTCAGAGTGCTGCAGTTAAAGATATGCCTACCACACATTTGGTCTGTCTTTATTATTAAAACCTGGTGTTTGAGGAATTCAGGCAAGCTATTGATAAATCTTAGAGCACTTGGTGGTTATCCTTGTACCACCAAGTATTAAAGTGTAGAGAAAGTCATTCATGAAAACTAAAACTGAAGTAAATCTTTGTCCTAATCTGGTTTAGGGGAATATTCCCTCATCCTTTGTTTCTTCAGTTGGGATCTTCATTCAGCAAAAAGTCCTTCAACACTTCCTTAGACAAACCACTTCCTTTCCTATTTGAGTTTTAGAAAAGTGCATTGTAAGTTTAGAATTTTGAATTGGTAATTAACACAAATTATTACTGTAAGGTCAAAAATCACAATGTACATATCTAAAGTAAAAGCAGATATTGGGAGTCGGGAAGAAATAAGACAGGCAGCAAAAGGAGCAAGAACAGCTAAGAGGTGGAAGAAGAGTCAGCTCAAGCAAATTCTGTTTTAATGACTCAATGACACTGTGTGTAATGCATGCACACTTTTAAATGAATAAAGCGTATTGTCTGAATAAACTTGCCAATATCTGATTCTGAAAACGAAATCATTTAATGTTTAGATTATTCATTTAGAAGGTTTTTAACTTTTTTGCTGGGGGGGGCAGGATGCATATTGTCTTTTGAAAAGAAGCCCATTATATTAAACAGTTGTTATTAGGCAGCTGTCAAGATAAATTTCTAGCAAACTCAAGCTCAGAATCTTTTGAGCTAAGTCAGCATCAGAGATGAGATTTTAAAACAGGAACACCAAAGCCAAAGAGGAGCAAAGAGACAAAGGAAAATTCCTATAACTCCTTCCCCTGCCCTCCCCTGCCCTCCCCTGCCCTCCCCTGCACTCCCCTCCCCTCCCCTCCCCTCCCCTTCCCTTTCCTTCCCTCCCCTTTCTTCCCCTTTCAGTTCCCCTTCCCTCCTTGCTTTCCCCAGCTCATTTTCTGGCACATAGCATCTGGTGAGCACTGGGCTCCAACTCCATTTTAGTACTCAGGAGCCTGCTCCTTTTGCCACAGTGTAATTGAAAACAGTCAGAAGAACGGATTTACACTTGTTGCTTTCTTTCTCGTATCCATTCTCTGATGCCTGAGGGTTATAAGTACTGTTGGTTAGTAGTTGCTCTATCTGAGAGATTTTGGTTTTTTTAGACAGCACTTTCATAAAATAAGGTTTTATTGTTTGTTCTATTATATTTATAAATTAATTCTCTTCTGTTGCTCTTCAAATACATGCAGTTTAATTTTTCTTATAATGAATGGTTATTTTGAAGTATCCTAGGTTGTAACAGAAATGTCTAATTACTTACAGTGGTAAATAAAGATCATAGGAGAGAAAATAGATCAATTCTACCAGGTTTAATTGGACAAATGGTGCCAATGATTTCTATCAATGAAAGACGATTGTTACTATGACATAATGGTAAAAATCGAGTTTGGTACAATATGCTGTGTTTTATATGGATGCATAACTTTGTACAAATAAAAAAAACACACTTAAGTGAGAAAAAATATTGTCAACCCAAATGAATCAAATGTATACTAAAATCATCTACTCTCTTTCCCAACTACTTTTATGTAAACGAAACTGTAATCGAAAATCAACTTTCATTTACAAGTTGTCTTGATCATGGTGTTTTATCACTACAGTATAAAAATGACTAATGCACTGCTGAAAGCCAGAAAAATTCTTCTCAAGAAATGAATCACAATATACTTTCATAGGAGTCTTCAAGATATCTTACTTTAGCACTATTGTGACAGATTAAAAAAAAAAACAAAATTAAAATGGGCCTTGTAAGTCAAGGACTACAGGCTTTGCCTCTTTTGCAATTTGAGTTTTCTGAGTGAAGCTGTGGAAGAGCATGGGGAGACAGTATTGGAACTCTGAGATCTGCATGGCACTGTTGTGTAGGACAGGATCATCAACAGTGGGGTTTTATCCATTTAAGCAAGACTAAGCTGCTTCAGAGAGATTCTTAAATAATACCAAGCAGTCAGATGTACCAGAACTCAAGACAATAGCAAATGGTGAAGACATACAGATTCTCAGTATCTGTATGGAATTGGTTCCAGGAATCACTGTGGCTGTCAAAATCTATAGATGTTCAAATCTTTTCTATAATAGTCACTATAGCATAAAAGTCACTTCAAAGATAGTATTTATATAGAGATTAAGTCCATGTTTTCATATGAATTAAATGATCTTTATATACCTTCTAATACCCAATTCAATGTAAATTTTATTCAAGTTGATATACTATACTTTTAGAGAATACTGACAAGGATTCTTCAATACAGATGTAATTATCTTCCAAACATTTTCAATCTTCAGTTGATTGAATCCACAGATATGGACCCTGTGGATTAGAACAGCAAGCAGTACAGAAAGATGAGCACCAAGTTCAGAGATCAGAATACAAAGAACTACAGATCACTGTGCCTAAAATCACTTTGCTGGAAGCTAATTAATTAAAAAGTCATTTTGCCTATTCCCTATAACAGTGATCTGCCTGCAAGATACACTGATGGAATAATAGCACAAATAATATGAGAGTAGTCAGCTACTTTTGATTGGGTTTAAGGCCTGCTCTGTGAGATGAAACTCATACCTGACATTGAGAAAGAGACCAAGAATCTAAGAGTAGATAGTGTACAGGCCTAAGAAAACAGCAATAAAATGACTCCTGGCACTACTAAACCCATAGATCAGTTCCTCACTCAACTCACATCAGAGAAGCTTTTTCTTGGAGTGTATAGGATTTAACCAGAGGCTCATGACTGGACAACGTGCAGAGAGTAAGAGACTTTGGAGCATTCTGCTTTAAATGGGATATCTTCATAAAAACTCTACTACCCTCAAGCTCTGGAATTCATGTGGAAGAGAAGGCAGAAAGATTGTAAGAGGCAGAGATGATGAATGACTCCAAGAAAACAGTGTGTTACAAACACATTAAAAACAACAACAACAAAAAACCCCAAAACTGATGTACATCTAAACTCAGAGAGACTATGACACACATATGAAGTCAAAGAAACAGGGTCTTCACAGGTTCAAGATGGGGTCCCAGCAGTGAGAAGTGAAAGTAGACATTAGGTCCAACTCTTTATCAAGATATTATCTGTATTTGGTACCCATAGGCAAATAGCAAATGAAATTTCTCCAATGGAATCTCATTGACATAACTACTACACTTCTAGGGTAGGCACCATGTCCATGAGTAGTTGGCCAACAATAAATGAACTCTATGCTATTTTATTGTTTCATTTTGTTTTGTTTAGGGATTTATGTCTTACTGGTTCTTTGCTTTAAATTTCGCTTTTATGGGCTAATTTTTGTTTCCTTTTTGTTTGTCTGATTGGTTGGTTTTTGTTTCTTGTTTTTCTCTTCTTTTTCTTTTGAAAGAGAAATAGAAAATGAATTCGTATAGGTAGAGAGGTGGAGAGGAACTAGGAGGAACTGGGGGAAGGAAAAAAGGAAAAAATTGTCAGCTTGGCAAATGATCCAAGTTAAAATAAATAGTTATCAAAATCTGAGTCCTGATGAATTCTTGAATGCATTATTGTCTTGAATGGTCATTACTGTTGGTATTTTGCACTGTCTGTATTATTTTCTATTTATTAAATGTCAAAGGAAGATCAGTTCATTTTCTTTTGAGTATGTTATTAAGCTGTAGGTTCATAAGAATATTCATGCTTAGAATATTCAATATATTCTAGAAGGATATACTCTTAATTACATTTAAGCAAAATATATCCTTGATATAGT